>NC_058134.1:141346434-141433613 GCF_016433145.1 Gracilinanus agilis | reverse complement strand
AAAGAAGTTTTTTGGTAGCTTGATAGGTATGGCGCTAAATAGGTAAATTAATTTGGGTAGAATTGTCATTTTTATTATGTTAGCTCGACCTACCCATGAGCAGTCAATGGCTTTCCAATTGTTCAGTTTTTTTTTCTAAAGTAGTACATGGTCAGAAAAGTTGAAGAGACTAAGACCACTGGCCTAGATGAGTATAGTGATAATATATCATCATATAGATGAGTATAGTGATAATATATCACTATACTCATCTAGGCCATTTCATGAACAGAAATGGAGAAGTCAAGGGAGAGTAACATGTTTTGAAGATGAAAATGACTTGAATTTTAGGAATGAAGACTGAAGTGCCACATAATAAATATAGAGAGAGCATTTGCACAGATGAGACAAAATTTGGGGAGAAGAGAGGTTGGAGTAGAAATATACATTCCAGAGTAAGTCATAGAAATGATCATTGGAACAAAAGAATTGGCAAAATCATGTTTATTATATAGTGCTTTAATGTTTATAATGCACTGTATAAAAATTACATGATTTTATCCTCTCACAACCCTGAGACATAAGTGCTATCATTATTCTCATTTTACAAATGAGAGATTAAGTGAGTTGTTTAGGTTCACACAGCTGGTAGGTACCTTACTTTGAATTAAGTTTTTTCTGCTCTTTGGTCCAGTGCTCTATCTACTGCACCACCTGGCTGCCACATCTAAGTATAGTGTATAAAGGGAAGAAAAGTCCAAGGCAAGAACCTGGGGGAGATCTACTTTTAAAATTTGGGAGGAAAATGGAGGAACCACTCAGGTGTACAGAGGGGGAGCCGTAAGAATATATTGTCAGAGAAAACACTGAAAGAAAGTAGGGGCATTTTCAAGAACAAAAACTGTTCAGTGCCCTTTAGAATTTTCTAAAATTGTTATTTTGTAAATAGCTTTGGCAAGTAAAAACAACCTTTTTGGTTGCATAGAATTGAAATGTACCCCCTGTTCAGAAGAGGCTTTTTTGTAGATGAGGTTTATCAGCATCCAGATTTCCTGGGCAAGATTGTAATGACTTATTAATGGAATGGGTACTCTTCATTGTTCACTATTATCTGGAGAGGCAGAACTTGTTTCTAATTTCATTTAGCCTCACAGGACAAGGCAAGCCTCAAGTCCTAAAAGAATAAGAGGCCAGTAAGAAGAGCCTTGGAAGAGAGTTGTCAACTCTCATGCCTCTCTGAAGCTCAACTGTTAACACTCAGAAAACTCATCATCAAGATACTATTTAGGTTTATAGTTACTGATTTTTTATTACTAAGTTTTTATTCATTGATGATTTGAGTTCCCCATATTTCACATTTGATTAAATCCTAACAAGACAAAAATGAGGAAAATGAAACTGATAACCAAGATAGAGTAATGCTTCTCTCTTAGTGAAGAGGATGTGCTTAATGATAAACTTCTGTGTCGTGAATTTTATAACAAAGCTAGAAATAATGTACAAATACATGGAGATGCATTTCAGGATAAGTTCCTTGAGGACAGGCTTTTGATTTTGTCTTTGTGTCCTCAAGACCTAATACAGTGGCTTGAAGATAATCACAATAGATACTTGTTGGATTGAAATGAATAAATGTGAAGAATTTTGAGCTAAAGTGGAGGCATTTGGGTAATATGAGGTTACAAATGGCATAGTCATTTAATATACTTCCATTGCCCTCTTAAAGAAGCGAATAGTCTAAATAGAATAACTGATAAAATATTTGCCCTGAAAGTCATACTTTAATGTATTTTATCATGTAGTTGATATTAGTTTACTTATTTTAATCTGTGGCATAAACTGTTCAAACTTGAGATTAGGTGGTTAATTTTGTGCTTTTTTTCCTTTCCCTACACCAGTTTGAAATTGAATGTTAAGCTAAGGAATAGTCTTCTAAACAGTACTTGTAGCATCACCACATACTGCTGTTTAATTAAGAGCTATCCTTAAAAACATTTATAATTAAGTGTATGAAATTTAACTGACATTTTCATTTTGAATGCCTAGAACTTTGAAAATAGAGGTGACTTTAGAAGTTGTCTAATCTACACTATGAATCCAGTCTAATATCCTCAGAAATAACTTAAGCACCTTCCCTAGAAGGAAACTCATTGCCATACCTTCCCCCAGTCATTCCATCCATGTTATAAACTGGTAGTGCTTTCCGTTTCTGGAAAGCTACAGTTGACTAGAAGCATTTTCTTTTTGTTCAGTTGAATCCTTCCTCCTTAGAACTTCATCTGATGGTTCTAGTTCTGCCTTGAAGGACTTGTCATAAAAATGAGAACAATCCTTAGTCCCTTGCACAGTTTTTAAATTGTAGGAAACAGATTTAAAAGCCTTTGATTGTCATAGGCAGGTCAAGCTTCATTTTTGAAAAAGTAATCTCCCTGTTGTTGCTTGAGCTTTGGTGAACTCAAGGGAACTGACATTAAAAAAATAAAAAAAAACCTCATTATGACAAATACAGGAAATAAGTTGAAGCCTAATGTAATTTGTACAATAAGGGCTTATGGAAAGTATCAAAATTATTTATTATATATTATTATAAATAAGATATAAGTATCTTATTTAAAGAATTTTTCTATAACATTTTTGATCTAATTCTAAAGTCACTTTCTTGCCCATTCCCTTTTCAAAATGTTTAAAACATTTTTCTTCTTGTCTGCAGATATAAATAAATGTCAATGCTTGAAGAGAGTTTGAAATGGGACTGAATTTGTCCTCTTCTGTGAACATCTGTAGTAATGATGGTAAAACTTTTAGAGATAGAGTGCCAAGCTCCACCCCTACCCCACCCTCCAAGACCCAGTGTTGTTCCCATCTCCAACCCCTTCCTAGAATGAGTACTCCACTCCCCACCTCCACCTTGCCCCTCCTCCTTCCCTTTACCCCAGAAAGGGGAGGGAGAAAGCACTCCCACTGAGCAGCTGGACAGGGGGGTGGGTTGAGAGGGGGAAGAGAGTGGCCCAATAGCTCGGTTCCCTTCCAGCTCTGCTCCCCTCCCCTCTAGCTATCTGCCATGCTGTGAACTATGCTTCTTCCTTCAAACCTAGCTCCTATACAATCCCACCACACACACCCCCACCCCTACCCCAGTCCCTTACCCCAGATAGGGGAGGGAGGAAGCATTCCCATTGGGATGCTAGACAGAGGGGTAGGTGAAGTGAGGAATGTCCTCAGGCATATGGAGAGGAGGAGGGGGATAGTTCCACACCTGAGTTCCTCTGACTTTTTAGTAATGAACTCTGGTGTACAACTGCAGGTGCCATAGGTTCACCATCATTGTTCTGCTCCATAGGAAAGGGGAAGGACAACAAGTACTGAGTAGAGTGGTTTGTGCCCATCTCTATTTAGGGTCAGAGCCCAAACCACCTATTAGAGTCAATCTATTCTAGGACATTATGGATCTGGTTTGTTGATTTCCCTAAAGAACTTTATGTCAATGTTCCAAAGAAAGCACCTTGTAGACCTACTAGGGAGAGAAGATAATTTTGACTACATGTGATTTTTAATATATAGACTTGCTTTAGAATTCAAATCTCCTTGTAAAACGATACTCCACTAAAGTGGAAAGGGACTTGGTCAAGAAGTTTAGGCTATATTAAAGTGCCTATTATGTGCAGCAATTGGATTAGGAGTTGAGGGAGATAAAATGCTTAATACATAATTCTCATAGAATTTAATTTACAGAACCACTCACAACTATGATACAGAATGTTACATAAAAGTATAGTCAGAGAGATTTATTCAATTCATTTAAGCAAATACCTGAGCACCTATTATGTGAAAGGCATTGTGCTAAGAGGGATACAAGCACAACAAAAGGAAATAAGCCCTACTCTCAAGGAGATTATATTATATAAAGAGCTATGTGAAGTATAGAGCATAAGGTCCATTACTGGCCTTGGGACAAACCGTTCTTTTCTCTGTTACTCAATATCCTCATCTCTGAAATGAAAAGATAGCACTAGATAACCTCTACAGTCTCTTCTAGCTCTAAGACTCAATGAGTCTATTGTAACTGAACATTGTCTGTGATTAAGAGAAATGTACATTTAAACAATGTTGAAGTATCACTGTCTACACATAAAGTTGGCAAAGATAGTTAAACACAGTAATTTTAACCAGGCTGTACAGAAGAAGGAACACTTGTTATGCTACCTTTAAAGCTGTAACTTGATGCAATACTTTTGGAAAGTACTCTGGCAATATCTAACAGAAGTTACAAAACTATCCATACCTTTTTGTTCACTTACTCTGGTGTTATTAAAAGGGGGGGGGAAGCATTCTTTGTATATTATAAAATAATCACAATAGCTGTATTTGTTATTGCAAAAAGAAAATAAAACAATGCAGGAAAGGACCCTAGTGGTCAGTGATTGCTTAAACAAGTGTATGCCAGAATAAAGGTTTCTTACTGCATTATAAATAACAGAAATAAAGCATGCAAAGAACTACAGAAAAGCCTAGGTTAAGTGATACAGAATGAAACCAAAATCAAAATATTTTAATCCATTAAGTGTTGACATTCAAGTAAATGTAGCTAGCTATAGACAAAAAAGTATCAAACAAGACAAAGTCATAATTTGTGGTAGCCATTGAGGACTTGGCCTTTGCCACTGGAAATTATATATGGACCTGGACTGAAAGAAAAATGTAAATTATTTAAGGAAATGGTTGAAATTGTGTGATCACTGAAAACTAAAAATTTTGTTGTCTTCCAAATACCCAGTAAGAAATGACCTAGTGGGTAGAATTATGCATCAGAAGATTATGATCATTAAGAGATTGATAAGTGGCAATTTTCCATGCTACAAATACATACCTCAAAATATCTTGAATAAGTCAATCAATAAACTGTTTTGAAACTGGATTATTATCACATATTGAACTCTTACAGTCATATAACATTGATAAATAAGAAAGAAATATTTCTAATAGATATTGTCATGCTATATATTCAAAATCTTCAAGTTATCTGTAAACAAGAGCCATCAAAGTTTTTAGACTTTTCAGAGATTAAATCATGTGGGAAGAGAATGAGAAAAAATCTTTAGAAAGGGGAAAGTAATGAGAGTGACCTGTGTAACAAAAATAAAATAACAGGGAAAATTCTGGGGGGATAAAAAAAGCATAATGGGGCCAGCTAGGTGGCATAGTGGATAGAGGGCCAGATCTGGAATAGGCAGGACTCATAGTCAAATCAGGCCTCATTCACTTCCTAACTTTGTGACCCTAAGCAAATAACTTGACCTCAATTGCTTAAACTTTATAACTCTTCTGCCTTGGAATTGATACTTAGTATTGGTTCTAAGAAGGTTTGGGTTTAAAAAAATATATCATTCAGAAAAACGGGGATCAGATGGGAACATGGAAGCAAACTAGTCATTTTTGCTATTGTTTACAAAGCTAAGCTTTAAAGTTTTAAAAAAAAGGTATGTATGTATCTTTATGTAACATTTTAAATTGTTTCTCTTTATTGATTCTTATTAAGTTTAGAAAGAAATGTTTTTAAAGTACTATGTTAAATTGTCTCATAAAAATATAAGAATAATAAGTAGGTAAAGAAAAAAGTCATTTTATTCATGTAAAAGTTGCTCTTTATAATTACTTTTCAATGTTATATTACTATAGCACTGGAGAAACATTTTAGCTTCCAGGAACTGATTTAAGAAAATAGGATTTTATTATCTCATAAACTTTGCACATGAATTAGTATTTTTCTTTGAGATATACACACTAAGAAGCATGGTATAGTTAAGAACGATAGATTTCTACTCAGAAAACCTGAATTCAAATCATACCTCTGCAATTTACTACCTGTGTGACACTGGACAAGTCATTTAGACCTATTTCCTTTTAAATAAAATGAGGGAGGATGACTAGATTTTACTTCTTAGCTCTTTTCTAATTCTTTAGCTATCATCCTGTGACCATATAAATGATCTTAATCCCTTTTTTTGGTAATGTACTTTAGCAAATGCCTCTTTTTAGTGAATATTTCTCCATTATTTTTAAACAGTTGAATAACTTTTAATTGTTGGTGTTCTGCTGTAGTGGTTTGAGACTCAAATATAACTAATGATTTACATAAAAAAAACAACAAGCAGATGAAAGACTACTGGCATTTTCGTATTAAATATGCTTTTAAAATAATAATCCCTTATATTCTTTTCATGGGTATTACTCGATTTGATCTTCAGAAAAAAACATATGACCACAAAGGTAGCCTATGGAAGATCATCCATATTTTCTAGTTAAGGAAATTGAATTTGAAGTTAATTGGTATTCTCCCATATCAGATGACTAATAAGTAGTAGGGTAGGAGAGACTAGAATCCATGGCCTCTAGCTTATATTTCCATCTTCTTTCTACTTCCCATTTGCTTCCTCAACATTATTTTTCTTCTGTTGAGTAATCTAGACTTTAATGATTCAAAATGACATGATAATACTTATTTTGCTCAGATACCTCCTTTTTTGCTTTAAAATTTTAATTCTAACTTATTTTTGTAACTTAAAATTGTAATAAAGTAGTTGGTTCAAGTCAAATACATTGAAAAAATTAAAAGATTATTTTATTAATATTACTGCCTTCTTGGGAAGAGGGGAAGATGGGAGAGTAAGAGAAAAGGTAGAAAAATTGTTTCTACATTAATTGAAAAAAGTTTAGAAATGATTTAAAATAAAAAAGATAAAAGGATGAAGAATTTGGCTTGTTGGGACACTTATTTGATTCTTTACAATACATGTATCTACTCTGTACTTAGCATTGTTATACAGCGTCTAGGGGGAGAAATATAATAGCATCTTTGACTGCAGTGAGATTATAGCTTTATGGGAGAGATAAACCTCAGAAATAGAATTGTAATACCTCCTGTAACATCATGCAGACCTACCTTTAGTATTTTTTTAAAGATAGAATTGAAATTTAATTGAATGTAAGAAAACACCATAACGTCAGTGTGTAAACGTTATGACTGTAAATTGTGAAATTCCATAATCTTTGAGGAATCAACATTGTAGATTAGCTAAGGTCAATTGAGAAATGCATTTTAGGTACATGTAGGTTTAACAATATCATGATTGATGAATTTTGGTTTAAAGGATGTCATCAGAGAGATGACTGTGGAAATGGAGGTGGGTTGGTCATGTGGTGAGAGCCACTTGCATGCAATTTTGGAATTAAGAGGACTGGCATATTGGCTTTTACAGCTGTCAGAATCAGAGTCAAGGATGCCTTTTTCCTCTGCTCTTTTTTAGGCGAACTTACCATTATTTTTCTACAAACATAATTTGTTCAATAAAGGCTTGATTAATTGAATAATTAAATTAATTGGCATGATTTTGTCCTAGTCTGCAAGTCACAATTTTAAGCCATGTTTTATACAACCAATTCAGCTTGCTTAGAAATTGTACATTTTTAATGGATAAATGGTTTAAATTTAGATCAGATATTTTAAGGATTCAAAGAACTTTTCTCAAAACAAACTTGTGAGGTATATAGTACAAATCTTATCTCCATTTTACAATTGAAGAAATTGGAGAGATTAATTGAATTGTTATAGAACTTTTATAAATTGTTATAGAACTAACAACTGTCACAGAAATAATAATTGTCTCTGTTGGGATTAGAACCCATCTCTTTTTAGACCCCAAATCCAACACTCTATGCTATACAAGGGGTCATTTTTTTATAGAATGATTTTAATATAATAATATTTGACTAAGTGGTTGTTCAAATTGTTAACTTGCGGAGTGGGTTGATCAGTCATGTAAGGTTAATTTTCTTTATTCAACAAGCAGAGTAGCATTCACTCTGCTGAATTTAATAAATGTGCCTTGACAGAAGGGAGTAGAGTATCTCTTTTGACTTTAAAATACTGAAATCATTTGAAGAATCTGTAATCTTGCTGATACTGGTACTAATTCCAGTGTTATATAGGATAGTGAGGTCATGAAAGAAACCTCAGCGATCATTTAGTTCAACTTTGTCTTCCTAACTAATTTTTACAGAAAGTGAGTTGTAGAGAGGTTAAATGACTTACCCAAGGTCACACACCCACAAAGAGGCGGTGGGAATTTAAAACAGTTCATTTGAATCCAACTGCAGGAATATGCTTTGATGAAGATTACAACACTCCTATGCATTCTTATTCTGTACCACTCTTGTCCATTCAACATAGTTAAGTTATTCCCTTGAATATTATATGGATACCAATGGAATGAATGGCTTAAAGCAACAAAAAATGTACATGAAACTTAAAGGAAAACTTAAATCTTTTCTCTCCTCTAATGCATTTCCTTTACATTCAGAAGCCTTTTTTATGTTATTTTGGGAGGAAGATACTTTTTTGGTTGCTTAGCTCTTCTTTTTTCCAGATTACATATAGATGCAATTTTTAATAATAATTTTCTGACATTTTTTGATACATGTTCATTCCATCCTTTCTACCATATCCCCCTTCCTGAGATAGCAGGCAATTTGATATAGGTTATATATGTACTGTCATGGATTACGTATTTTAATGTTCATCATGTTGTGAAAGAAGACACATATTACTTATATTAGAAAAATATCTTCTGAAGGAAATGAAGTAAAATGTGATATACTTCTATATTCAAACTATCACTTCCTTATGTGGCAGTTGATAGCTTTTTTTTTTCATCATGAGTCCCTTGAAATTGTCTTGGATCCTTGCATTGCTATCATTCATTGTTGATCATCATACATTATCCCCATTACTGTGTACAGCATTCTCTTGGTTCTGCTCACTTCACTTTGCATCACTTTTTATAAGTCCTTCAAGGTTTTTATTTATTTTTTTTATCATTATCTTATTTGTCATTTTTGATGGAACAATAGTTCAGCCACTCTCCAGCTGATAGACATTGTTTCATTTTTTCAGTTCTTGGCCACCGCAAAAAGAGTTGCTGTAAATATTTTTGTGCAGGTAGGTCCTTTCCCCTATCTTTGATCTCTTTGGGATATAGACCTAGTTGTAGTATTACTGGATCAAAGGGTTTTGCATAGTTTGATGGCTTGTTGAGAATGATTCCAAATTGCTTTCCAGAGTGGTTATATCATTTCACAGTTCTACCAGCAATATATCAGTGTCTCAATTTTTCCATGTCTCCTTCAAGAGTTATTTTCCTTTTTTGTCACATTAGCCAGTCTGATAGGTGTATAGGTTACTTGTCTTTTGGTTGTAGTTATAGCAATGTGAACTAATCATGGAATGTCTGATTCTTGCAGGAAGAATTGGAATTATAAAGTAAATAAGCCAAATTCCCCTTCATTTATTATCTTCATTTGGAAGAGCACTTTGTTCTAAGATTTTGGAAATACATAATTTAGTCAGTGTCTTATTAGGACAAAGTGGAGTCTTTGAATACACACACACACACACACACACATGTCTAGATTCATCTTTTCCCTCTCTTACCTATTTGGTATCTCTTGATGTTTTTCCTTTATTTTATTATTTTCTAAAGCACATAAATGGAGGGTTGTTTACGTTATGAATAGAGGTGTCCAGAGAGGACTGTGAAATTGAAACTCTTTCCCTCCTTTAGCAAAAGTGAAACTATTCATTTAAAAGAAAATAACTCAGATTATTCTGACTTCTTTTTATGTAGGGGGTTGTTCATATCACCAATACCTCTTCCTCTTCTACTATAGTTTTTAGTTTCTGTCAATACTACCTTAAAAATGTTCAGTTAGTTTAGAAAAAGCTATGGTCAACCTTTCCCAAAGCCTCTGATGCTTTTTGGTGTCTCATTTAGAAAGGTCTCTAATGAGTTATTTTGCCATATAAGTCTGATGAAGTTAAAGCTTCCCATGAACTATTTACCTTTTATAGAGCATTCTTCAGACCACAGAGCTTCAGAATTCAAAGGAAGTCATCTTAGCCACTATTTAGAGATAGTAATTCGACAAGGAGATGCTTACTGGGTGCCAGTCACCATGCTAAGTGCTAGCAATGTAAAGAAAGGGAAAAACATTCTCTACACAGGAGTTCACATTGTAAAGAAAAGGAGACAACGCGTAAGTAAGTCTTGTCACATAAAAGGCACTTATAAGATATATAAAGGGCAGATGGTATGTGTAGAAGGCAAGATCTTATAGTAGGTTACCCTTCCCTCTTGCTACATCATACCAAAATAGTGACTGCTTTACTTGTGATACTGAAACTGTGTTTAAAAGTAGCATGTAGTTTACATCACTAAATAGTATAAACAAGCATGATACATTAATGGTGTATCTTGAAAGGTATTTTTTTTTTTACCTCAGATCCTTTTTTATGTATAATTGTACTTATTCCATCTATAGAGAAGGTCATATGAAATGGTATCAACTGTGACAAAAATACAATATTCTAAAGAACTTTTATCTTAAAAATCCCTTAAAAACTTAAAACTTACATTCCTGAAAAGAATAAAAATCTTGAATACATAAAATTAAAATAAATGCTGAATTGGCTTTTAAGAAAATATTCTATAGTTGAAGATGAAGTAAATTCAAAATGTCTTCTTTCAAAATTGTCAGCAAACTTTTATGATTTAAAGAGACCTATTTTGGTAGTTTAGATATATCTTGCATTAAAACAAATCCTAACCTTTCTACAACTTAATGTGTTCATATCTTACCATAGCCAAATAAAAAGATCAGAGCCTAATGGCCAGCCTTCTGGTGATGAATCAGTGTAAATTTAGCTAATTTGATTCTTAGGTAATAGACATATTGTCCATCAGTGGACTTAATCAAAACCTCTTTAGCTTGGTAAAAAATCCTGTCAGAATTGGTTTCAAGAAGTCATAGGTGGGGGCAACTGGGTAGCTCAGTGGATTGAGAGCCAGGTCTAGAGACGGGAGCTTCCTAGGTTCAAATCTGACCTCAGACACTTCCTAGCTGTATGACCCTGGGCAAGTCACTTGACCCCCATTGCCTACCCTTACCACTCTTCTGCCTTGGAGTCAGTATTGACTCCAAGACGGAAGGTAAGGGTTTAAAAAAAAAAGTCATAGGTCAGCTATATTCCAGAATGAAGCATTTGAATAAGACTTGAATAAGGTAATGGTGGAATATATAACATGTTTACTATTTTAAAATATGTAAGTTAAGAGACAATATAACTATGTAACACATGTAATAAGTTATAATATAGCATGTCATGTAATATAATTTAATACAATATATAAAGCATATATGTGATTTTATAATGTAATATATGATAATGTAACATATTTTAGCACTTTGGGGGGGATTACATGTTCTTCACAGGACATATTTAATTACTTAATTGACGCATATGATAATGAGATCATGTAAGTAGAAGTCCTACAGACAGAGTCTAGCCCCATCTCCATCTTGGGCTGGTTGTACATCTAAGTTCTTTGAGCCATAATTGCATCCTCTGTAAAAAGAAGATGTTAGGGTAAATGCATTGGTAAGGTAATATCCCTTCCAGGGCACTGGACTTGGAATCTGGGACACCTAGGTTCCAAGCTTGAGTTAGCCTATACCCTGGCTGAGTGCCCTACAGCCAGTCTTAAGCTCACTGTACTTCAGACTCTTTATCTATACCATGAAGATAATAATGCCACTTAATTCCTAGGGTTATTATAAGGATTAGTGAGACGACATATTAAAATCACTATGCATACCTTAAAGTATATAGCTCTTTGTGAGTAGTAATGAAAATGTCTAATATTAATATTGGTAATTAATAAAAATAAAAACATTAACGATAATAACAACAACCATAATCAAGCTTGATTCTAGAACAGAGATGAGAAAATGTATTTCATTCACTTTTTTTTATTGAGAATTGGGATACTCTGGGTATAGAACGTTGTATATACGTTTTTACTTTTTATTTACAGCTTTCTTTTTTATTATTTATTACAATCAATAAGTCAGTCAGTTATGTGCCAAGAGCTGTGCTAAGTGCTGGAGATACAAAGTAAAGCAAAAGACATTCCCCATTCCCAAGTTCTACCTAGTACTCTCCCATGGCCAATCTCTGAAGCCATATATGATAGTCCTCAGGAGACTTGACAAATAGCTATCATTCTCTCCTTAAGACTTCATTTCTTTCATAGTTAACATTCTCATTTCCTTCAGTCAATCTTCCTATGGAAGTTCACCAATCCATCTGCTTTCCACTTTCCCTTCCGAAAATTGTCACCTAGAAGTGAACATAACACTTCTGGTTCAACTATTGAGGAATGCAGCAGGATTGTCATTGCCGTCGTCTTGAACCTGTATGCTTGTTTTGTGCAGCTGAACAATTGGGAAATTACATCATCAACTTCAGTATCTTGGATTATGAAGGAGTTTGGGATTCTTTGATGAATAGACAGGAACCAAGTTTTTCTGAGTGGCTATTCATTTTATATATCAGAATTTTCAAATATAACCTGCCGCCTGGAAATCCAATGGTTAAGTATTCTATAGACAAAGATTATCTTCTAGAACCCCAGATATATTATGGGATCAGTTCATTATATGTTTTGGATTCTTTTTATGACAGCTACCTCTGCAGACCTACCTATGACTATAAAAAAATTACTGTTGGATATATCACTGCCTGCTTTCTATCATGGCACTTTCCCCTCCCCCACGTATTAATTCTCAATGACTGAACTGTTCTTTTTCTAGCTGGGTTTTTATTGTACATGCAGAATGTTTTTGATCAGATTGTATTTACATGACAGCCTGGAGCTGTGGCATTTTGTCAAGTACATAGTACACATTTAAAAATTTGTCTAAATATTTATTCACATGATGGATTACTGTGGCTCAGAACAAGCAGTTACGACCAATTGAGTAAATAAGTTGAGTTTTAAAAATTTTGGAATGGCTTTGAGGGGGTCATATTGATGTTTCATATCAGTTGTCAGAAAGTACCATATAAATTCTTTGCTTTTCCTTCCTATCTCTCTCACCCACTCTCTATTTTTGTTCTGTAAAAGTTGAAAGAAAGGAAACAGCACCAAAAAAAGGGAAACCCAGCCACTTTGTTCCTTTGTAGGTTTGGACCTCATTCCTTCTCTTCCTAGCACTTATCCTTTTGTTCTGCCATTTAAAAAAGATTTCAATAAAATATATGTAAAGTAAGGGGTTCAGAAATAAAGTTATGAATATATAATTTAAATGACAGGGTATTAGATGATAAATGTCATTTTATATCAGTTTGAATTGTTTATTTAAAATTATTTTTACCAATTTCTCATTTTTTTAATCTATGCTAAATCTTTGGTAAAGGAATATTTTTCCTCTAATTTCTTGTTGCATATGACATTCATAATAGAAAATGCATTTAAAAACTTATATGCTCTAAGGTTAGGTTTTTCTTTTTCCCTTGGCATGTGACAGTAAGTTACTTTTAATTTATGATTTAGTGGGTGAATGCTATAAAATCAACACGTTAATCAGTTCACTTCGATTGGTTGAGGGAAATTTTTAGCTTTAAATTATTAGTAAGAAGAATAAAGTTTATATTTTATTTGATACGTATTTATTTCATAAGTATATCCAGACATAGTAGTTTTATGATTGTAACATCTTTTGACAAGCAAATTAGACTGAAGAAAGAGCATCCAACTTGGAGCTTGGGGCATATGGTGCTACCTTCTGCAAGCATAACTCCAAAGCAAGTCACTGTATTCAGTTAGGGGTCATGTTCAGACTCAGATTATTTTTTTAGTGAAGATAAAAAATAGTGCATTTTCACAACAGGATTATTACTCAAGTAGAATTATGTACTTATCTACATTGAATTGTTTCAAGTTAGTTTTTTAAACCAAAAATAAAATTTCATTCCAATATATTTTAAGTCTCTTCAAAGGGAAAAAAAACCAACAAATAAACAAAACTAAAAATGTTAGTTTTGTGGTAGCAAACCAACAAAATAATTTCTGTAATTATTTCAGCAATTAAAAATGCAAAATAAAAAAAAACTATGAAAAGAAGCACCTGGCAACATGAAAGAAGTACCTTAATCTTATGAAAAGAATAATCTATTGTTCACTGTTTCAAAATTGCTGTAAAGCTTCTTCCTTTGTCTATATTTCTGAACGTTGAAATGCTTTCCTTTATAACAATCATTAGAATAAACTAGTATACGCTAGTTAACTTTTTTCCTAGGAGAGATGGCAAAAAAAGTTTTTCATATAGAATTGTTATTTGTAATAACTCTAGTGTGTATGCATCTTGGGATTTCAACATATGGATGAAGATGTGGAAAGAATTAGTTATGTGAGAGCCTTCGACCAGCTTTTAATTCGGATTGTCATTTCGAACACACAGCAGGACAGATGGTACAGTAAGGGAGAGTTTTGACTGCCCATCAGAGCCCCAATGCCTTTGGGACAGCTGTTGCTGATAAACCTCTTTTACATGCTTTAGGTCAAGAGTAGTCAAACCTGTTCCAACACCTGCTTT
The DNA here is from genome assembly GCF_016433145.1 of Gracilinanus agilis. NCBI lineage: Eukaryota > Metazoa > Chordata > Mammalia > Didelphimorphia > Didelphidae > Gracilinanus > Gracilinanus agilis. Next base: position 141,419,144 of record NC_058134.1, on the reverse strand, counting down.
TGCATATGCAAATCGGTTATTTTGTCATTTCATTAAACAAGAAAAGGTAATGGTCTCTTGTGGTTGTAAATAAGTCTGGAACATAGCCTCCATGAAATGAAATCCAGCAAAAAAGACAACTGTGATTTCTGTTGTGTAGTCATGGGATGTTGCTTCTGTTTGGGGGCTTTGTTTCTGGAAGACTGCCTGTAATTTGGAAGAAGGGTAGAGAGGCAAGTTTATGTTTGGAGGCAAGATGAACAGGGAAGGTGTTTGCTGTCATTGACTGTAGGGTAGTTGTGAAGTTTGACATGCCCAGAAGCTAACGAATGCCATGTGGGGCTACCATACACTGCATACCTCAGTTTTCATCATCTGGTGAGCCTGCAGCATGATTTCCAGGCACTGGAGTCTACAACATGTCTACTTTGGTTTGGAGCTGATTGATCCACAGTACAGAACATGCTTGTGGGATCTTCACTTGCTATAGAAGGACATAAATGATTGAAATACTTTCTTAAGAAAAAAAGTATGATTTGTTTATAGACCTTCCTTACTGCTTATAGTGAGAAATTGTCGAATAGCAGTGCAACTGTAGCACAAATGGCAATCTGCTGAAAACTTTCCTGTTTCAGATTTTATAGTATTACTCATTGCACTTAGAATGTATTAGGAATCAAAGGAGATGCCTGCAATTAAGGGAAGGGGGAAGGAAAAACGCTTTTTCTTTTTTATTGCAATTTTCAAACAGGGTAGTGGCATATAATGAAAGTGGCACCTTAGGATTTGAAGGCTGACAGAGGATTGCATTGCTATATATTGCTGTGGGGTAGAAAAGAGACATAGTAGAATTGATGAACAAATGTTGGATGCTGTCATTTTAGATTAAGTTGTTTCACTGTGAAGTTGTTGCTAATTTCTCTTTTAAAAATACTCTAAAATTCATGTGTAATAAACTAATGTTGCAAATATCTGTTAGGTTGATTATTTTAAGGTGTGGTTTTCTTGACAGTGACTTAATGGGGCCAAAAGCCAAAATTGTTTTGGAGCTGGGGAGGGGGGCGGGAGATAAAGAATTCTCTCCTGACCTTTTAACCTTGTCAAATTATTTTTCCTGATCTTGACACTGCATTCTTTTTTTCGAAGGTTGGAAGTTAACTCTTCAAGATACCAGACTTCATTTTTATTGGGATATTAATTCTGGTAGGTGCTAATCTCATCAAGATTTGCAGGCATTTTCTTTCATAGGCCATTCTGATTTGTAGCTTTTTTCTTTTCACAGCAGTATTAAATACCAAACCTTCTCTGATATGGAAGTTCATTAGAGATATGTCTTTGATGGCAGCCCTTTCAGGGCTTCGGTTTCAAATACCTTGATGTAAAGCTTAAGCAGCCATTGTGTTGTAAGCCCTCCTTGATGTGCCTTATTTAGATCTGCATAGTAAATCAAGGAAAGTAAATAACAAGGCAGCAGATGGAAGCATGGAGATAAGGCCAGTGAACAATTGTATTTGTATTTTGTTATGATGTTGACAGGAGCTAAAATTCACTAATCTAGTTCAACTGATCTGCATTTCAAAGAAATCTCATTTAGCAGCAACTTGAAGGTTTGTAGGATAAAGTTCTTTTATTGTAGCTTTTATTGCATTCTTTGCTAATTTATCTGGTCAAGATTTAGCCTTGCTTCCTTAAAGAAGCAAGCACATTACAAGGAGTCTTAAATACTACCAAAGCATTAATGTCTAGACTATGAACTGAAGGTAATTACATATCCAGCCGTGAATAGGGTACATTTAGGAAATATTGTTGTCGAAACTGAATTGTTAGAGCTGTACAGATAAGGTTCCCCCCCCACTCCCCTGCCTGTTTGCTGTAAGATTTTTCCCTTTTATATAAGAGTTAATATACAAGCAGCTAGCTAGAAATGATGGGAGAAATAAGTAGATCTTCTTTAAGTATAAATCCATTCATTCATTTGGGTTGAAAATTATTGGTTTAAGTGTTTGATATCCATATTTGACCTACTTCTGTTATTAAAATGTAGAATACTTAGTAGCAAAATAAAGTTGGTTATGAAATATCAACTTTAGTAAGTATATTTGGCAGGCAAGTATGCAGAACAGATATTAGTATTTTCTAAGTATACTTAGATATGTTGTAGCAAGTAAAGTGTTTTCTTGGAAATTAATTTAGTTAAGTCACATTGCTTTTTTTAAAGATCATCTTATAAATTTGATTTACAGTGAATTCTGTTTTTGTTGCATTTAAAATCTATGATAATGTCCTCAGGGTCTTAGAAAACTGAAACTTCAAAGTTTAGATCGCGGTTCTTCTCTGAGCTCTATCACCAGTTCAGTATAGGACTGGCTAAGTTAAAGCATGAAGGCATCTGAAAGCCCATCTCTCCATCTATATAGAATGAAAATTCCTGCTAAACTATACAGAGGGACTTGGATGAAAGGTATTTTTCCCCAAGAAGGAAACATTGTTATCTTTCACATAATTTCAAACTGAGATGATTCATGTTTTCTTTTTGCTTTGTTTCTACACTATAATCAGCCAGTCAGTCTGTAAACATTTAAGCATCTTTCATGTACCTGGAAGGCAAAAGACAGGCTGTTCTCTAAAGGAGCTGACAATCTAATGGGGGAGGTAAAATGCAAAAAGATATGTACAAATAAGCTATATACAAGATTTGTTGTTTATTCGTTTTGAGTCTGATTCTTCATGACCTTTTTTGAGTTTTCTTGGCAAAGATACTGGCATAGGTTGCCATTTCCTTCTCTAGCTTATTTTCCACATGAGGAAAATGAGGTGAACAGGGTTAAATGACTTGTCTAGGCCCACGCAGCTGGTAAAGGAGGCTGGATTTGACATTAGATATTCCTGTCTCCCGACCTGGTGCTCCATCCACTGCACTTCCTAACTGCCCTATATTCAAGATAAATTGGAGGTATTAGAGAGGAAGGCACTAGAAATAATAGGGACCAATAAAAACTTCCTGTATAATGTGAGACATTAGTTGGGACTTAAAGGAATCCATGAAACAAAGATGAGGAGTGAGAGAATTCTAGGCATGAGTGACATTCATTGAAAATGCCTGGAAGCTGATTCTGGGAACAGCAAGGAGTACAGTATTACTGGATTGCAAAGTAGGTGTTGGGGAATGAGTACGGTATAAGAAAATTAGGAAGAGGAAAGGCATCTTATGAAGGGCTTAGAGTACCAGACAAGATTTTATCTTGGATCCTGGAAGAAATCATTAACCACTGGAATTTATTGAGTAGAGGAATGATGTGGGCAGAACTGAGCTTTAGGAAGATTACTTTGACAACCAAATGAGGATTGGACATGAGTGGGGAGATTCTTGTGGCAGGCAAACCAGCCAGCAGGCTATTGCAGTAGTACCCATGTGAGGCAATGAGGGCTTGTCCCAGTGTGGTGGCAGTGTTAGAGGAAAGAAAGGAGTATATGCAAGAGATACAAAGAAGACAAAATTGATAGGACATGGCAGCAGATTGGAAATGGGAAGAGAGGGAGTGATTACATTCTTTGGATATCTAAAGGATGAATATATTTGGAAATATGAATGCAGCTCTGTTGCATTTTTATGTTTAGAAACTAATGACCAAATATTAAAGACGTGTCAACATAAGTGAAAAATACTTAAGTATGGAAAAAGAATTTAAAACATATTTTTCTCTTCCTGTTGTGTGCATGTGGAGGACTTCTAGGGGCAGAGTGTTATATATACTCTGTCAAGATGTGGTGGCTACATAGGCTGACATTGCTCATTTTTTTTTTTTTTTTGGTCACCAGAGAGAATACAATGGGGTCAGGGAGTATATCTTTCCCTGCCCCCAGAAATATCTGATGTAGAGACAAAAGAACAATAAAATGTATCTAAACACAAAACATAGTAATGATAATTTAAAAGTTTTTAAAAATTAAAATTCAAAATTCTTTCCTAGGTTAATCAAACATTAAAAAGAACTGGGCCTATTCTCCTTGGGCTTTAATTTTACTGACTGCTCCAATTATTCAATACTCCTCTGCCCTATCTTTCTCTGGTACCTAAGAGATGGACCTTTTTAAGGTCCTCTCTGCCTCTTCTATGAATCCCAAAGTAAATAAATTAGCAGATATTTTCTATCCTTTAAATTGGCAGTTCTTTTTGTGAACACAACCTTTAGCAAATATAAAAAAGATAGGAAGTCAGGTTTTATGAAAATTAAATACATATTAAGTTACATATCAATTAATTTTTTTCTTTGTAAAATATATAACAGTCTATACAAACATAGCAAGAGTTGGAAACTAAGACATTTTATATTGATGAAAGAAAATAGAGACCAGAGGCAGGAAGAACATAATGAAAAGCTTCAGTGGTATCTTAGTTGTAAGGGGATGATCAAGAATTTGACTATGAAGATAGAAATAAGAGAAAGTTATGTTATAGAGAGATTGGGGACAACCAAGTAGGACTTTCTTTTATGTGTACAAAGAGATAACCTAAGTGTATATAAGATGAACATTCTACTTAGGATGAAATTAAAAGGATGAATTAAAGAGATCCAACTTCTGAGACTAGAAGGAACCAAGCATCTGACCATATTAGCTCAAATATAACCATGACTCTGAACATAGTGTGAGTCCAAGTATTTTGAAGGATAACTCAGAAAGTGGAAACACCCATTTTATTTTCTCCTTTTAAATTATAACTTTCTTTTAACTCATGAATAATGCAGGCACTTTATATTCAAATTTTTTCAAGGTCCTGAAAACAAGTTAAAAAGTTTTAATGCCAACACTTTTATTAAATATGTATTACTTTTATAGATACTTGTGAGAAACTACCTTTCAATATTTAATCATGTTCTCCTTCCTCTTCTATTTCCTCATCTCCCAAAGTGGAAACATCATTTGAGTCATTGCAGTCACCCTCTTCTTCCCACAAAACACCATCTTCACTACCATCCATACTGTTTGATATATTACATTTTTAAAATTCAAGCACATTGGACTCCATGGAGATTTTGTCCCAAGAGGTTTTGATCCAGTTCCCTAATACAGTGACCAACAGTTTCTTATTTTTTCTGATGGAGTAAATTCATGGTTTTCAGACAACATCCACTTGTTATATTCTTTTCTCAAATGATCTTTGAATGGCTTATTAATTACTACATCTAACACTTGTAATTGTGATGCCATTCCTCCTGGAATAACAACTATATGGGTCTGTGTGCATTTCAGCAATTCACTTTTTCAAATTTTCAGTCAGGTGACCCTTGAATGCATCCAGTATGAGCATTACTCTCTGACACAGTAATGCATCCAGATGCCTACCCCATACCACATTCAATCCATCTATCACAAGTTTTTCATTCATCCATTCCTTTTCATGCACATGAAAGATCACTCCTGATGTGTAACTTAGGTAATATTTTACTCCTTAAAATAATGTAAGGAATCAGTTTTCACCCATTAGCTGTGATTGTAAGCATCATGGTCATTCCAGTTTTCTCATTTCCAGTAGTTTTAATCAACACTGATTTGGTGCCTTTAGTATTAATGGTGACATTTGACAGAATATCAAAACAAAGTAATGTTTGGTCAGCATTTCATCTGTCCTAGGAAATAGCCATGCTTTTTATGTATGTTGAGGTGTACAATACACAACTTATGGTTTCAAAGCTGGAAGTGCTCCAATATAGTGCGAATGAGGAGGGGGCTGCTCCCTTCCCCCTCTCCATGTATGCCTGAGGACATTTCTTACATCATCCACCCCTCTTCCCAGCAGCCCTATGGAACCTCTTCCTCTCTCCCCTGTTTAGGGTAAGGGTAGGGGTGGCTCACATGCAATGTGAGGGTTGCAGTTTGGGTACTCTGTCTTTAAAAGGTTTGCCATCACCGGATTAGGTGATTTCTGAGATTCCTCTCAATTCTAAATCTTGTGAACCTGGTAATGTTCAACAGTGTAGGACTGAATGGAGGAAAAGATGAAGAAATGTATTGACAACCATTTTTATGTGTCACTTGTAAATAAAATGGAGAAAAGTTCTGTAGGGATTTCTTTAATAAACTTTTTCCCATCAATGAAAAGTATAATTAATTACCCCATTGAACTCAAACATCGCTGTTTCTGATATTCTACATAAGGCTTGATTGATTAACTAGAATAGCCCTATTACGCAGTGGATATCTATATTAAATGTTACATGAAGATCAGGGTGTTGAGGCATCGATTCTCAGCCTAAAAGTAAGAAGATTCAAAAGGATTGGATTGGATTTTATTATTATCCCTCCCTACAAAACATATCCTGGAAAACACTATCTATTTATATGTCTCATTTCTTACTTCTACAAAATTTGTATGAGAATAATCTACACATACATGGAATGAGTTCCCTGAAAAAGTTTAGAAAAAGAGAGGCTAATTTTTGTGAATGAAATCTTAAAAAGACAACCTATTTGTAATTCCCTACATGTTTGAAAGATGTAAAAGAATATGAGATTCTGCAGTGCTTATTAACTATAAAACTGATTTGGTGATAATTACTGAAATTTTTAGATTACTGTTGGTTTAGGAAATATGCTGATATTTTGATATGTTGATGTAGGAAATTTCATTATTACTCTGAGATCACCTATGAGCAAAGTACATTATCTTAGCTTTTTTTTAGTGAGGAAACTGAGGCTGAGATAAATTGAGATTTACCTAGCATTACGCTGCTAATTAATGTGAAACTGAGTCTTCTTAAATTCATTTTGTGTTCTATACATCTTTGTGCCTTGCTTAGTGAGGGACCTAACCAATTAAACCAGATCATCCTGATGACATATAAGGGATATGACTGTAAAGAGAATAATGAACAGAGGAAAAATGGAAGTGTGATCTGTAAAGATTTTCATAGAAAACTCTTTTTCATTGATGACTATGAGAAATTGCACTAGAGAAACAATGTAATGGATATTATCAGAGAATTTTATGACTGCAAAAGAGTGTGGTCCAGTCATGTGAAAAAATAGTTAATCACACAATATTGATATTTAGTGGAAATTTCCTAGCACAATGGATGAAATCTCTGCGTAAGATTCATAGGAAAATATGAACCAATGTGTCATAGGATACATGAGTATTTATTAAAATGGTATTACTTGTTATCTGTACCATTTGAAAGAGTACCCACATCAGTGAAATAATGGATTCATTGACTTATCAGTGTTCTTCATAGATATCACCATATCAAATGCTTATAATCTCCAAACTATATCAATTGAAAAGATTTAAAAATATAGAGACCTAGTGGAAGAAATTGAATCCATAGGGAAATGGACAAGTTACATATCATCCCTATTGTTCTCTACGCTACTAAAGTTGTACTAACGATGTTTTTGGTGAATTATCAGAAGATAAGCTTATATCCCAGGGCTCTTTTTCTATTACAAAAGCATTCATTTTATCCACCTACACAATAACCAGCAGAGCATTACATGCAAATGGATAATAGCAGGGTATCCACTTGTCTTTAGATGATTTCTATCTGAATACATAAAAAAAAAGGTGAGCAGAATAAGACAACATAATTTTAGAGAAACAAACAAAGGCTGCTAACATTTATAAAATGCTTTATGGTTTACTTTATATGTTTTACCCACATCATCTCATTTTATCACCCAACTACCACTTAGGTTGGAAATGATCTCTGAACTCAGGTTATCTAATTCACTCATTTTGCATTTGTTGTATACTTCTCTCTTATTTCCCCATTTTTATCCAATAATATTTAGGCTATTGTGATGTTCATTTTTTAAAAACTTTTCTGACCAGAGTAGGATGGGACATATGTACAAAGAATGTCTTTCTTCAGATGAAATTCTATAACTTGAAATAAATTTTTCAGAAGACTATTAAGGTATATTCATTCTTAGCAAACTACTTGAAACAAACATTAAATTTATTTGTACATAACTCATATTCATTTTTTATTGCTGTTACCATAAATACAGTCAATTCTCTTCTTTTGAGTGGAGGGGTAATATTCCTGGAGTCAAAAAACAAATGTTGATACATTGAACTGAGCTTCCCAAGACCACCAAAAGCTATAATCTTTCTCCAGAGATTGCTGAAAATATACTTTTCTGCATAAAGTTCTTTATAACAAAATGTTAGTTCAAATGGTATGTACTTTTACTAACACAGTGGCCATGAAATAACCTATAAAATGTAGGGGAAAGGAGAGGTAGTACCTGACAAAACAGAGAGGAAAATGGGGATACCATGTTAGAAGAACCCAGAAGTAAAAAAGGGAAAGAAGGAACACCTGCCATTTTTAATCTTTGTTGGTTCAGTGGTTGAACTATTTCCTGATGAAAAGTACTTGCCTCAGAGTGAATCCCAGTTACATCTGAAACCAGAATTCCTACCTTTGCAGGCAGCACTGCAGCTATGAGTGGGTAAAGAGGGGATGATCATTTCATTTACCAACAAATTTAGCTGCTTTTCCATTTTTTCCAAGTCTTTCAGCCCATACTTGAGAGGAAAGTTACTTCAGCAACATTCTTCCTTTTCACTGATACAAGAAATCACCAATTCCATTAACATAGAACTCCAGCTGACAGCAGCAACAAACATTCTTGCATAATGCTTATTTAGTACCTTATTTTTTTACTAAGCCACATAACTCACTTTGCACCCTTTGGTTTAGAGCCCAAAGAACTTGCACTATTTTGGGGGAGTATAATTCCCACACAGAGCTTGAGTTTTAATGACAAACACTGAAAATATGCAAAAGAATGCACAGAGAGCTCTTTACCTTGGTAGGGAGAATAAGACCAGTGAAGTGCCTAGTAGAATACCTGCTCTTTCACGGATTTGTGTCCATTGGGCCTCTCAATTTTTTCTCAAGTGCACATAGTCCCTTTGTTGCCAAAGTAAAAATAAGATTATTTAATAAAATCACGTGAATGCTTGTACTCTCAAAAGTTAAATGGGTGAATGTTGAAGATTGATTATACTACTCACATGATTGACACAGCAATTCCTTGATGCTGTATTGGTATATTGAGAAATATGTCTAAACCTAGACTATTATACTTGGCTGGGGAAATAATTTCTAAAACATTGTGGGAGGGGTTATTGCTTCTTGGGAAATTCAAAATAAAATGAAACAAGAAAAGTATGAAGAATCATCTCTCTTTTTCTGCTTTTCCTTTTCCCTCGTCTTTGCCTCAACTCTTGTTTTCCCTTCTGATTCCCTTTTGGGTCTCATTTGTCTTTTAGCATCCCATTTTCTCCACTCATTTTAGCATTCTCTTGCTTTGCTAGTTGTCATTTTATGAGTTTGTCTTATCTCTCAGTTTGATTGGAAACTGTTTGAAGGCAGTGATTTCTTTGTAGGTTTATGACTTTAATATGCCTGTATCCCCAGTATAATTTTCAGATCATATTGCTGAAATCATTCACCAAAATCCCTTTTATTTCTCTTAGATTGATGCTTTCCTTTGGTGCAGTTTCTTCATCATTATATGATCATTTAACTCCCTCGCATTCTTATTTTCTTACCATTGATTTTTATCATGTGACTCATGGTCTTTCTTTTCACTGACTACACTTACAGCAGTGTAAAGGATGATCTGGAATAAGCAAAGGCGAGAATATCACATAAGAGACTTTTATAATAGTCGAGATGAGAAGTAATGACCACTGAATCAGAATAATGGTAGTAGAAGTGGAAAGGAGTAGATGGATGTAAAACTTATTTTAGAGGTGAAATTAGTAACATTTATCAACACATTAAATGGAAGTGAGTGTCAAAGGGAAGTCAAAGATGATGCCATTTCAAGATAGGTGACTAGGAAAATGATAGTACCAGCAATAGACAAAAGAGAGTTGGAATGATAGATGCTGTGATCAGAGGGACAGTTCTGTGTAAGAAAGGTCAATTTATTGATTAGTCTAGCAATAACCAATGTATTAATTTGTCCATTACCTCTCTCTAAGATCAAAGTAAATTCCTCTAGAGTCTTGAATCATTTAAATACAATTCTGAAAGCTTGTTATTCAGTCTTCTTCTAAGCAACCCAAGACATCTCTTATTAGTGGATACCTAGTGAGGAAGTGGGCTAATACTTTCAGTCCCTTCCTGATCCCCTCATCATTATAGGATAGGATGGGGGAGTTACTTGCCTGATCATAAGATTCCAATAATCTTCGCTGATCCAGATAGTGAAATCAAGTTAGGTCAAGTCAAGATTGAATTTCCCCATTATTAGTAGAGGAATCCCAAGACCTGGCCATGGTGTGCCCCAGATATATTTAGCCAAAACTAGAGAATATAGGATATAGCCTATATTCTCAATGTTAACTATACCTTTTTTAGAAGTTGCTTTGGGGCAAGAATGAAAGGTACCTTCCTTGGTCCATCAGGACCAAGAAATAAAGACTTGAAAATAAATGCATTGTTACAGAACAATATTAGAAATCAAAATGATATAATATTGAGAATAAATCATCTCAGTTGGCTTGAGAAAGATTTTATTTTAGTACCTGTTTAGTCTAAGGGTCCATTGGAATCTCATGAAAACGTCTAGGGACGTCTCTGGGAATCCCCTGCCATTATCTGCAGAGGTTTCAATTATCATGTTCTAACCTTTTTTTGGAGATCAACCTTGACTTAGTGGATATTAGTGGGTAGATAGTCACATTTAGAGTCAAGAAGATCAGGAGTCAAGTTCCACCTATGACACAAATGGCCATCTAAATGGAGAGCTTCTATCCCTGGACCATTTCACACAATTGTGTTTCTTATTCTGTTCAGCCACCCACCCTTCCAACTTGCCAATCATTATATAATAAAACCTATATGATGGGGGCAGCTGGGTAGCTCAGTGGAGTGAGAGTCAGGCCTAGAGACAGGAGGTCCTAGGTTCAAAACCGGCCTCAGCCACTTCCTAGCTGTGTGACCCTGGGCAAGTCACTTGACCCCCATTGCCCACCCTTACCAATCTTCCACCTATGAGACAATACACCGAAGTACAAGGGTTAAAAAAAACCCTATATGCAAATAAACAGATGGTATAATGGATAGAATGTTGGGACTGGAATCAGAAAGATTCATCTTCCTAAGTTCAAATCTGGCCTTAAACATTTACTATCTGTGTGAACCCTGGAAAGTTATTTAACCTCATTAATTTCAGCTTCCTCATCTGTAAAATGAAATGGAAAAGGAAAGAGTGAACTGCTTAAGGATCTCTACCAAGAAAAACCCAAATGGAATCATAAAGAGTTAGACAACACTGAAAAACAATTGAACAACAAAAAAAACAATTTATATAGTATTTTAAAGTTTGCCAAAGTATATATACTATATATTGTTATGACTAAAAATGATAAAGACTGATAGTATAAGAGAAATTAATATTTTAATAGCCATGGCTTTGTTGGTAATATATATATATGACTGCGCTTGACTCTCTTTTAAATTTACCACTGGTGCCCATCCTCTTTCTCTCGTACACCAGCCAGCTAACCAGGAAACCAAAGAGAGCTTCTCTAGGCCCTCCTCTGAATTTAAGCTGCCCTATGCATGGGGACATTTGAGGTCCCCACACCCAAAAACCGGAAACTGGAAACATATTGGAATCACGGGAAATGTAGTCTCACAGTCCCCACGTGTCCGTAGGAAATTTGTAACACACTTTTAAATGGCATCTCCCCAATTCCAAACATACATTATATATATTATAATAATATATTGCTGTAATATATATTATTCTTTTTGATTCTTGCAACTCTGTGAGGTATTTGCTATCTGATATGCTTATCTGATAGATAAAGAAACTGATAGAGATTGTGTCTTAACCAGAGGCTAACAATCAGGAAGCATCTAGGGCAGGATTTGAACTTCATTCTTCCTAATGACATATTTAGTGCTCTATCCAGTAGGTCAGCTAGCTGCTTTATTATATTGAAGTAGAAATAGATAATTTTACCTTTTTATCTAGACCACATTCTTAGAGTATATACAACTAGGGGAGAAAACACAGAGTGCTGATTTAAGTTTTTGTTTCATTTTATTGATGCCTTTTTTTTTAGCAATTTCTCAAATTTTCAAATATATCACTTTCTCAATCCCTCATCCAGATAGATACTTTTAAATCACGGATGATTGCAAGAGTTAGTGAATGAATCAAAAATGAAGTTATTTCAGAATAACCATTGAAAATATAGTTGAATAAGTAAGAATAGATCCAAAAAAAGATAAGTTAATTAGAATTAATGTTTATTATTACTGCCATAGGGGCCTTAGGGAATTGGAAGTATTTTGTTTTTGATACTGCTATTTTAATTTTAATTCTTATTTATGTTGTAGGCTATGTATGTACCTGTATACTGTTTTTAAGGATATGTAATTTTTTCTCCTCAATTAAAAATACTCTTTTTACAATAGTAAATGAATATACTATATATGAAACAAATCTCCACTTAGAGGTTCAGTAAAATATGAGGTAACTCATGTGCCTACTGTAAGAATAGCATCTCTTAATATTCTCTTCCTCCCTTCAGATATTTATTTTATGCCCTGGTCTTAAAGAGAAAAAGTCTCATTGATTTTTGCTTTCACTGAATTAATTCTTGACATCTATGACAGAGCTTCATATTAACAAAAGATTTTTGAGTATATTTTACTGAATTTGAAATAAACTATTGTGAAAGAGTAACAGTCTTCTCCTTTCAATGGGCAGGCAATCTGTATTAGTGATCCTTGCTAGTAATAGCACTTAAATCTTTATTTTGGGCACATTGGATGGACAGACCATTATACTGCATGATTTTGATCAGCCTTCTCATCTGAGAGGAATATGGAGATCTATCTTTTTTATGTTCTGCTTTACTAGTCATGCCTACATAAACATTCCTGGGGGATATGCTTTTAGCATGAATTTTTTTTACATGAAAATGTGTTCTTCTCTCTCCATAATTTTCATTAGATATTTCCTGATATCTAAAATACAATTACATAAGTATACATCAATAATAAGCTCTTACCATTGTATTAATTACTCGTTACATATAAGGATTGCTAAATTCACAATAGATTTGTATTCTTATCACTAGTTCAATTTGCATGCCCTATCAAGCTATAGTTATAAAGTATTTGAAATATTCCATTGACATATCTGGTAAGTATGGATAGCATTAATTAGCATAAGTTTTTCTATAAATGACATATCAATCCATGACAACAAAAAGTGTTTGTTACTGATGTCAATCATTCATCTTCTGTCTGTTCAAAAGGTTTCCCTGAAGGAACGTACATTGATCTGCATTGACCCAAAATATAGCAAAAACATTTCTGTATTCTGGAAATGAAAATGGAACTGTATATGCTTTAACAACCAAATGAAAATAAGAATATAGAACACAAATGTTGGTATGTTTAACTTACAAGATTAAATTTACTGAAAATTAAGACAGAATTAGGTGAGGCTTTGCTATTTTGGAATCCTGAAATTTAATTCTACAGTGAGCTCTTTTGAACATTGTACTTAGCTCTCAAATTGCCTTTTTATTTGAAATAGTATGATACTGATGACTTCCTTGATTTTCTTCCTTCCTATCTGATTGGTTTTTTTTTTTTTATTTGTTTCAATTTTGTCTCTTGCTACTGAAGGAGACTCCCTTCTAGGTAAACTGCTTTTGACTCTTCTCTCTCTCTCTCTCTCTCTTTTTTTTTAAACCCTTGTACTTCGGTGTATTGTCTCATAGGTGGAAGAGTGGTAAGGGTGGGCAATGGGGGTCAAGTGACTTGCCCAGGGTCACACAGCTGGGAAGTGGCTGAGGCCGGTTTTGAACCTAGGACCTCCTGTCTCTAGGCCTGACTCTCACTCCACTGAGCTACCCAGCTGCCCCCTTCTTTTCTCTCTTTATATTCTTTTCCTTTGTGGCAGCTAGTTAGTACAGTTGACAAAGTGTTGGGCTGATGTGGGGAAGACTCATTTTTCTAAATTCAAATTTGGCTTGAGACATTTACTAGCTATGTGACCCTGAGCAAGTCACTTAACTTTGTTAATAACATAACTCTACCAGCTCTCCCATGGATTCAGTTATCATCTATCTTTAGATTATCTCTCAGATTTGTACAAGCTAGCCCCAGACTTTCCCCTGATCCCCAGCCTTACCATTTTTAATTACTTATTAGAAAAACTCACCAGGATACCATTATATCTCATGCTTAATATGTTCCCAAATGAATTCATTCTCTCTTTCCTTAAACCTTTCTTTCCAACTTGCTATTTTTATTAGTAACCCTATCATTTTCCTAGTGACCATCCAGTAAGATCTTGGCATCATCTTTACCCGTATTCTTGACAATGCCATCTCTCTCCCATTCAGTCAAAAAACATTGCTAATTTTATCTCCAAGATATTTCTTACCTCTGACCCTCTGAACCTTCTTTTCTACTACTCTCGTTCAGGCTGTCATCATTTTTCATATAGATTATTATAAAAGTCTCCCATATAGTCTTGTGTCTATTTAATCCATTCTGTCCTTCACACTGCTACCACAGTAATTGCTGCCATGTGTAGGGCCAAGCATAGGACTCATCTGCTTATAGATCTTCAGAAACTCTTTATTGTCAACTGAATAAAGTCTAAATTGCTTATTATGGTGTTCAAGGCACCTTACAATATGGCTCCAAACCACCTTTCCATTCTTTGCTTATACAGCTCCTCCAGAGAGAGTATTCTCCATTCTCTAAACACATCCATTGCCTTTCTGCCTCCATGACTTAGCTGATTATAATCCTTTTCCTAAAATACCTTTCTCACACATTTTTGGTTGAAAATTTTTGTACCTTCTCTTCTATAAGTCTTCCTGATTCCATCCAGCCCATAGTGACCTGTACCTCCTAGAGATGTTTGTAGCTCTTTCTAAATTTCTTATGCAATTAAAATATTCTGATTTGTATTATAATTATTTGGATACATATCTTATCTGGTACATTATATTGTAAATATCTTGAAGGAAAGAACCATAGCCCTGTAGAATGTAAACTACTTTAGGGAAAAGACTAAATTTTTAAGGTTCCTCACATACCTATTTCTTCATGTCTCTCTCTATCTTATTGTTTACTGACTACCACTAGCCTTCACTGGTGCCATGCACACAGTGGGTATTTAATAAATGTTTATTAAATTAAATGTAATTGTTGTAGTATTTTATCTTAATATTCTCAACATCTAGTAGATAGTGAGTACTTAATACAAATTTTTAAAGGTTTAAGAACATTTAATTAAATTAAACTGATCTTACTGCAAGTAACACTTAGTTAAATACTTTATTAGTTTGTTAGGAATCAGTTATTCCCAAAGGTAGAAATTATTTCAAAGAATTCTTATTATACCTCTCTCTCTTTATTTTGACTTTCATAGTTCGTTTTTCCAGTTCTAAAACTTTTTACCTTTTTTATTTTCCCTTTTAATTTCCACTTCAGTAGAATTTTTAAAAATTCAGGATGTAACTTTCACTTTCTACCAGATATCAGGCATTAAAAGTGTCAAAAAGGCTGTTTGCAAGAGTTGAGTATGTCCAAAATGAACTATACTTTATTTCAATTTTTTAGCTTAAGAATGCTTCCAATTCCATGTACTGGGCATTTGTCCATAGGGAAACAGAGTGATTTTTAAAGATAAGAGAAATGTTGAACCAAGGTGTGGCCCATTAGGGGCCTTAGCCTGGAAGCATTCCCTCAATTACAGATAGCAACCCTGGGAAAATGTAATCATTTTGGATAAAAGATATGGACATAAAAGATATTTTGGACAGATATGGCAGAACTGATTCTCTTGTTAACAAATGAATGCCTATATTTTTGTGGAAGAGATGATGATTCCCAAATGTACATGTGCTCTTGTGTAGGGTAGGCTTCTGTTAGATTTTGCAGAGCAATTATAGTAGCTATAGAAGATTTCAGTGATAGAGCAGTAGAAAGCTTTCTGTATTATATACCATGATCTCTCTAGTGTTCTTCATTTCCTAATATTTCAAAGGTTTGTACTTTTCTTAAATTCTCATTATGTATCCTATTTCTTGACATAGTTCTTTATTAGACCCTTCTGATGAGTCTCATATTCTTGAATTTTTATCTTTGTTTTAATTTGAAAAACAAAGAAATCTTGTTTTCGCATTTTATAATTACCTAGTATTTATTTAGCTTTAAGGCCTTTTCATGAATAACTAAAAATCCTAATTCTTGATGGTGGAAAAAAAAAGCTCATTCAAACTCATATATTTGCCAAACTATTTTAGAACTTTGGAAGCCTATTATAGAATAGCTTCTGTCTACTTGATAGGTCCACTGCTTAACAAAATCCAGCTTTCTGTCCCTGTAATTCAGAACCAATGCCCAGATGAAAATTGCTTTCCTCTTTTACCTGTGATAATATCTCAGTCTTGCCTAGTCTTTATTTTCATTACTAGATTCTTCCCTTGTATCATATGGAATGCATACTGTTATTTAAATTTTCTTCTTTATCCTCTACTCTTTTATGTTTCTTCCAATTCTTGGAACTAAAAGAAACCTCAATTTAACCTTAATATACTATACTTCACAGAATGTTCAATCTAGAAAGGTCTTAATGATGATTTTGTCTAATTCCCTTACTTAATAGATGAGGAAATGGAGGCACATGGATTACAAGTATCTCAAAGCTAAAACAGTGATAAAGATATAGAATCCTCATCTTTGAAATCCAACTTTGATAATTTTTCATTGAACACAAGACTTCACTTGATATTGTTGCCGGCCATTTGTGTACTCATGTAACACTGATTCATTGACCCAGAAAAACGAGTGCTTTTATTTCTTCCTTCCCACTATTATTTTCATAATTTTTCTCTTTACCATTACTCAGTGGCTTTTTCTCTCCATAAACTTTGGCCTTCTGTTTATTTTCTCTTTTCTTTTGATCCTTAATTTAAATAAACTATATATTTAGTAACCACCATCACCAACAGAAAACACAACTAAACAGAGGCTTAAAAAATTACATGCAAAACCACAAACACCTCATCGTTTATAGTTTGTTTACAAAATATGTAAATTATATATGTATGCTAATATTGACATCTTCTGCTTTTGCGTTCCTTTGGATTTGTTTTATTTGGATACTTTTTCCCCCTTGATTTTGTAGCTTTTTAAAAATGTAATCATAATATGTATTATTATTATTCTCTTTCCTTCTCTTCATATATTTCCCTTACTTTCTTTACATTTATAATAATTATCATTATTATATTATATATTGTATTAATATATATATATATATAAATACATAATATATTATTAATATAATCCATTTCATTCAAATATCATAATCTATTCAGCCATTTCTCCCATTCATTGCATTTGTGTTATTTTGTTATTTTGTCATAATGGACAAAGCTTTCATGTATATTTTCATATATATCTAGATCTAGATATATACACATTCACACACACACAACTTTTTACTCTCTTGGTAATACCCTTCTGGTCCAACTGAGTAATTGGATCTCTAGGTTAAGAAGCATGAACAGTTTATAGCTCTTAAAGTATATTTCCATATTTTTTTTCTAAAACAAATTCACAGTTGCTCTAGCATTGCAGTATTAGACCTGTTCCTTAATTTTCCTTTCAGCATTTAATTTAATCACTTTAACCTATCTGGTTCTCAGTTTGCCTATGTTACCAAGACCGTATTTTGCTAGATTGGTCCTTAGACAAAGGAGAAGATCTCTTGCCAGGTACTCTTTCCAAAAGAAGTCTTTCCAGCTTGGTCATACCTAGTGCCAAAATCCTTCAGGGATTCCTGAGACCTAGATAGTATGATGAGTTTTGAAAGTCTGTCTATTTCTAATCCAGATAATTTACCAACATCACACCCTCCTGCCTTATCTTCCTTATTTGAGCACCTTGATTAGTCTGGGTCTACCTAACCATGCCCTGCCATTAGCCATAGTGAGTACACTATTCATTTTGGAGACATTTCTAAGAACCTGACATCTTGATTTGCCAACCTGCTTAACTCACATGACCTTTGTTTCTCAGCAACCCAAAGTAATGTTTATATGTTCAACTTCAGCACCATTCCATGTTGATCTAGCTCCAATGTAGAGTCTTGACATACCCTTCTCTTTTAAAAGATTCTTCTCTTTCTACTTTTTTAATCTCTTTACTTCCTCTGAACCTGCCCTTAAACCTCATTTGTTCCTTTTTGCCTTTTGATTTTATTATACCTCTAAGGCAGGCGTTTCTTCAACTTTTTTTGTTATAAATCCCTTTGGTGTTCTGATGAAGCCTATGGAATGTATCTCAGAATAATATTTTTTAAAACAAAATTTAAGAACATGCTAATTTTTAGTAAAAGGTTAGTGAAATAAAGATTTAATTTTTTCCCTATATAAATTCACAGACTTTCTGAAATCTATACATCAACTCTTTGGGGGGGGGTAGGGAAGTGGGGGTGGAAGTGTCTCTGGATCTAAAATCAATAACTCCTGCTCTAGTATATAATTTCTGTCTTCATTTCCCAGACCTTGAAATCTTTACTATAAGCAAAGCACTTTCCTGCCTTCAAATTTCTTGATTCCCCTTTCCCTTCTAGAATTCCTTGTCTTTTCCTGAATCTTTGCTGCCGTCAGAATTTGTGACTCCTACTAGAGAGCATATGTAGTAACATTAGGAAAAAGTTAAAAAACAAACAAATTCACTGTTAATTGGGTTCATTATAAGTCTGTTATTTGACCACAACTGGGCACAGACTGCTCTATATCAATACCCAACAAACATTTATTCACTGATGGAAAATGATGCTAAAAAGCTTTCAACAAAGTTAAAGAAAAAGGCATAAGTTACATACCATAACAATTGAAAGTATTTTTTCCCTTCTGCAGATTAAATAATAGAAATCCATTGACCCTTCCTTCATCCTGATATAAGAGAGGCAGGAGAAAAGCCTGAAGAAAAGAATATTCTAAGGGGAAGAAAAAGGAACAAGGTACATATTTCTCTGAAGAAAGAACTGAAGACAGGATCTCCTTGAATCTACAAATGTAAGTTATTTAAACTGCATATTGCCTATTCCACAAGACTCTAAAGTATGTTTTTTTGCTGCTGGGAAAATGTGGAAGAGAATGAAATTAAAGTTAGGAAAGCCTTCGAGGGGAATAAGAAAGCAAGAGACTCACAAGGTTTGGATCTTGTTTATATTTTACTTATAAAATGTTATTTCTTTTGGTTAGTAACCACCTTGACCTAGGTTTGTGATATTATGTTTCACATACCAGCTCAAGGCACTATTATTTTCTATAATTTTGAACCTGAAATCTTTAAGAAGAAATGAATAGATTTGGTGTTCCTCTCCTGGAGCTGAATGATAAAAATTTATATATATTGAAGTTATTCATAAAAATGATACTGTCCATAGATTTTAGTATCTCTTGTTATTGATATTATAATCCTGCTTTGAATATCACCTTTTTTATAATTGTGTATGTTGATGTGTGAGACATCTATTCAATGGATCATTTTGTAATAACATGGTGAATTCTGTTTTTTTTTTAACTTATATGTTTAAGCTTAGTTGGATTGAATTTATTTTCCTGAACTGTTGGAAAAATGCACAATTTTAGGATTTGTTATTTTGTAATAAATTTGATATAGAGTTCCACGTGAGGTATTTGACTCAGAACTTCAAAGTTTGGGGAGAAATTGTAGATGGATGTACATATATTCAATTCTGAATCTTTTTTTAATTAAGAAAGGTCATATAAAAATGTATAGAAAGAAAAGCCAGCTTAGTCAAAATTCCCAACAGTTACAAAATCTCAGAATTGGAAGGGACATCAGAAAAAAACATTCATTTTAATCTATGAGAATCCCCTGTAAAATGAGAATATTGGATTAAATAATGTCCAAGGTCCTTTCTACCTTTAGGACTTTGTAGTTGTATTAAAAAAAATGAAGATTATTTTGGTGGTTCAAAAGAGCTGTGTTTTCACCAATGTGGACATTTGTATAACGATTGAAGATTGTAACTTTGGCAAGTTTCATTAATCATTGCTAAAACAAACAAACAGACAAAAGGCCAAAACTAATAGTTATCATTTGTTTAATATATTGAATTTAGCTAAATAATTACTTGGGTAAAGTCTACATATAAACTTTTTCCAGCCTGATAGGATCTACCAGAGATTATACCCTACTTTATCACTTTTCAGAATCAGAGATCACCTCCTTATCACAATGAGACATTGCAATTGGCATTTTAGTAAAATATATTTTATTTAAATATTCTAAAAGTCAATGTCTTTGCCAATTTAAGAAATTGCTATAGCAATTATTCTATGAATAGCAGCAAGTTCTTTGTTAAATAGTTGGTTAGAAAAAGACCCAGAATCACCTATGGACATTTAAAAAAATCTTTTAAAATTATATATTTTTCATTTTCTTATGATGTTCGAGGTAGGGCTAATCATTTTAATAAGAAAGCCAAATAAAAATTTATTTTCTGGAATTATTTGCATATAAGGGAGAATTAAGTATATTTTTATTCATTATGTAGGAAAGATTTGGTATTTTCTTGGAATTGGTAAGATTTAGCCCCCTAATCCCATAAATCTAGGAATGAAGAACTAATAACAATTTCTAGCATTTGGAATGATTTCTAAGCCTCTATATTTAAATACTGGAAAAAACGTCTTATAAAAGAATATATAGTAATAAAATACTCTTAAAAATATCTCACTGGATTGAGAGCCAGGCCTAGACATAGGAGTTCCTGGGTTCAAATTTGACATCAGACACTTTCTAGCTGTGTGACCCTGGAAAAGTCACTTAACCCTCATTGCCTAGCCCTTTATGCTCTTCTGCCTTGGTACCAATACACAGTATTGATTTTAATATATATCAGAGAAAAATAGTATAAGAAATACAAATGAGAAGAAAATAGTGAGAAGTAGAGAAGACATATTAACATCTTTCTTTTTTTATAAAATCTTTCTTATATAAGGTATAACTTGTTACCTTGAGGAGCACTTATGTGTGTGTATATATATGTATATATGTGTATTTTGATACTTGCTGAGATATCTAAATTTTAGAACTAAATTACTTTGAAAAATTTGTAAAGCTAGAAATGATTAAATGCTGTTTTTGTTTGTCAACAGTGGTATGTTCATTTTATGTATGTTTCTAATGCACAAGGAACTCCTTCAAAACGAAATTAGTCAAAAGAGGCAATAATAAAAAATTTTTCACATGCACATATATATATGTATATATGCACATGTGCACTCATACACATGTGTATATCTGGGCTTGTGAGTTTATTTTCATGGAGATTTACCACTGCAAATAAGTGACTGCTTTGGAGGAATTGCCAAAAAGCAGTCACTTATTTGCAGTGGTAAATCTCTATGAAAATAAACTCACAAGCCCAGATATACACATGTTAAAATTTATTGAAACAATTTTGTGGAAACTCAAACTCTAAGAAGTTAACCCAGAGGAAGTTTGACATAGTAGATAAAAGTCCATCTTTGGAATCAGAAAGACAAAGTTCAAGTCTTGCTTTATATTACGCTACCTATGTTTATTATCAGCAAGGCATGTCACTTGAGCTGAATCTCCCAAGAGGAGACTCTATAAAACTAAGTTATAGATGAGTTGCTGATATGCATTGGTGGAAGTAGTTTCCATACCCTGAGTTCCTACATTGGTCGCTGCCATGTAACCTCTCTTCTTCATTCATTACCCCCTATGTCATATCTCAGAAAGGCAAAGAATTCTGAGATTGAATAAAAACTCTGTGTTGGCTGGGATTCAGAGTTAATTTTGGACAGTGAGTGAATAGTAATTTTATCTGTAACATTGAAGACCTTCGATGACGAGGATCTCTTTTTCTCATATAGTATCCCAAGTTTTTCCATGTATAATAACTATACTAAGTCTCCATTCAGCTTTGGCTGTGAGTTCTGTCCTTAGGATCAAGTGAAACACTCTTTGTTCTGTTCCACATGAATGCTCTACATGTAAAGGTATAAGTCTTGTCTTTTTGCAAGATAAACATCTCTAACTGCATCAGCTGATCCTTGTATGGCATGACTTTAAGAATCTTCCATATTTTGGTTGCCTTCCTTTGAATAAGTTCCAGTGTTTCATACTCCCTCCTAAAATTTAAAACCTGACACTCAGCAGCATACTACTGAATGTGGTTGGTCCTTAGCAGAATACAAAGAGACTATCACTGTTATCCTCTGACCATGAAATCTAAGATCTCTGGGGGTTTTATTTGTTTATTTGGTTGATTTGGTTCAATTTTGGCTCATGTTACATGATTAAGTCCTATTAAGGCCGAAGTGTAATCAATTATTTTAGTGTATCCTTGGGGAGAAAATGACTTGGGGGAAGAAAAGGAAAGAGACCATCAACAGCCTGAGGCTTTGCCAGAGAGAGGAAGCTGAAACCAGCAAGAATCTAGACCTCAGTGGCTCCCTAAGCACTGAAGCACAGGATGAACCAAGATCATGAGGCAAGTAACACCAAGACCCAAATGGGCTTCAGAAGGTGGACCTTAGAGAAAAGTAGAAGCAGAGTGATTAGAAAAAAAGCATTTTTATGATAAATTGAGAAAGGAGAGAGAGCACCCAAAAGCAAGGCTGTCTGTAAAGGCAAGCTACAGGAGGTGGCCTAAGAGCTGAGCCTTAAAGAAAGTCAAACTTATTAAGAGATAAAAAAGGAAGTGCATCTCAAGAATAGAAGGGGGTCTGTGCAAAGCCACAGAAGTTGAGATAGGATGACATGTTTGAGGATTGTGAAGTTGGCCAATTTGGTTGAACATAAAATATGTGAAGAAGAATAATTTGAAATGAACTTGGGAAAGTTAGCTGGAGTCCTAGTATACACAAAAATACTGAGCCCAAGGAGTTTGTATTTTATTCGAGAAAAGGATAGGAAGATCCTGAAGTAGCTTGAGTGAGGAGTACTTAATCATGTGTCTCAGGAAGATCTTATTGGCATTTTAGTGAAGGATGGTTTGGAGAAAGAATCCAAAAGGAGGAAAACCAATAAGGAAGCTACTGTGTTTAGTAGTCCTACTAGGAGACATAAATATTTGGAGAAAAATGTGATTGAGAGACTATGCAGAGAGAAGAAGGGGATCTATGAAAGCAAGTTCAAGGATACCCAAAATGTGGGAAATGGAGAAAAATGATGATTGGATGGTAGTCAGAAAGGTAGGGAAACCAGAGAGAGAGAGAAATGTCACAAAAATCCAAGGAGAGGTTTCTACAATCAAGTGCTGAAGATGGATAAAGTAAGGTTGCTAATCTCACTGACTTTTTCTTAATCTTTGCCTCAGAGAAAGCAGTTTTAGTTGAGTGATGAGGTTGAGACAGCCAGATGTCCCAGTGGATAGAGTACTATGTCTACAGTCAAGACTTGTCTTCAAGAATTCAAATATTGCCTCAGACATTTCACAGCCGTGACCCTGGACAAATAACTTAACCATGTATGCCTCAGTTTCCTTAGGAAATGGCGAACCACTGCTATGTCTTTGCCAAGAAAACCCCAAATGGAGTCATGAAAAATGATGATGAAACAATTGAAATGATGAAACAACAAGATGTTGGAAATCAGATTATAAAAACTTCAGAAATGAGTCAGAGCAGAGGAAATGGAGGCAGCAAGGATAGGCTTTTAATGAATTTGGCTGTGAAAGGGAAGAAAGAAAACAAGAGTCTGAGGCAATTGTGGGTGCTCTGAATATATAGAAATGTGGCATCAGGGAAATAGCCTGTAGATGAATGGAATCAAGATCATAGGGTGATGGTGAAGATGATT
Organism: Gracilinanus agilis; assembly: GCF_016433145.1. Classification (NCBI taxonomy): domain Eukaryota; kingdom Metazoa; phylum Chordata; class Mammalia; order Didelphimorphia; family Didelphidae; genus Gracilinanus; species Gracilinanus agilis. The sequence continues at coordinate 141,395,277 of NC_058134.1, read as the reverse complement.
GAAGGGTCAAAAACTTAAGATGTTGGACTCAAGATCACCTTCAGTGACTGGACAAAATCCTATATCTCTTTAGGCCCCAATTTCTTAATTTTTAAACTGACAGTTGGTTAGACTGGATGTCCTCTGATATCCTTTGAAGCTCTGAATATATGAAGTTGTGAATAGGAAAATTATGGAGAGAAGGATACATATGAGATTGTATGAATTGTAAGATTGTATGAATGAAAAGAAATATGAAATTGGCATTATTCCTTAGTGCTGGCTTTAAAATGTAAATATTTATCATATAGTGTTACTTATAATTTTTAATTGGTAAATTGTTTATAATTAGTATCTTTAAATTTAAACCCAAATATATTTAACTATGCTTTCTTCAACAATAAATTCTGAGCACCAACCTTAGTTACCCATAAAGGTAATAGGATAATTAATTAGTTTGAACCCAAATACTGATAATTGTTTAACATCATGGCCAAAACACAAGAAATAAACATACTTAGTGGATCATATTGGTATTGAAAAAATATATTTATGCTGTGGCATAGAGGGCTGATGATGAAGTCTGGAAGACCTGCTCCTACCTTGCCTCTGATGCATACTAGTTCCAGGATTTAGGACTATTCTCTTAACCTTTCAATGCTTCTTGAACCTTTCTTAAGGTAGGGGCATTTAGATGGCTCAGTGGGTTGAGCACCTAGCCTGGAGTCTGGAGGAAATGGGAAACTAATATCTTTGCCAGGAAAAACTCAGATCTGGTTGCAAAGAGTTAGACATGATTGAAAAGGACTCAATAGTAACAAAGAAATTTATGTGTAACATATTAACCAATTAACAAACACTGAATTGTCTGTGTACAGTAGGAAATCAGAATGAGACCTAGATATGTAAGACTTTCTGCCCTTCAGGAGCATAGAAAACCATATGATTCTAATTGCCTTCTGCCTCTACTGCCATGTTTTTCTTGCAAGTTTTCATATTTCTTTTTTCTTATTGATGATTTTTTCATCAATACATTCTGATATATGTTTTTTTAAAGTCCCTCATTTCCAAAAGTTATTATTGTTAGGGATGGTAGCTTGTTGTCTTGTACATCTATTGTTTACCAGCCATTTTCTTAAATTTTACTGTGTAGCTATTTGTTTAGGAAGATTATTTCTTTTTAGATTTGATTTTTCTACTTTATGTCTTTTGACTCCAGAGATTGGATTATTAGGAATTTTTGAAACAATCATACAAGAAAATATATAAAAAAGATAAATGGACAGAAAACAATTTAATTAGAATATTAGTTTAGACTTTCAAATAGAAAATAGGCATCATCTTTCAAATATGTTAAAGAAGAATACTGAAATTCTTTTGTCACTTAACCATAGAGTTTAATCTTCAGAAGTTCCTAGAAGTGAGAAAACAAATTATCTTCTTGTTTGCATGGAAAAAAATATAAATCGGATCCTTAATAGAACTGTTCATGATACAGTAGGAAACAGATCATGATTTTAGGTGTTCAAATTATACTCATCTTATTTTCATCACAATGTATTTGGGTCACAGATAATATGCATCATGACATGTAATGCTATTCCATTTTATTGATTTATTTTCTTTAAAAATAACTAGTTCTCTATATTCAAAATAAAGAAGTAACAAAATGTAGCTGAGAAAGCAACATTTGTTATATCACACGTTCTTATGCTTTGAAAACTTAAAAAAAGAAGAAATCAAGACCTAGTGATTATTTGAGAATGTACCAAAACTGTAGTTTGAATTTCTCCTAACAATTTATTATCCATACTCACTTGGTTCTAAAAAGTTGACTGGAGAGAAGAGTGAGATGATAATTTGAAATCTAATCGTTCAAATACTAAGGTGTAGTTTCTGCTTAACAATCAACTGTAAATAACAGAATTTTAAGATTAATATTTTGTTAAATAAAAAAATCTGTTTTGTCAAAGTGTATGTTTAAAATCTAAGAAAATTCTTTAAAAGTAAGAATTTTGGAAAATAATGGGAAGAGGAAGAAAGGAAAGATTCTTGATTTGTCATTTATTCATTATGAATGAAATGCAATTTTGCATGTTTGGACAATTTTATTAAAATAAGAGAAATTGTTTTTATGAAGCATAAACAATTTTTTTCTTGCAGTAGTAAAGCACACATATTCAGTGGGTTGACAATGATGCCTTATCCATAATTATTGTTTTTAACTTTTATTTGTTTGCCTTACTTTGTCTGCAGAATCCTTCCCAAAGTGGTAGAGAATTTTGTGTGGCTATCCAATATCCTTAGAAGAGTTTCATTTTTCATATGAAAGCTCTGCTAACTTGCTTATTTCCCCCCTATTCTGCTATTGAAGGAATTGATAGACTCTTCTTGATGTTTGTTTAGTAAAAATTTTAAAGTTTTGAGAGGCTACATGGTTAGAGAAGATTGAGAATTAGCCTTCCAGCCAATAAAATCCAGTTTCAAGTCCCTTTTCTGACAGGTAGTGACTGTATCTCTGAAGCTTCTCTATCTCTGAATTTCTTTAGGGAGATTAAGATTTTTCATTTGCAGAATGGGTACTGACTTGCATTAGTTCAAGGATATTCCTCATCTGAGATTTTTCTACATTGATGAAATTACAATTCCAATCCTTATAATTACCCTCATAATTTTAATTTTTGTTAAAATATTTCAGAATTAGTCTTATTCCCTGTTTTCTACATTTTATTTTTGGCAGCATTTTTATAGTGTCAGTTTTTAAGAAATGAATGTATTTTTTTTTCAGTTCACTTGTCATTAATCAGCATAAAATATCCTTGCTTGACTTTATCAATACAGTTATTCTAAACATAGCAATATTTAGGAATAATACATATCTGTTGTTCTTGGATTTTTTTCCTTCCTAAAATTTGGGACCTTTAGGGCATCCATGATTTTGACATGTCTTGGCCATGGCCCAGGTTTCTGTTAAATTATAGTTCATATTCAACAGAGAGTTGCCTGTATAAAAACTTTTCTCTTACAAAATTCCAATTTGGAGAATTTGTAAAACATATTTTGCTTCAATACCTAGTTATGGATATCTCTAGAGATAGTATAAGGGATATGTAGAGGCATAAACTAAAACTTGAAAGGACCGTCATGTGTAGAAGAGGGATTAAACTTTAGTTGCTTGGTCCCAGAGGATAAAATGAAGAGAGGTTTTTTTCAGAGACAGGGAGACAAAGTTTAGCTCAAGATAAGAAAAATCTTTTAATCCAGTTACTGCTGTCAAAAAGTGAAATGAGTTGCCTAAATAGGTAATGAGTCATCACCAAAGGTCTTGTGCAGAATTGGGATGATAATTATTCAGAGATTTTTAAGAGAGTATTCCTGTTTAATTATTGATTGGACTAGATAACCTTTTAGTCCCTTTCAAATTAGATATTCTATTTTTCTAGGACCTTGTCTTTTCTAGGACCCTATTTCTAGCAACCTTTTTTAGATGAAGGGAACAATTTAAAATGTTTTCTGATTAAAGAATTAGCAACAAATACCATTTCAAAATTCTTTATGTTAATAATTCTATTTTTCATGGTGAGAAACATAGAAGAACTCTAGTTAAAACTACATAAAATGTTGATTTAAGAGATAGGAGCTCTTGTCCTTATCACTGGGTTGGGAGTCAGAGGAAATCTGTTTAGATTTGAGGTCTGTTACTTTAATTTTGTGAAATCAGACCAGTTGGTTAACCTATTTGGGCTCAAGGATGTTTGTATTTAAAAGGAGGCAACATTGAAAAAGATGATTTCTAAGAATACATCTAAATATATATTAGTAACTCACTTTTAGTAACTAATTACAAATAAAAACCCACAAAGAATGTTTATATATCTAACAAAACTCTCCTAGTTGTTAGGACTTTTCTTCTTATCAATTTTTCATATGTTCTGCCTAATTTGTATATATATACATGTAATCTTTCTCCTAATGTCAGGTATACTCAAAGAGGAAGTTTAGTGCCTTTAGCATCTAGCATAGTTGTCTTGCACATAATAGGTATTAAAATTGCTTTTATTAAATTGACTTATAAATTAAGTTTATACCACATTGAGAGAAGAAGTATAGGAGTAGAAATGCAAAAGAAGAACATATGACATCACTTAATGCATATATGAGTATGTGATTTGGGGTTTAAGTTTTAAAAGTTGCTCTACAACAAACATGAATAATATGGAAATCGGTATCAAGTGATAACATTTGTACAACCCAGTAAAATTGCTTGTCAGCTCTGGGAGGGGGGAGGGAAGAAGAGAGGGAAAGAAAATGAATCATATGAACATGGAAAATATTTTAAAATACAAATTTAAAAATTTAGTCCATCTTGGAGATGTTAGAGAAATTACTTTCATTAATCTTACACATTCTCAAACTTTGGAAAGGCAAAACGAAGATATCATTACTTCATCTTGTTATCTAGGGAAGAATGATATTCTGTTTGTTTTAGATGAAAACAAAGCTTGTGATGATATTTATATAGCAGTTGAGACACTAAGTTGTTGTTTTTGGTAGGAGAGAGACGAGCTATAGCATTATAGAAAAATAAAAATATTTATGTTTTAAAACTAATGAAAGTACTCAACTTATGAAAAGAAAAATACATAAATGCACTGATATAGGATGTACCTTTCCTGTTGTATTGGCTTGACAAATGTTTGAGGCTTTGTGTACCTAACTTTGTACAGGGATTTTGGGGAAGATTCACCTGTAGTGATACAGTCTTAATAGAGGAAGTAGAGATGCCTCAAAAAGTGTTGGTTCATAATGTACTTTGAAAGTCTTTTGTACATAGTCAGGTAAGCTTTCCAGGAAAAAAAAGGTAATTTTCTATAAAGATTTCTATATTATCTTCCTTCTATGCAATGTGTCTCTGAATTAGTGAATGGCTTCAGCAAATCTTGTCTAGTTGGCTGCTGTCAGATACCATTAACAGAGAAAAGAGACCTCTCAAAAGAAAGAGCAAAATCCCTTTAAGCCCTCAGAACTTAAAAAGTATGATGCTCACTCCCAAAACCTACTGAAAATTAGGACTAGACTCTCTTTGAGTACATCAAGCCCTTCCCCAACATATATAATTGTCAAAGAATATAAGGAGACAGTGTTGAAAGAAGAAATCTAAGCTCTCAATAACCATATTTTAAACATGCTCTAAATTGCTAATAACTAGAGAAAGGCATATCAAAGTAACCTTGGGATTCTATCTCACAATCAGACTAGCAAAGATGGCAAAAAGAAGAAAATGATAAATTTGGAAGCATTGTGGAAAAACAGGTACATTAGTACATTGAGGATGGATTTTAAAATTGATCCACTCATTCCAGAAAGCATTTTGTAGCTATTACCACTAAATTATAATTATTTTTTGATTCAGCAATACCATTAGTAGGCCTGTACTCGGAAGGAGATTACAGAAAGAAGAGGAGTCATGTGTCTAAACTATGTATAATGTTTCTTTTTATAAGACCAAGGAACTAGAAATTCTGGTGTTGCCATATTTTCAGGAACTGCAGACAAATTATGTTATAAGAATATGATGAAATATTATTTTCAGTAAGAAATGACAAAGTAGATAGTTTTAGGGAAACCTGAGAAGACTTTTATGAACTGATGCAGTTCATGAATAGAATCAAGAAAACAATTTATATAACAACACAATCTTTAAGAAAAATAACTTCGAAAAACTTGAGAACTCTTTCATCAATATAGTGACCAACAATGGCTCCACTGCACTGTTAAAGAACATGCTAATCAACTCTTGGCATTGGGGATGGACACCCAATACAATATTTATGGACACTGTAAAAGTGGATGTTTGGTATAAGTTACAAGGACTTTATTTTGTTTTTTGGTCTTTTTTTTTGGTCTTCAAATGAGGTCTAAGGGAAGGAGGACAAAAGGGGATATGGATAGAGGAGGAAACAATAGAAAAAAGAAAGAGAAGACTGTCATTGTGGCATTTTTAAGTAAAAATTATGAGAAGGGAACAGGAAAAATGGTCAAAAGGAAACTACACGGAAGCTTTGAAAGCTATAGGATGAATTTATTATTTAATTTAAAAGAAAGTAAATTACATGATAGAGATATGCAGTTTCATGTACAATTTTCTTCTTTCACTTTATTCTATATGTACCTATTTTATTTGGTGCTTGCAAAATTTGAAATTAAGATAAAGTTGTTTTTTTTTAAGTAGGAAAAAAAAGAGGCTTGTGCTTACCCTCCTGCCTTTAAGATTTTGGAGACAGGTTTGTAAAAACAAGGAAGTTTTGTTAAAGGCAAGTGGGTTTCTTTTGCTGAAGAACGTTGGGCTCAGTCATATTCCCAGCATTTAAGGTAGGAGGCTGATAGCAAATGGGTGAAGGAATAGACTTATTTTTTTAGTTCTTGCATCTGTGAAGGATTTGTTTGGAGAAGACAAAGCCACCTATGCATGCACATGATTATTCACATGCTCCATTTTGATGTATGCCATGTGGAAAATAACTGGGGGTCATAGGAACTGTTTTGGGTCATATAATAATGGTTGGATGTCAGAGTAGTTAAAAAATTCATGCCTCGAATAGAAAATAGTCTCAATAATTTAACCTGAGCTTACTTCAGAAGGTCACTTTCTTTTTCTCTTTCTCTTCCTCTTCCCCAAATCAATAGGGATTTGCTTATTTAACACCAAGGACCTTGAAAAATATTTCTGCAAAAATATCTTTGTTTTGCAAACAAAGAGTTAGGACTTTTCTACCCATAAATAGATAGCTGTGTCATAAAGACATTTAGCCTTAAGGTCTTTCCTAAAAGTGTACACACCTGCCATCTCCCATAACTGAGATTGTAAAGGCATTTTAAGTACTGCTGATATAGGCAGATTGATTAAGAATATTTTGCTCTCAGATCTTCCCTCAAAATTCTCCAGATGATTAAGCACCATTTTCAATTTATTCAAAAACACTCAAACTGAAAAAGTGAAGAACAAATGCTTACCATTTTAAAGAGCCTTTAACATCATTTTTCTGTCACTTTCTAAAGGTGAAGCACAACTTCTAGAGTCTCTTCCATTTTAAGAGGATTCTTTCTAGTGCAAGTGAAGAAACCTTCATGTGCTGCATTATATTTTTTCTTAAAATTATGTCTGATCTTTCTATGTAGAGATCAGTTTGTAAATTTTCACTTAGGAATTTCTGGGATATGCCAGTAGTGCATACTTCGGGTCCTTTGAGAAACTAATTTCATTAAGTATTGTGAAATTTTCAGGTGTTTTATTTAATAATGATCTTTTGATTTTCCCTAGAGATTTCTCTTTTCTCTTAAGTGTAAGAATATATAGAAACAGACAATATAGTTAGCATAACCTGAGTCAAGACCTTTAATACTTGTTCTTCTTAAATGTGACACCATCAAGCTGGGTCATGCTGTATTTCAAAAAGGTCTATTCCTAATTAGTTTGCAAGTTATAGTTTCTTTTTTATTTCCCATCTTCACTTGTATTGCTATTTATTTCAGAGTCTTTAATTAGTTTCATTCAAGTCCAACCCTTGGTTTATTTCACTGATGAGAAAACAAATTGGTATGATAGTATGATAACTCTCTTCCTTACTTCTCATTCTATAATATTATGCTTCCCATATTAGATGCATACTGAAAATGAAAAACTCATCTCCAAAAAACCAGTAGCTTGAAAGATATTCTTTGAATATGGAGTAGCCAGGGTAAAATTTGAGTTTCAAAAGTCAGTTAGTTATTGATTGTTACAAACTTTATAACCTTTGCTATTTAAATAGTTTTGTTCATTGTTATGCAGTTTTGTAGTTTTCTGATAATCTTTATTTTCATTTTTCTTTAAATATTTTAAATTATAAATAAAAATAAACAAGAAAAACAATTAAATAAAGCATTTAAAATGGAGAAAAGTTTGCCCTAAACCCCTAACCTTTAATAATTGAAGTCAGTTGTACTAAATTTAATATTGATGCTGAAAGTGGTGATACTAGATTTGAAAAAAATTTTTTTTCAGTTCTTGTAGAAACAGTTTTTGACAATTGTTTTTTGACACTTTAGAATTTAAGTTTTCTCATTTCCTACCCTCTATTCCTCTCTGAGGCTATGAATAGTCTTTTATAGGTTATATCTGTACTTTTCACGTAATACTATTTCCATTTGTTCATATCATGATAAAAGTCACATATCTCATACATTATAAAAATTTCATGAAGGAAATATAGTGGAAGATGCCATTCTTTGGTCTGTGCACAGACACCAAAAGTTCCTTCTTTGGCTGTGAATAGCATTTTCTTCATGAGTCTCTTGCGATTATCTTGGACTCTTGCTTTGTTGATAATGTTTCATCCTTCACAGTTAATCATCAAACAGTATTTCTTTTACTGTATACACTGTTTTCCTAATTCTGCTCATTTCACTTTGCATCAATTTATATGTCTTTCCAGATTTTTCTGAACTCATACTGTTCATCATTCCTCATGGCAGTAGTATTCCCTTATAACCATTTCCACAACCTGTTTCATCCATTCCTAAGGGGTTGATGGATACCCTCTCAGTTTCTTATTCCTTGTCACAAAAAAAAAGAGCTGCTAAAAAGATTTTGGTGCCAGTAGGATCTTCTCCTCTTTGGGATACAGATAGTAGCCATATTGCTAGGTCACAGGGTATGCACAGTTTTGTGGCCTTCTGACCGACAAATCTATGTTCAATCCTTGTCAAATTTTCCCAAAGTGCTTTCTCTGGATCTGTTCTTTGTTTTGGATACTCCCTATCTTGCATTATATTGATTTATACATAAATAATAACTAGCATTTATATAGCACCTACAATGTGCCAATCAATGTGCTAAGAACTTTAAAATTATGATCTTATTTGATCCTCACAAAAACTCTGCGTTGGTTATCATTGTCCTCATTTAATATTGGAAGAAATTGAGGCAGAGGTTCAGTGACTTTTCTTGGATCACAGAGTTAGTGTCTTGAAGTGGGTTTTGAACTTGGGTCTTTTTGCCTTGCACCCAGAATTCTATCCACTGCATCCACTCAACTCACAATTCCAATAACAGAATGTTCTCTTATTAGAGACTAGAAGAGTATAGTTGGTTGTTTTAGAAAATTTAACATAGTCTAGAGACTTTATACTTAATGTGTGTGTGTGTGTGGGGAACTTAATGTTTTTTTTAATTGAATGTTTTAAAGTCTCTTACCTTTTGTGGACTTATGCTGATGCCCACAGGTATTTGTTGCTTCTATTGAGCACATCGCAGTATTTGTTTTAAAATCTATATTGTGAATGCCATAATTAGATTTCCACTAAAAACATTTTTTTTTATGTTTAGAACTACCTTTATCCCCTATCTTTACCATTTGATTGTGATTTGGAATGTTTGAATCTAATGAAAATAAATTTATCTCTTTTTTAATATACTAAACAGCAATTGGTATCCAAACAGAGATTCCCTTTATCCCTTTGCTTAGGGAAAAGGGTGAGGAAAATCTCAGATTTAGATTTTTTCCCATAAGGACTGCATCTTGAGGTAAAGGACTTATGGTAAAGAAAATCTTATGGTTAAATTTCGGGTTTGAAATTCATATCCTTTAAGGCTATGTCTGTAAGTATATTTGCCAACTAAGTCAAGAATTGCTCCCCTGATGCTGGAAACAGTATGACCAAATTGACATATAATATCCTTAACCCTTAAAGTGTATTCATGTTTGCTTTCTAAAAAGTACTTCATTCACGATGGCTAATATAGTTTTCCCCTTTGAGAACACTACAATATGAATAATATCAATATCTTACTGGAGTGATGGGACACAAATGCAGCAAAATGAGAGCAGTTCCCATCAGTGCTGAGAATTACATCTCCTCCTGTGACTTTAGCTTTACATATTTATATCATTCCAGTTTTTTTATTGGTAAATATAAATAATAATTCCTATTATAAAAGCTTTTTAATGGTATAAAGTGCTACACAAAGCAATTTATTATTAAAATGTTAGTATTCTGCCTCTAATTCCTTAATAAAGAAATCTATCTTCTATAATTCCTGTAAAACCTTTTTTTTTTTGGAAGAGTGGTAGGCATAGAGTTTGGTCCATTTTGATTTATACTGAGCTGATTTATCTTTTAAAATCTAAACTTTAAAACAAGAGTATTTCTTCAAGATTATTCCAACACTTCAAGTTTATGTGGATAATCCCATCTCTGATACAGATTGTAACTCCTTTGTACCTTAGTAGATGGTTTTTATGAGCAGCTGTGCAAAAAAAGAAATAAATAAATAAATTCATCACCCTGAGGCCAACCTTAGTAATGAGGCTTTCTGAACTTATCTAGTGTGGTCCCCAGACAAAAGACATCCAGTTCATCATTAGGACAGTATTCAAAGCCTTTTCAGCTTGGTGGGGGCCTCCCAGAGCTTCTCCTATGCTGATATAACCTTCCACAATATATCCATGTGCTGATGGAGCAACAGAGTGCAACTTTAGTGGAAGTATAAAACTAAGTCAATAAAATGTTAATTTTAGTATGACTAAGACCGAAAAGGGGCTTATTAAAAATTGTTCAAATGTTCGTGTGATAAATAACATATATACATATATACATGTATGTATGTGGTGTTGATGGAGGGGAAAATACTCAACTTAATTGTCTGAATTCCTTTGCCATAATTATTTCATTTGTGTTAACAGTTATACATCTAAATAGTCAACAATATAACAACTGTCTACTAACATAAGAATATATTTTTTTTAAACAGTAAGTTTAAAAATTATGTCCTTTTGTTACATGCTGGGAACAAAGATTTTTAGATGAAAGATCAATTTCATATTGGTAGTATGTAACTTGTAATATGCATGTATGCTATTTAAATATTTTTTAAAATGTAGCAACATAAAACTAAATGGAAAATTGGTATTTTCCATAATAAACATTTGTCTAAACTTGATAGCTTAAAACTGAATTTTAAAAATATTTTTCCAATTGCATGTAAACATTCTTAACATTTCTTTTAAATTTTTTTAGTTCCAATTCTCTTTTTCTATCCTTCTCCTTCCCCCTCAGTGAGAATGCAGACAATCTAATACAGATTATATGTGTGTAGCCATGCAAAATATATTTTCATATTAGTCATGTTTTGAAAGAGAACCTAGATCCCCTCCCCACACCTACTACCCAGAAAACATCAAGAAAAATAAAGAAAGTAAAAAAGGATACTATGCTCTGAGTTTTATTGAAATTCTATCAGATTTTTCTCTGGAGATAGATGACTATTTTTCACTTCAGAATTATCTTATATCATAATATTACTGAAAATCAGTAATTCATTCATACTAGGTTATACAAAAACATTTTCTCTGGCTGTGCCCCATGCCTGGATATTCTCCCTCCTGTTTCTTGTTGCCCCCTTCAAGTCCCAAATAAAATTCTAACTTCTTTAGAAAGCTTTTCTTAATCCTTTTTAATTCTAGTATCCTTTCTTTGTTAATAATTTCCCACTTATTTTGTATGTAGCTTGTTTGTATATGTTTGTTTGTTGTTTCCCCTATTAGATTGTGAGCTGCTTGTGTATAATGACTGTCTTTGTATCCTCAGTGCTTAGCACAGTCCCTGACTATAGAGGTATTAAGGATTCACTCTATATTTTTTAAATTAAAAAAAAATTTTAAACCCTTAACTTCTGTGTATTGGCTCCTAGGTGAAAGATTGATAAGGGTGGGCAATGGGGGTCAAGTGACTTGCCCAGGGTCACAAAGCTGGGACGTGTCTGAGTCCGGATTTGAACCTAGGACCTCCCGTCTCTAGGCCTGACTCTCAATCCACTGAGCTACCCAGCTGCCCCCTCACTCTAAATTTTGATTGATTATTTTATGTTTGTAATCCTGTTAAAGCTTTTTTAAAAATATTTTTAGCTGTTTGAAATGTTAAAAAACCAAACAACCAAAACCAATACTTCATTTCCCATTAGAGACCTTTTTTTAAAACAAAACAAAACCATAAAGCCTTTGTTGATTAATTAAGTTACACGGCAGTGCTCTGATACCACTTGCTAATTTTGGGGTTATATCTATTAAATTCAATTTGTAAAATTTCTTCTGTCATAAACTTTAGATTGTTGACGATGATTGATAAATTGGATTTGAAATGGATAGTTTTATTTATGAGCTCTAATATGCAAATATAGGGAGAATCTTTGAGTTTGACATTGGGAAGGACATCCTTGTGAAGTTTGATGTAGGAACTCCTTCCACCTAAAGGCAGCTTGTTGGATTTAGTAGTTTCTAAAACTTAGTCAACTGAGACAACTTAAAATAGTCAGCCAAGTAGTTAGGTTTTTTTATATAAAGTTAAATTCGTTCTCTCCCTGAATATAACTCTACTCCTCTAGCCATATCACCACAATTAAGTCGCAATCATATAATAATAATTCACATTTACATCATGCCTTAAGCTTTACAAAGCACATTGCTCAGAAAAATCCCAGAAAGGTAATTGTTGTAAGGATTGTTATCTCCATTTCGCTGCTGAGGAAAGTGAAACCTAGAAAGATCAATCATTTCCCCTTGATTCCATTACTAAGTTATAGAGTTACAATAGAAATTCAGATCTTCTGACTCCAAATCCAAAACTCTTTATACAATACCATTTCTGTCTTTCAAAAATATGTGACATGATTCCCATATGCCAGTTTATAAATGACCTTGTCTGATTGCAAATCAGACTGATTCTACAGATGACTAGTCTATCAGAAAGTGTTATTAAGTAATAGGACTAGTCTTTGTTTTGGCTTTTAAAAGCTTTCACAATTTGACACAAGTATACTTTTTCTAAGATTTTTTTGTTCTGGTCTGCTTGCTAGTCTCTTTGTACATGTAGTGCCCTACCTGGGCTTATTTCCCTAACCTATACTGGCATTGACAGGCTGAGAAGATACTTAATTTCCAATACTATTTCTCTCTAAATTCTAGAAATAACATTCTGGTAGCTATTCTCTTAACATTAAATTTTCTAAGTCCTCACTTTTTTTGCTTCTCTATAATAAGACCTCAGGTAGAATAGAGAAAAAAGGAGTTAAAAGGCATTTTCCCCCAAAATGGGACACACTCTTCCAAATACACACAAAGCTCATGGTTGAGGAAGAGTGGGCACAAACTTAGAGTAGTACAAAGACAGAGAATTTACATGATTACAACAATTCTTAGCTCTGGAATTATAGGGCATCTATGACCGTTCTTTCTCTGGAGGATATTTATGAAGTTTCTTGGGGCAAGGAAGAAGCTGTCCTAATTGACAAATGCCTTACTTTAACAGCCAACTTTAACTAGTTTCTCAGAGGATGTGCTGTTTCAGCTGGACGGGTCAGTTTGTTGTTTGACTAGGTTCAAGCAGTTTGCTCTATTGTGTTGTTGGTCCTTCACTGGATTTGGCTGCTGTTGGGCTTGACTAGGGAAGTTACTCAGTTGTTAAGATATTAGGCAGTCTACTGTTGCCATTCAAATACAGATTTCTTTATCCTTAGGCTGTTCATAGGGAATAATTTGGTAGACTCCCTGAGTTTATTCTCTGATGGGCAGCTAATGCCTTACTGCTCTCTTATCAGCTGGTATGTTACAAGGCTGTTTTCAGCTGTGGTGCTTCTGTAATCTTTTAGCAAAGTCTGTGATTCAAACCAGAATTGTCAGAATTCTCTGTTCTTTGTCTCCTTTAGGACCTTGTGTCCTATACGGAGGTTTGTTATCTCCATGTAGGAAGTAATCGAAATCTAGTTTCTCCTGTTTGTATCTTCCTTCAGTGAATGACTAACACTTTTACTTGTGATGATGATCCAAGTACCATCCCAGATTCCTCTTGGAGACAAATTATGTCCCATAGAAAACTTTATTGTTTTTTACTGTGCTTTATATTGTAGTAGAGTGTTTTCTATACCTCTAGAAAGGCTCCCCTTTTCTTTATATTTATATTTCAGTGTCTGTCTGTTGCTCCATTTAACCTTTATCTTTGCAGAAGTTCAGTAGGGGCACTCTAAGCATTAAGTTCCACCTTTTGTCATTACCCCATTGCATGTGCATATCCTTTTATATGGAATGCCTCACCTTCACATTATAAAATTTCTAGTAAACCTTACTTCATATCACTTTCTTTAGATCCTTCAAGTTACTGCTACTATTCCCCTGGAAATTACTTTCTATAACTTAAATGTAATTTTAACCACTCCCCCCCCCCCAATTGAATGTAAACTCCTTGTAGATATTGGCCGTTAATTTTTTTGCCTTTCTATCTCCATCATATAACACCATGCCTAGAATAGAGTAGACTAATAACTAAATAAGTCCTTGTTGAATTGAAGGATAAAATTTATACATCCAGATGATAGGAGTCACCTTGGGAGACTGATTTATTTATTACAAAGAGCCTTCCATTTCTTGAAATACTTTTGCAGCTTTTATTATTACCTTTGGTATAGAGAAAATGTATGAGCTACAAAAAAATCAGTTACATTATCTTTTTATCAAAATTTTATCAAATTTGATCATCACACACATTTTATAAATCTTTCGTAGAGGATATAGCTAGCTAATGTGATAGAGCTTGTGGATCTTTTAATCTCCTATGGATAGTAATTTAATACTCAAGATTTCCATCTGTTATCCCTATCTCTTGCTTTGTGGTTAGGTCATCTTCATTGGGTCTTTCGTGATTTTTTGTGCCAGTTTTATCTCAAGGCATCACTGATAAAGTTTAGCAGCCAGTTTACACCCGATCCATATCTTTTCATTTCTTTTTAGATCACAAGACACCAAAAGCAAAATGGGATTTGGATTTAAGACCCTGTGGCATAAAACTCAGCAATATTTCTATTGCATTTTAACAATTTTTCATAATAAATACATGGCGTTAGGAAATGAGACAACTTGAACATTCTGAAAGCACAGTACAATTTTCCAGTGTGATTTTTCAAGTGATTTCCACCAAACTCTTTTCTTCCTTTTACTCTTTTTTCAACACTATTGTCTATAAATACATAGACATTGATAGACTAACTCAACAGACTGCTTATCAAATAGCATATCATTTATTGTATAGGCAATTGATATTCTTCATTGATTCAGTTTTTATGGATGCTTTTTAGTGGTTTTGGATCTTATTGAAGAAGCTCAGTAAAGTTCATCCATAAGATATAACCCAGAGAAGCTGAGTATTTCTTAAGTCATTTTTCTTTACTAAGTTTCTATTTAATTGGACAGGATATTTTTAATGACACTGGCAGATGTTCTTGGTGAGCATGTCTTCCTGTTTTTTTGTGTGTTTTACTTTATATCAATAATTATATGTTTATCAAAAAAGCCATCTTTATGGTTGTAGCCAGTGAGAAATATGTGATTTTAACATAAACAGTTTTGTTGACACTTTTAGGTTGTTTTGATTTACTTCTCAAAATGCTTTGTTGTTACTAAAAAAGAAATAAACATACCTTTCAGTTAATGGGGTCTTAAAGTTTCTCACCTCATCATTAGTTATTGGACTAAAGATTTTAGTTGCTTTGGAGAATCATATGCAACAGCATACCTGTTCTCTTTTCATGTGTTCATCAAAGATAACTTAAATATTTGCATAAACAGTTCTCCTGTAGATTTTGTAGAGATAAGAATTTAGCCCTTCTTTGACATTTACTGATTTATTCTTCTTCACTTTTGAGTAATCTTCTTTCTTAAACAATTAAATCTCTTTGGAAATATCTTGGCAAGTAGAGCCTAAATGGATGATTCCATAATTTGTAGTCCTGCTCAAACCATAATCCCTATAATTTAGGTAAAACAAGTTTCCTTTCTTGTACAATGTGTTATTATAATTTTGTAGCTCATGGATATACTAGAAAGGAAGCTATGTTATACTTGGAGTCAGAGGATCTGCTTTTGAATCTATTCTCCGTCATCTGTTACCTATATACTGATGTGATCTTGGATGAGTCTCATGACTTTTTTGAAACTTTTATCTCCTCAGTGTAAAGTGAGGTCATTGGACTTAAACGGTCTCTAAAATCACGTTTGGCTATAAATCTATAGCTCAGTGATCTTTGAGTGGTTTTAAAAATAATACAATTTCTTTAGTCATAATTGGAGATTTTAGTGGAGATAGTTTTTATAAGTATTTATTGTCTTTTCCTTATGCCCTTTAAATTTACTTACGAGGATGATTACTTGTCAAGTCTTTGATACTGACCACAAAAAGAATTATTTTTTAAGCCACCAATACACACAAAGGATCAAGGCACCCACTGAATTTTACATTGTGTTCTTTTGGACTATTATAAGATACCAAAAACAAACATGGTTTTGAAAGAGAAGAAAAAATAACTCCCTGTTGTTGTTTTACATTTTGTACATGTATAAACTTTAAAGCTTAGGAGTTTGGGGGATGGTAATACAACACTTCTATAATGTTAAATCAGAGAAATAATTACACTTGGCAGTTTTTGTTTGCAGAATGCACGAAAGGCTGAGGGTTTTTGTACAGTTCAAAGAGCACATTCCACAGATCTAGCAATTGCTGGTTGCCTGCAGGGATCATATGAATTCAGAGAGGGGAAAAGTCCAAACCATTTGACTATAGCTTATCTTCATTTTTTTAAACCAAAGGAAAAATAGAAGAAACATTTTTTTTACTTCATAAAAAGTTAAGAAAATTAAACACATAATCTCTATCATTATTATTTATTACATTGATGAGGTACTCTTTAATATTTAGTCATTTTACTTTTTCTCAGCTTTCAATCAGTATACATGAGTTTCTTTTTTGCCTCCCTTCTCATTATTATCATTTTAATAAATTTCAGATTAAGACTAATATTTTAACCTGTGTAGAAGTATATATAGTACTCTTTCTGATCATACATTATGGAAAATTTTAGGACGAAGAAAAAAAGTAAAACAAATAATTTTTCACTCTTGACAACTTCTGTTATTCTTATTATTCACCCAGTTCCTCTTAACCGTGTTGAATGAGGTAACTGTAAACTTAAGAGGGGGCATTCTCTTCTTAATAATTTTGTCAAAAGTGCATCTTTGTCATCTGGCTTGCCAAGACTGCATTCATTTAAAAAATCAAATGTTTATTTAACATAAGTTCTTATGTTTTACAGTGTATAAACCTATTTTGTGCACGTTACATTTTATTGGCTATCATAATAAATAGTATGGTATTTCTTAGATAAAAATCTCTTAGCTCTATTGCTAAGTAGTTGTTCTTTGTTAGGATCTGAGGGTAAAGAAATTCAGCCTTAATGCTTTTTGTTTTAAGTCATATATTCTGAAAGGAGTTTGAAATAAAGGATTTAGGATTGTGCAGATTTTTTTTATCTAACCTATCATACTGTGCTTCCAGCTGGCTATTTAATACAACACCAGACAAGTCAGCTGAAAATGGAAAGTAGCTATTCTTCATGTATCTTTATCCATTGCAAATTGAAACTCTTCATCAAGAAAGAATTTTTTGAACACATCTGTGTTCACCACAAGAAAGACCAAAGACTTTTTTTTCTTTTTTTGCAGAATAAACTGCCTATCCTCCAAAAGTCCATTTCTAGGTTGAGTATTTGATGACAACTTCTCGGAAATCTTTACTGATACTTATTGTAAACTCTCACTGTTGTTGACAATTGGGACATCTTTGACATAGCTGTCACTCCACTTATAGGAATATGATTTGAAGAAGACTGAAAGCTCTCTCTGCCTTATAATGGCTTCTCTCATTGTCTCTGTCATGTTAACTGAATTCATAAATTACTTATGTTGGAGGAGAGGAAATTTAAAGCGTTAAAGACCACTTTAAAATGTGGATTCTTAGGAGGAGGAGGAGAAGGAAATATTGTCTAAAACGTGAGTTTATCTGGAACTTTTTAGACAACTTTAATTTTTAAAAGACATGCAGAAAATAGAAGCTATGGCATGTAATTGATGACACGGTCCTGTAGGAATAGTGTTATATTAGGAGCCCTAAATTTGGAATGAGCTAAGACTGATGATGAACTCGAGACAAGAAAATGATAAGGAATTACTATGATATATAAGGGTAAAAGCCACCATGAAGTTCTCCCCAATGCTTCATTTTAATATGGCAATGATCCTTGCTTGTAAAAGACATTGCCACGCAGAATATCTATGCTTTAAGTGTCTATCAAGTTTGAAAGAGTTTCAAGTGTGATCCTGTCAACAGGTTATATTTTCTGATGACTAGCTGAGCTAGAGAAGTTCATCATCATTTGATCATTTCTTGGTTGCAAGTGGTTTGGCTATTATAATCCATAAAATAAAGGAAGATATAAAATAGCCCCCTCTCCTTTGTGGCCCCTTTCTTCTTCATTAATGATGTTGACAGTGGCAGAAAAGATTTAGAGAATGCTAAGACTTGAACAGTTTTTAGATCCTATATAATAAAAATTAATTTAGCTATTACCATTCCAACTATGAGATTTCTCCCTCAGGCCAAGAAAAATGTAAAGTCTTACACTTATAAAGTTGATTTTTTAACTTTAATATAGAGTAGGGGGTAGACATTGTCAGATGAGATAGTAAGCAATCATATAAATTTTATTTTAAGACATTTTTACATATTCATCCTTTTTTTGGAAGAGAACTCAAATATAAATTTTTATTAAGTTTGCCTCTGTTCTTTTTCTCTGGAAGTAAATAGCATTTTAAATCATGAATCCTATGGGATAGTTGTGGATCATTTTATTGCTGAGAATAGCTGTTATTCATAATTGTTCATTGTAAAGTATTTCTGTCACTGTACAATGTTCTCCTGGTTCTACTCATTTCATTCTACGTATGTTCTTCTAAGACTTTCCTGGTTTTTTTGGCATTCCTCCTGCTTATCATTTCTTATAGCATGGTAGTATTTCTTTACAATTATCTATTATAACTTATTCAGTCATTCTGAAATTGATGAGTATCCTTTCATTTTCCAAATCTTTGCCCCCCTAAAAAGAGCTCTTAATATTTTGTACAAATAAGTCCTTCTCTCTTTTTTTAATGTCTTTGGGATACAAACCTAATAATGGTATTGCTGGGTCACAGGGTATATATATTCTTTTATAGCCCTTTGGGCATAGATCCAAATTTCTTTCTTGTCTAGAATGGTTGAATCAGTTCTCAACTCCCTCAATAATGCATTTATGTCCTAGCTTTCCCATATCTCCTCCATGTTTTGTCATTTTCCTTTTCTGTTATAATAATCTGACAGGTGTTGGGCAGTACCTCAGTGTTGTTTTAATTTACATTTCTCTAAATAGTGATTTAGAGCATTTTTTGAATGACGTTAAGTTACCTTGAAAACTACCTGTTTATGTCCTTTGACCATTTATCAATTGGGGAATGACATATTTTTATTTATTCAATTCATTTCTGTATGTATTTGGGAAATGAGGCCTTTATTAGAGAGACCTGTAAATTTTTTTTTGCACTATTATGATTTCTGTGTATTACTTTTCATTTTATTTTCCTGTTTAGTTCTTGACCTCTACTTCCCTCAATTTACCCTCTTTTCTATCAGCTCCACCCTGTTCTTTTATTCTCTTCACCTCTTACTTTCCTATAGGGTAAGATAGATTTATATACCCAACTGATAGTGCATGTTCTTCCCTCACTGAGCCAGTTCTGGTGCAAATCAAGTGTACATGCTCTCCCCTGATCTCCCCCATCTTCTCCTCCACTGTAAATGCTCTTTTATGCCTTTTATGTTAAATAATTTATCCTATTTTATTTTTCCCTTTCTCCTCCTCCTCAGGCACTCTTCGTTCTCATTTCTTAATTTAATTTAATTTAATTTTTTATATCATCCCATCATATTCAGTTAACCCCCTCACCCTCTATGTGTGTGTCTGACTGCCCTGATATTGACAAAGTTGTTCTTAACTCTAAAATTCTGTAATTGCAAGTGGACATACTAGGACTGAATTATATCAATCTTGATTCTTCCTTATATGATGACAAATGGAATGAGGAAATGGATAGCTATGTAACCAAGTGATTTGGAGTCAGGGAGACCTGAATTCAAATTCTGCATCATATGATTTGATAACTGTATGCCTCTGGACTAGTTATTTAACCTCTTTGAGTCTTCTTTTCCTTATCCATAAAATGAGAGGTTGGGGCTTGATGGATTCTATGATCTTCCCAGTTCTGAATTGATGATCCTATGAACTCTTTCTTAAACTTTAAAGAACTTTTTATTTTTTCCAGATTACATTTCAATGACAATTTCTAATATTTGTTTTCAGACATTTTGAAATCCATCTTCTCTCCTCTCTCCCCACCCTGAAGAAGGCATGTAATATAAAACAGATATTCCATATATTATCATACAATACATATTTCCTTCTTCATCATAATGTGAAACAAGAAATATATTGTTTACACTAGAGAAAAATTCACGAAGGAAATAAAGGAAAGAATGGTATGTTTTAATCTATATTGTAACCGCTCTGTTCCCTCTATGGTGGTGTATATCCTTTTTCATCATAAGTCTCATGGAATTGTCCTGGATTCTTGATAATAGTTGTTATTCACAGTTGATCGTTGTATTTCATTGCTGTTACTCTCCTGATTCTGCTCACTTTACTTTGTATTACTTCAAATAAGTCTTTCCAGATTTTTTGTGATCCTCTTGTTTGTCATTTCTTATGACATAATAGTATTCCATTACAATCATATATACAACTCTTTTTCAAGTTTTTTTTCCATTACCAATGAGAGTGATAATAGAAATGATAGAATAAAAATGACTAGTAAAGGAGTTAAACCCTAAATCAGTAAGAAAAACCCAACTGCTTTTCATGGTAATGTTACAGAAGAGATGCTTCCCAGGATCTTAAAGAAACTAAAGAATGAATAGATGACCAAGTACTCTATCAGCTATGCAATGAAAAGAATTTAAAATACTCATTCTTCTAACTACCCATATTTATGATCACATCATCTTCAATGCTTTCCTTTCTCATATTCCACACATTAAAATCACTAACCAAGTCCCATTTCTTCATTTCCAAAATATTTTTCCCTTCCTTGCCATTCCCACTACCACTTACCCTAGTTCTTAATGACTAGTATTCACTTGTTAATTAACTGTAGCCAGTTTCTCCATCACTATTTCCCCTTCCTCACAATCTAGATAAATTTTCCTAATCTTCTCACCCTTTCTCAAAAACTTTCAATGTCTCTCATTGCCTACTGAATTAAATCAAATTTCTATGTATTTGGTATTCAAAGTAATTCACAATCTGACTCCTATCTTTTGATCAATCTTATGTCATTATTCCTAACTAAATTATATGATTTTTTGGAGCCTAATAAATTCCAAGCTTTTCTTCCTTTCTTTACCGTGTTTTTTTTTTTTTTTGCTGGCTGTCTTCTATCTTGTTGACATATTTTAACATATACATTTTTCAAAGCCCATTTCAAATGCTACCCTCTTTGTGAAGTTTTCCTTTATTCCTTCAGTTGGAAATGTTATCTTTTTTATCTGAAATCATAGAACTTGGTATTTTCATGCATTTATATTTTATTTTGCATGTATATGCGTCTACATATATATGTATCCATGTGTTTCATTACTTCTAATGGATTGAGTGAAGAGATTGTACAGTATTTTTTATATTTATTTCTCATTATTTCTGCTATGCCTAGCACAGTCATGAAAATTTAGATTAGAAATTAACCTGGCTCCTATGAAGTATGGTCTAAAAGCAGGATAAATATAACTCCTTAGTAGATTGTAACAAATATGTAGAGTGAATGAATAGATACTTATTTGAAAACTGATTATTGATAGAAATACTCCAGTCTATAAGGAAAACTTGGTCTTGTTTCTCTCATCATGCAGCCCTTTTACTTTCTTAACATTTATATATAAAATCCAAGAATATCTTAAAAGGGTTACATATATTTTAAAAAAATAGTTACCTTGTATTCTAAAAAATCCCTAGACCTTTAAAAGAAGTTTTTTGGATTGACTGTACCAGGAAATCCCATTATTTTAAATGTATATATGCTTTCTGTTTATTAATAAATTCATCTAATAGGCAATGAAAAATGAATTGCTATTCACAACATTTAAATTCTGAGCAGCTGCTATAGTAATTCATGAGCCATAGTTGAATACATTAATCTCCCCTGTTATTCAGAAATGAAAAGTAATAGTTCATTATACTATAAGAGGAACCACCCAGAAAATCAGAACTCGAAATATGTGGTTAACCTCCTCCTCCTATATTGCCACCCTCCCCCACCTCCCATCTGCTAGATGCAAGATCTAATTAACTCTATCTTCAGGTAACCTTTTCTTTATGATTGGTTTGCTTGATAATTGTAGGCAATAGACAGAGCAGTTTTGTATGCCCATATAGAAGATCTTTCCCCCAAATAAGCAACATCAACAAAGAAAAATATACTAAAGTCTTTTTCCTCTTCATATAGACTCCTACATTTCTTCTTTTTTTCCCCATTTGTCTTTATTTCTATTCTTTACATTTTGCAACTTAGACAAGTAAAATATGCCAATAACAAAAATTAAAAATAATAACTACCACTGTCCAGTGCTTTAAAGTGTATAACTCTATATAGTTAAATGGGCTCTTTTGGGTGTTAACAACATTCCTTTGAGGTAGATGCTCCAGATATTGTGATTATTTCTGTTTTGTAGATAAGAAAACTGATACAAAATGATTAAAGCTTCCAAATAGCACATTATTCAGCATGATCCACTGCCTCATTTTACTATTTCTTCATCAGTTCATTCTTGAACTTTTCCAATGTAGTATAAATGCAGAAGATTAAACACCACCAAAAACAAACTTGGAAATAAATTTTACAAATTTATCAGTTCCCCAAAAAGGCATTTTGCCTCCTAAGATTAAAAATACTGTGTCACATTTAGATGTTGACTGACACCTATCTAAGGGACCTTTCCTTATATTTTTCAGCGAATGAGTGGAACGTGAGACATGTATTAGTGATTTGGAACTATGTTTCTTAAGGAAGTAAGCACCGACTAAGGAGACTCAAGTTTGAGGCTTAATTCCATTATTGACTACCAAGGTATTATTGAAAGATCACTTAATTTCTCTGGGCCATAATTTCCTTATTTGTAAAAAGGGCAAAAATTTCTAAAACAGAAAAACGTAACTCAGTAAATAATAATAAATCACTGAAGATATTCTTTTCCAAATCTATCAGTCTATGAATCTATGGATCTTGAGTTGAAATGTAATTAAAGTTTCACATAATGATGTAAATAGGATGGGATGGAGTGATTATTTAGACTGTTATAAAGGTAACAGAAAAAAAATGAAAAGTTAGTAAAATTGGAACGGAGAGCCTATGTCCTTATCCTTATTTTCCAACCTTGCCTATTTCCTCTCTTACCTATAACTTCAATCTCATCTACTTGTTCCTGGACTACTTAATCAGGTGTCCTCATCCTCTAAAAACAAAAGGAAAAAACCCCTTATCTCATCAAAGTATCATCCTATGTCTTTTCTCGATTTTATAGCCTAAATGATCTCAAAAGCTGTCTATACTCATTACCTTTATTTTTTCAGCTTTTATATCTCAGTCCTATGTTTTTGGGTTTACTGCTTTACTGAGCCCACTCCCTCACATTTTCTAATTGTACAGTAGTACTCCATCACAGTCATAAACCACTACTTGTTTAGCCATTCCCCAACTGATAAACATTTCATCATTTTCTAATTCATTGCCATCTCAAAAAGAGCTGCTATAAATATTTTTGTATGCATAGGAAGTTTTCCTGTTTCTTCAGTTTCTTTGGGATACACATTGAGTTGTCGTATTGCTAGATCAAAAGATATATGCAAGTTTATAGTTCTTTGGGCATAATTAAAACTTTTCTTCATGAATTGGACCAGTTAACAATTTCACCAACAATTTATTAGTGTATCTATTTTTCTCTTATCCCATCCAGTTTTTAAATTTTTAGTAGGGATAAGGTGGTATCTCTGAGTCATTTTACTTTGCATTTCTCTAATCAATAGTTATTTTAGAGTATTTTTTCATATGACTATAAAGAGTTTTAATTTCTTTTTCTGAAAACTTCCTGTTCATACCCCTTAACCATTTACCAATTGAGGAATGAATGTAATTTTTATAAATTTGACTGTTTCCTATATATTTGAGAAAAAGATCTTTACAAGTGAAACTTATGGTAAAAATTGATATTACTTCATTGTTTGTGTTACCTTTTATTTTATTTTTTCTTTTTTTAAAGAAATTTGTGTTACTGAACAATGTGTTCTATCATTATTTCTGGCTGAGAGTTCCTAAAATTGCTCTTAGCTGCCATCCTTAACCAACTTTTTTTGGTGATAATTTTACTTTTGTAGTTTTTGACTATCATTTGGTATAAATGTATTGCATATAACAGGTACTCAGTGAATGATTTTTGAAGTTACCTGAATTGCTCATCAATTCTGAGGACCTGATAAAAGCAGATTTTTTTAAATCCTTATGTTTACAATCTATATGACCTTAGGCGAGTTACAAGCTCTATGCACTCAAATTTTCTTCTTATGTAAAAATAAAGTGAACCCTGGAATCTTTTTCTATTGAGGAGGTCCTCTAGGACAGTGGTTTCAAACTCAAATAGAAATGGATTTCTATGGCATGCATAGTGACATAGAAAAGCAGAAATTGCCATTATCTTCATTGCATTGTGTTTTATATATTTTGTTAAACATTTCCTATTTATATTTTAATCTTATTCCCTCACTGGCTAGTACCTTGACCCCAAGAGACTCTAAGTCTTTTTTTTTTTTAAACCCTTGTACTTCGGTGTATTGTCTTATAGGTGGAAGAGTGGTAAGGGTGGGCAATGGGGGTCAAGTGACTTGCCCAGGGTCACACAGCTGGGAAGTGGCTGAGGCCGGGTTTGAACCTAGGACCTCCTGTCTCTAGGCCTGACTCTCACTCCACTGAGCTACCCAGCTGCCCCCTAAGTCTTTTTTTTTTAAACCAGATTGCAAATAGTAAGAGGATAGAGTATGCAGCTAAAGGATATAGGGTAGATTTGGGAGGCACCTGCACTTTCCTGATTGACTAGTAATATTTTCTTACCTCTGGAGCCTTACCGAGAAAGTTATTAGCAATGTGATTCCCCATTTATATGACAAATTTTCTCTGCTGTCTTGTGTTTGTATGTTTTTAAGCCTTACCTTCTATCTTAGAATTGATACCAAGTGCTTCTTCTAAGGCAGAAAAATGGTAAAGGGCAGGCAATTGGGGTCAAGTGACTTGCCCAAGGTCATACAGCAAGGAAGTATCTGGGGCTATATTTGAACCTAGGACCTCTTGTCTCCAAATCTGACTCTCTATCCAATGAGCCACCTAGCTGTCCCTCTGCTGTTTTTGCAACAATTGCTATTTATCACTGTTTTTCCTTTCTTTAAAGAACCATCAGTAATGATGGGAGAGGTAAATAGTGGCTGACCAAAATACCATGTGATTTATTCCTTATTACATATTTATCTTCTCCATAACTTCTACATCTTGGTAGCCATGATTTTCTTTTAACTAAGACTCTCATAATGGGATGTCTCATACACTTCACTCAATCAGTTAATGAACATTAAACTCCTACTTTGTGCCAGGCAATGTGGTAAGTGATGGATCTTTCTCTACCAGTGCAGATCAAATAGATTTGGAGATTTCCTTGGTACATTGAGAAGAAGCTGTGACTTGTCCACAATCACATGCCATTATGAGCTGGGTTAGTACTTTTAATCCAGGCTTCCTCAGTTTAGTAGGACGATGTCAGAGATAGGGAGTTACTTTAATTTGTGCAACTCTCACAGGGATCTTATAGAAATCTTATAGACATTACTATTTTAAGCATCTCCTTTCTGCGCTGTAAAATCCTTTATTGCCTAGTAAATGCTCATAGTGGCTTTTAGTAAGTTATTTTTCCAACTTTGTAAGGATTTCATTACTCACATTATCCAGTGTATTCATCTGGGTACTCCCATGTATAGATGCTTCTTCCAGCAGAATGTATTGCAGCCCATCCATGTCTTTTCAACCTATACAATTCATGTCCTGATCCCCACATAAATCCTCTCTGTTGGAGGCCTGCACAGCTTGGTAGAAACTTTCTTTGTAGGCTTCCTAATTTTTCATAGATTGCAGTGAGGAGCTTGGGATCCCATTTGGTTATTCCTTCTTCTCATTATATGACAAGATCAATTTCTTTCCTTTCTTGGATATGTTTTATGGTTCTTTATATGTAAAAGTCATCTTAATATTGCATCTTAATAAAATTAAAGGTATACAAATGGAAAGACATTTCTGTGTTGGTACACATCATTTCTAAATGTTTGTTTTTGCCTATCTTGATAATTATAGGGTTGAATGAGGTTTCTAGTTTATTTGTTTAGCTTATACATGTGGAAATGTTAGCTCTCTGTTCCACAAAAATGACAGTTCACAAAAGAAATATTATTTTATATATAGAAATTTTAAATGACAGCTCTAATAGGTACTTTATAGATCATCTATGCCCACACCTTTATTTTACAGATAAGGCAACTGAGAGTCCCACAGGATAAAACTTGCCCTAAATCATGCAGCTAATTAGTGATAGATCCAGAGTGGTAGATCCAGAGCTGAAATCTGGTTGGGTGCTCTTTTGTCTAAGTCATACTTCCTACTTATATGAAAATTACTTTACTTACATTAAATTTATTTTATTAAATTTACTTACATTAAATTCCCTGGATACAAGTAATTTTTCTTATAGACAAATAGTAGTGAAAAAATTTCAAGCCCTGAAGTCTTTTCAGATTGTATATTCCTTATTTGCCTATTTTAAAATTAATTTCTAAGTTGTTTTGTTCTGCCTTCTCATCTTGTTTCATTACCTTTGAGTATCTTTTCTCTGGTACTTGCTATTCCTTTCTCATCTCTGAATGTCTTTTCTTTTTACTGGCTTCTTAAATCCTTCTGCATTGCCTTTTGCCTTTCTTTCTTTAATCTTTTTCTTTCTGTTAAATTTTTAAATCCTTTGCCCTTTATCTTTTTTCAGTCTTTTTAGCTGGTCTCCCTTCCTTTGATTTCCTCTTAAGTGTTACTTCTTCTCAACATTGTGTTATTTCATTGATTTTTCCCTCCTTTTTTGTTTTTAGCTGTTTAATTTTATGTTTTTCTTTGGTATATTGTCTTATAAGGAAAACTACCATGAGTACCCAAGCTGAATTTAAAACATGAAGACATAGATCCCTTTTATTATTTTGAGGAAAATAAAATAAATTTTTAAAACTTTCAAAACTAATTTTATGTTGCCCCTTCAAATATAGCTTTATTTTCATAACAGAATCTTTTGCTTCCAGTTAGTATTTTAAAAATTCAATTGTAGGTTCTTTTGGATTATTTCTAATTCATGCCTTTCCAATATTTTTGCTTCAATACCAACATATATTCTTGGTTTGATTAAACCCCATGCAGGAGAATATACCTTAAAATAAGTAAGCATTTGAGAATAGCCCATGATTTTACCTTTATTATGTCTTGGGTAAACTTTTGTTCTAACTCAAATGTGTAGTGAAAATGATCAGTTAATGCTGTGTTTTAGAAATCTGTGTTATGCATGAAAAACAAATTATATTAAACAGTGTGGTCATCAGATTAATTTTTGGTTCAACATATTATTTTTCTTTCCTAATAATTATATTATGCTTTTTAGAACTTAAGAAGCAATTGAAATACCACTTCTTTAATTCAGAGTACAGTCAATTTGAAATGTTTACTTTTTGTGAGTGAAAGCAGCCTACAGTATAAGGTGTTAGTCTCTTGTATTTTGTTAAGAGATATGCCTTGGGACAGAGGACTACTTGACTTTCTGCTTAGTGCAGAATGCCATAATATTTGTTTGTTGAAAATGAATAGTTTGGGGGCAGCTGGGTAGCTCAATGGATTGAGAACCAGGCCTAGAGACAGGAGGTCCTAGGTTCAAATCCGGCCTCAGACACTTCCCAGCTGTGTGACCCTGGGCAAGTCACTTGACCCCCATTTCCTAGCCCAGAGATGAGCAAACTTTTTAGAGGGGCCAAAGGAAAGTTTCTAAGACAACTCTTTTGAAGTTTCATTGTACTGTATCCTACTCATTGTATTCATCATATTAGGAATAATGTCTCCGCTGCTCATAGAACATTTCAGGGGGCCTTGTCTGGCCTGCCAGCCATAGTTTACCCATCACTGGCCTAGCCCTTACCACTCTTCTGCCTTAGAACCAATACATAGTATTGATTATAAGAGAGAAGATAGGGGTTTTAAAAAAAATGAATAGTTCTATGATAGGAGAGTGCATTATGTTTTTTGATTTATGCCTGTTCAAAGAGAACTTGTAGTGTGTCAGTCTTCAAACTGGAATGGACTGTAGTAATTGTGTAGGGCAATTTACTCATTTTTCTGATGAAAAAACTGAAGCCCAGAGAGATTCAAATGACATCCTCC
This sequence comes from Gracilinanus agilis, assembly GCF_016433145.1. Lineage (NCBI taxonomy): Eukaryota > Metazoa > Chordata > Mammalia > Didelphimorphia > Didelphidae > Gracilinanus > Gracilinanus agilis. The sequence continues at coordinate 141,366,748 of NC_058134.1, read as the reverse complement.
AAGTCACGCAGATAGAAGCAGATATGAGATTAGAACCCAGATCTCCTATTTCCATTGAGCAATTTAAAAAATTTAATTTTCTTACTGCTTTTATATTTACAAATTTTATTCTTTTTCCTCACATATATTCAAGTATAATTTGCTTGACCAGAATTTGCATCGTTGTTAAAATATATTTATATACTTAGATATTCTTTTATTTCTAATTCTCATTCCTATGTATAGAGCCCATTACAAATAAGTGCTATCGCTATTTATTACCCCACGAAAATGGTAGTGATATGATGGAGAGAATCTGAATCACAAAATGTCAGATAATAATTATCAAAAATTGATTCTACATGTAATTAAAAAAACTTTTTAAATTAAAAACCCAAATATATGCTATCTAACCCTTTTGACTGAGCTCTGAACACAGTATTCAAAACATTTTATTCTTCTCTCATTGAATTTCCATTATACTATGCACTGTAGTTGTTCTAAACTTCTTTTAAAGTCTCTTATTCACTCAGCAAAGTACTCCACCTTTTTTGGAAATAGAGACCATCCACCACAAATTTCCTCTTCTTCCTTATTTTGTACCATAAAACTTCCACATCCTTCCCCATTCTTTCTTCTTTTAGTCTAGTTTGTGACAAGAATATGGCCCTTCTCTAGCTTCCATATGTCCATTAGCTCTTGGCTCCTTTCCTGCTTCCCAGAAACAAGCCTTAGTTTCCCATTTGTGAACAATGGATTCAAGAGGAAAGAGAATACTTGAAGGCCAAATAAAATAAAAACTCCTGATTTTGGTATTTAAAGAATTCATAATCTGTCTCCAGCATTCCTTTCCAACTTATTTCATACTATTATTTTAAAGGAACTTTATATTTCAGTAAAACTAGCCCACTTGTGATTTCCTAAACTTGGGATAACATCTCTAGCCACTGGGCTTTTGCTCATGCTGTTCCACACAGTCTTTCTCTTCTGCTTTTGAAATCTCAATACTCAACCGAGATGTTTCTTCTTAAATATATAAAGTTTTTCTTGATACTTTTCATTATTTTTTTCAGTATTTTCACCCTCTTCAGTTTTCTCATACTTTACTATGTAGGCATTTTATGTCTAATAGAAAACTGAAATGCAAACTTTTTGAGGAAAAAAAAATTTACTTTTATTTGTATTCCCTGAATCAAATGTCTTGTCACAAAGGTGTTTAGTAAACACTTATTGGATTGAATTGAATTTTTTCTTTAGTTGCTTATTCTTTAATCTCCTTTGCCTTCCCTTAATCATAATTATTGACATTTTCTGGCTTTTTTTTCTAGGTGCCTGCCTTTTTCCTTTATCATTTAGTTGAAAATTTATTTTTCATTTTTTGTTCTTCCTTAGAAAAATGTCATTTTGTTTTTTGTAGTCTCTCAAGTTCAGTCTATTTTACTTGATAGGCAAATGAATTTTGTCATTTTAGATAATGAATGGTTTAATTCAGAGAGTTTTTTTTAACACTTTAGAATTGTCCATTGATATCTCAATAGCAAGTGATTTAAAATCATTCTTACATATTCATTAAAGTTTATCCCAAAAGGAACATATTGTTCTCATATACCCATTTTACCTGGAAAAGTCTTTATATATTTAGAGTAGACATTCCCCTAATTCACCCACAAGTTTGAGGCTTGTCCCTTACCTTCATTCTATTTTAATATGCCTGCCGAGAAGGTTTTACCAGAGTGTGGCTGCTGTGTGTGCTATGGCTTCTTGGTGAGAGTTGGGTGGTCACCTACCCATAGACATCAAAGATGAATGAGAATCCCTGAAAAAGGCTAACCCTCATACCAGATGTGCGTGACCTCCCCAATATAACTGATGAAATTTCCAGTGGTTGTATATATTATATTTTAAAATATTTATTAATCAGTGGCTCAAGAAAATCTCAGTGGCCAGTGGATTCCCTCCACAATCTGGAATATATGCCAAAAAACTTGAGCATTTGGGCAGCAAGTCTGGATGAGAAAAAGTGAGACATAAACTAGGCAGGAGAGCTGGTCTAGAGAGAGATAGAAGTGCAAGGAGCTAGGCAGATAGCCTGGGCATGAAAGAAACTCAAGCTTCCTGGACCCTCCAGAAAGTGCTCCTGTGATATCATCTCTCCCTCCCTCCCCAGGACATCTAGACTGGAAAACTGGCATGCAGGAAGTAGAATCAGAGACTTCAACTCCTTCATCACAGGAAGTGGGGGCTGTCCTAAGGACACCAAGAGTCCCACCACATCCAAAAATGTGTGGAGCCTGCTGATTAGATTACCTCATTTCTCAAATGGGTCAAAGTAGTAACAAGTCTTAACGAAAGAAAGGAGATTTCAACCCAGTTTCTTAGCTAGGGCAGGAAGGAGTTAGGGAAGCTGTTATCTCAGCTTTAAAATCAACAAAAAAAATTTTTTTTCAAGAGGAACCAAAGAGAAAATTATTTCCCAATTCAATATTAATTTTTCACACTGAATACCTCCCATACTGTCCATCCTCTATAAAGGAAGATTATGAAGATCAACAGGCAAATAAGGTATTGGATGCTGAGGTTCTCCCTGGGCAAACTGCCAAGCATTCAAATTCTTCTGCAAAAAGTATACAACTGGTGGGCTGGCTACATTACCCCAACTATTCAATAAACTGGTGGTTTCCTGTTTCTTCCAGGAACAAATACAAATGCCCTGTTTGGCATTCAGAGTCCTTCAGAACCTAACCCGTTCAGCCTTCTTACACCTCATTCCCTTTCATATACTTTATAATCCAGAGAAAATGGCTTTCTAGCTGTTTCATAAACAAGACACTCCATCTCTGGATTCCAAGTATGTATTCTGGCTGTCCTCCATGACTGGAATGTTCTCCCAGCTCCACTCTAATTGCTGATTTCACAACTAAAATCTTACCTACAGGAAGCCTTCTCTCTTAATTCTTGTGCCTTCCCTGTCTGTCAATTATTTCCCATTTATCTTGACCCAATATGTCCATGTGGGAAAAAACATTCTTTGTATATATTTGTTTGCATGTTGTCTCCCCCTTGAGATGGTAATCTCCTTGATGACAGGGACTATTTTTGGCTCTTTTTTGTATCTTCAGCACTTATAGTGCCTGACAAGTAAGTGCTTAATTAATTTCTAGATTGATTAAATTGATAATGGAGAGAGCTCTAATTTTCACAGTAAGAAATAGGCTGAATTTTTTGCTTTATTTACTAGTTTTTGCTTTTGTCAATAGTTATTAGTTAACTCTTAGTCATTTAGCTGTTGGAATTTGTGGAGGATTATTTAGGGGAATTTAGGGAAAGCCACTTATCTTTCTCCTAACTGCTTTTTTGGTGTCTTTAAATAAGTCCATCCAAAATATGGACAGAGGCTGAGGAAGTTGGTAAATTTAGTAATTATTTATGGCTATGATAGTACAGGTTAAATTCCATAGGAAAATGAGAAAATTCTGTAATGAATCCAAGAGGCTTTGTCACCATAAGCAAGATATAAATGTAGGGAGTGTTTCTGATTATTACTACTAATAAAAATGATATTTAATGTTTATGTATCCAAATAGTTCCTCATATGGTATATCTTCTCAGTATAGAACAAATTTTGCTTTTGTTTTCCCAACCTTTACCTTCTGTCTTAGAATCAGCGATACAAATACGTGTTCCAAGGCAGAAGAGCCATAAGGGCTAGGCAATTGGACTTAAATGACTTGCCTAGGATCACATAGCTAGGAAGTATGCGAGGTCAGATTTGAACTCAGGATCTCTCATCACCAAGTCTGGCTTTCTATCCACTGAGTCATCTTTCTGTCCCTACGTTTTGTTTTTTAAATAAGACACATATGCTTACCTATTATATTAGTGATAATTTTTATGTCATAGGAAATAACATATAGAAGTCAAAGTATTATAATGCTGCATTGAATTTTTATTTGCAAGTGAGATACACACATATATATGACTGGAATATTTAAATTGTAATTGTTTCTGTTAATTCATTGAATCTAGGAATATTCTATATTATTTTTTTTTGTTTTCTAGCAACAAAGGAACACTTATAAAACTTGTCTTCCATCAGGGTCATATTTGTTTCTATTAGATCATAATGAACTATACTTTTTCTTTTAGATTATCTTTTAAAAGATTTCTTCAACTTTCTCACTTGTTAAAAGAGCTTTAGGGCATATGTTTAAAAACCAAAGCTTTAATTAAAATTCATGAAACATGTCCTTGGACAGCAGATATGTATAGTCTTAGCTATCCTAAACGTGAACATGACATTTCTACCTTATTAAATACTTTCCATCAGGTACTAACATGTCCTTATTGAATATAAGTTCTTCTCCATAGCATTATAAGCTATCAGAATTGGACTTTGATGGAGGATAATGGCATATATCTAAAACAATTTACTGTCTTTGTACTTATTTTCTTCCTTGTACACCATCTTATACCTTCCTGATGTTACCTCTTAAAGATAAAAATTCCCCAAGGGTTTCATCTTGATTCTTTTTCTCTTTTGACTTATGTTCTAACCCTTGACAATACTAGTCACCCTCACCCCTTCAGGGAACTTTATGCAGATATCTCCCAAGTCTCTGTCTAAAGTATTAACTTTTCTTTCAAGTTCCAAACCCATTCCTCCAATTGCCATTAAGATAGCTTTATCTGACTCTATCCTGCTGGCACCTTAAAATAAAATATGCCTAAATGTTGAGCTATTAATTTCCCTCAATCTTGTTCTTCCCTTAGCCATTGTTATTTTGCTAGTGCCACCACCATTTATATAGTCTCATTCTTTTGAAACCTTAATGTTTTCTTTGATTTTTTTTGCCTTTTCTTTCTTTCTCTTTGTCCATTAAATTTCAAATCAGATGCCCTGAGTTTGGGTTACAGGCCTGATGCTTGTTAAATAACCTTGCACATATCATTTAACCTTTCTCTATGTCAGCTCCTTCTTCCCTAAAATGAAGAAGTTGGGCTAGATGATTTGAAAGTTACTTTTATACAGTCTGAGAACCTTTTATACAGTCAGTTATCCAATCCTGTGAGCTCTCTGACATCCTCTCTATTTCTGATAACTACTCTTATTACTACCCATTATTGATGTAGCCTCTTAATCATTCTTTTTCTTTTCTCTCTCCTTTTTCAAATTCATTATTTATACTATCGTTGAACCAGTTTTCCTTGTGTAGCTCTGTTTGGGTCACTCTTCTGTTCAAATATCTTTAGGGGTTGCTTATTCCCTGCTGAGTAAGTTCAGTCTTCCTTGCTTAGAATTTAGACTTCCTCAATGCAGTCTCACTTGGTCTTTCTAGTCTTATTTTGTACTTATCTCAGCAAGTTGCTTTAGGCTCTAGCCAAGTGGATTGCCCTCTGTCCTTCAGAGAGGTAGTTCCTTTTCATTATTCTGTGCCTGTGTTTATAACATATTTGCAATGTACTCCCTTACCTTGGTCTGCTAAATTACTATCTTTTAAAACTCATTTTTCCAATACTACCCCTTTCATGTTGTCTTCCTCACTTTAGCCTCTAATCAATAATGATATTCCTCCATATTTCTTGATAATATAATTTTATTTCTTTCTAATCTTTGTATCAAGTATTATTGATACCTTTGGATGCCTTATGCTGCTACCATGCTATAAATTTCTTGAGAACCAGGCAGTTTTTCCTATTTTTGTATTCTTATTGGCTTAGATCATAGGATTCTGTGTATAATATGTGTTTTAATAAATAATTTGTATTGAATTAAATTGAATTATTGGGTTATAAACTTCTCAAAGGTAGGAACTATGTCTCATTAGCATAATCTTTGATACACAGTAGGTATTTAATAGATGCTTATTTACTAAATTCTCTCCTCACCTGAACAGATAGCTTAGTGCTCTCACAGAATAAGAACTTAATGAATACTTGCTGAATGAATAGAACTCTAAAAATCACTGAATCAACATGTATCTCTGCAAAACTCATTTCTTTGACTTAAGTATTTGTTTAATAAATATAAGAAAATTTATTGATCATTAAATTAATGTATAGAATTTTTAAAAACATTGGATAGCCTATTTTAAATTAATATTTGGTGGTGATAGTGTTTAGTAGAATGAACTAGTATTGTAATTGTCTGAGCTATAAGCATTGACTTGAATTTGGAAAATACATATTTTCATCTATCATTTATAACTTTTAGTTATAAATTAACATATTCTTTCCATTTCATTTTTAGTTACTCTTGAGCTGTGAATAATCAGATGGAGTTACATATTTTTATTATGCACTAAACAAAACCTACCAAGTTCAAGTTAACACTTTCACTTGTGGCATATTATAAAAAAGTATTCATTTAGTGTTTTTTTTCTCATTTCTCAAAACCTCCATGAACATTTATTTTAATTATCGCATCATAAGACTAGAGTTGGAAGGAACCTAGAGTCTAACTAATAGTTGTCATTATTGTCGTGTCTGACTCTGACCTCATTTGGAGTTTTCTTGGCAAAGATATTGGAGTGGTTTGCCATTTCCTCTTCCAGCTTATTTTATAGATGATGAAATCGAGGCAAACAAGGTGAAGTGACTTGCCCAGGGTCATACAGATAGGAAGTATCTGATGTCAGATTTGAATTCAGGTCTGTGAAAACCTAGCTGCTTTAAAGTATCCTTCATTTTATAAGTGAAGATACTAGAATCCAGTGAGGAAGTGTTAGAGGTGGAGCTTTAACAATTCAGCCTCTGATTCCAGAACAGGGTCCTTTACTGCTGCACTACCTCACCAGATGATACCTTATTTGATTCTGAAAAGGAGTTGATTCTTAGTATGTATTGAGAATAGCTTCCCCTTAACCCCCACCCATTAACCTTCAAATGTTACAGATCAAATAGGTGCCATTTAGGATTGTTATATGAAAAATTTTCAAGTAACTATCCTTTTTGATGATTGTTAAAGTGCTTATTTCTTTTCTTTTTCTTAGATTATATAATGGATTTTGGTATATAAGGGGTAGAGACTATAATTTTTACGTTACCAATATGACCTGGGGCAGTGATGGTGAACCTTTCAGAGACTGAGTGCCCAGTCTAACCATCCCACAGCATGTGGCTCCCCTGACCTTAACCCAGGCAGGGGAGGGAGGAAGTGCTCACATTGTGCTGCTGTGCAGAGGGGTGGGTGATGTACTCAGGGGCCCATGAAGAAGGGTAGAGGAGCACCCTGGCCCAGCTGGCTTTCTAGTAATGAATTCTGGTGAACTCTATTCTGGGGTGACGGTGCACGTGTCCATAGAGAGGGCGCTAAGTTCCCCCCCGCCCCGACACGTGTGACATAGGTTCACCACCACAGACCTGTGGGGGGGGGGGCAGAGTAAAACATAGTCATGAGTTTTTCTTTTCCTGGGGATGGTGATCATTAGTTTTCTAAGCTCTGTGTTTTAATTAGAGGAGGTTTTACTTTCTGAATGAATCCTAGCTAATTTTTTGTGAATATGTCTTTTCTACCAAAGCCCTTTTTGCTCTTCTTCTCCCTTGATTTTGAATACGTGAAGAATTAGCTATCTCAAATTCAGTGTCCCTGTCTGATTCTGTCACTGAGCCTTTCAACTGTGCTACAGCCCTGAGTCTAGAAGAATCTGAGCAGAAACATTTTTTTCTTTATTTTCCTACTCTCTCATAAAACTATCTCAGAAAATAATATTTTACTAGAAATACCAGAAAATATTTAGAAAGGCCAGTGGTGGGAGGTGAAGAGGCCTCATTGACAAGGAATATATTGCTTTCGATGAAAAAGATCTAGGTTAGTGGTAGGACAGAAGATATTGCTGGACAAGATGGTAAATTGGAAGTTATAGTCCAGGAAATTCTGCCTTTGATGCCTTGACTAAGTTGATGATCCAGGAGAATATAACTTTTTAAGGGAAGGACTGTTTTTCATTTTTGTCCTTCATAAAAATCTGAAATATCTCACTGGAAAATCAAGTGACCTGGAAAATAGATCTATGAAAGATAATCTAAAAATCATCAGAATAACTGAAAGCCATGATAAAAAAAGAGCCTTAATACCACATTACAAGAAATCATCAGGAAAAAACTGCTCTGATATCCTTGAACAAGAAAGAGGAGGAAATAGATATAACAGGATCCATCAATGACTCCTGAAAAAGATCTTAAAATAAAACATCCTGGGACTAGTATAGTAAAGTTGTACAAGTAGCCAGAAGGAAGTAATTCAATTATCTGAGAGCCATAGTCAGAATTACAAAAGACCTAGTAACTTCTACATTAAAGGACTAGAAGGCATAGAATATGATATTCTGAAAAGCAAAGGATCTAGGACTACAACTAAGAATCACCTATCAAGGGAAATTGAGTATAATACTCCATGAGAAAAAAATGTGACGAGGAAATTTGATCCTCAGGAGAATCACATAAAGGTAAATAGAAAATCTAAAGGTTTCCATAAAGTTAAAATGTTTACATTTTATGTAAGGGAAGGTGATAATTAAGGTACTTCAGATATTTATGATACTCTAGATACTTAAGATACTCAAGATAAATGAAGTACTTAAGATACTTAAGAACTTTTCAGTATTGAGGTGCTGAGAGATATACATAGAAAGAAGGAAGGGAGTAAAAAAACATCAGGGGATGAGAAGGAGGAACACACTGGGAGGAAAAAAAGGAGAGATAGAAGTGGGCAAATTGTCTAATATGGAGAGCCACTTAAGAGTCAATACATTGGAGGACAAGATGGAGGTAATAGTGGGCAATGCTTGAATCTTATTCTTCAGAATTAGCTCAGAGCAGGAATACTATCCATACACAATTAGGTATAGAAACCTACCTTACCTTATGGGAAAGTAGAAGGCAAAGTAGAATAAGAGAAGGGAGGGGGAACAGACAAAAGGGAGTGTAAATTGAAGAAGATGGTAGTCAGAAGCAAAACATTTATGAATAGAAAAAGGCTGAGAGGAGAGAAAGGGATAAATGGAGGAAAATAAGATAGAGGGAAACATAATTAGAAATCAGAACTTTGAAAGTGAATGGGATGAACACACCTATAAAATAGAATGGGATGGCAGAGTGGATTAAAAACCAGAGTCCCATAGTATTCTATGTTAAAGAAACACACACAGAGTAAAAATAAGAGGCTGGAACATAATCATTCCTCAGCTACAGTGAAAAAAAAAGCTGTTGTAGCAATCATCATAAAGGAAAAGTAAAAATTGATCTAATCAAAAAAAATTACATCTTGATTAGTGGTACCATAGATAAGGAAGCATTATAAATTCTAAACTTTAAAATGGCACAGCATCCGTATTCCTAAAGGAGAAGTTATGAGTTAAAAGAGGAAATAGTAAAACTTTACCAGTAGGGGATCTTAGCATTCCTCTCTAGAAGTAGATAAATCCAACAAAAAAATAGACATTTTTATTTTTCATGTCACCAAAGCCTAGGCTGCTCTGTAATTCCTGATCTTGGATGTGGCATTTCATTACCTTATGGAAATGACTACTCTTTTGCTGATTTGTTTTGCATTTTTTAAAAATATAGTCTTAACAAGTTACTGTGGACACTGAGAAGTTTGATGACTGCATATTGTCACACTGACTTCACTTTCATCTCCAGTGATTCCCAAAGTGGGCTGCAGCAATCCAGAGGGGCAGTGAAGGCCACAGGTGCATTTGTGGGAGGCGAATAACTGTAAGGGGGCGGTGATAGTAGGTGACAGGGGGTGCTAAGTAATATTTTTTCTGGAAAGGGGGCAGTAGGCCAAAAAAGTTTGGGAACCACTGCTCTATACAATGTAATTACTAAAGAATGCCTCTCAGGAATCCTATGACAAATAAATTGTGTCAGGACTTGCAATACTTGAAGTGGGACCACCTAATTCAACAAAACTAGCTTGTGTTTTCATTATTATTCTGTTGTTTTAGCAAAGAAATTACTTCTAAGATTATAATACATTTGAATTCTTTTATGAACTTTCCATATAATTTCATCACTTCTAAAAAGCATATATCCTACCATGATCCTATAGAGTTCCTTCATATCCTTGATATTTCTACCTTAATGTATTTTTTGAATAGTCATCTCCTTTCCTAGTAGTTGCCTCATGAGTATTACCTGTCTGACTTTTTTCTTTACTTCATTTGGTAACTTATCTTTGTTGTTCTTCACTGTATTCTTTCCAGATTTTCTGTATCTCTTTGGGAATGAGGTATCCTAAACTGGATGTAGTTTGTGAAGTACAGGCATATAATATTTCAAAAAATATACATTATGACTTCTGCCAAGGACATTGAGTCTGTCCTTCCACATAGTTACTGATTAACAAAGCAGAACTAAAAAACTCTATAACTGTCAATGGGAAGCCTAAATGAATGATAATTGGTATTTGGAATTGACATTGATGGGTGATAGGCCTTGAAATGCATTCTTATAAAATAAAATGAATATATATATATATACATATATATATATACACACACACATACCTACATAGTTAATTATGTTAGGACAAAGAGTATGGGTAGAAAATAAATCTGGAGATTCCAGGGTCCATCACCATTCCGTGATTGGGACAGCCCTTCTTTATGAAATTCATTCTCTGGCACCAAATGTGAGGGGCAGGCCAGTAGAAACCCTGGAGAGCCAGCATCAAAGCCAAAAGCCCTATGTTCAAGTCCCTCCTCCAACAAGGTTTGGCTGTGTGATGCCTGGCCGATCACTCATCCTCTTAATGCTCCTGGCAATTCCTTACAGACTCTAAGTTGCCCACAAAGTGCTGACTTATATGGATAGAGGAAGTTCTTTCAGTCAGAATTTTCCTGTATGAATGAAATCATAAGTTTGGCTCCTTCCCTCATCCCTACATCTGTCACCACATGTTATGTGTGCATCACATGGGGATGGTGAACTTCATTCTTTCCAGCAAATGCTGGACTATGGCACGTGTCTGCTTTTCACTACTCATTAAAGACAAGCACTTTGATAATCATTAAGGGCTGTACAATGAAGTCAAGCCTTTCTGCCATCTTCACTGGCACCTCATCATCAGTCAGAAATTGTATCAGGAAAACCCAGTGACCCAGAGATTTTGATCTGGGTGGACATCACAGACCAAAATCTTTTGTTCAGTGGTACTTTGATGTCTTACAACATATCATGTAAAGACAAATCTGAACAAATGAATAATGAAAAATTATGAATCTGACATTGAAAATGGACACCATCAAATAATAGGTTATTAAGGAGTAGGTGGCACAGTAGATAGAATCAAGAAGGCTCATCTTTCAGAGTTTAAATCTGACCTGAGACCCTTACTTATCTCTATGACCCTGGGCAAGTCACTTAATCCTGGATGCCACAGTTTTCTCATTTGTAAAATGAGCTGTAGAAGGAAACATCAAACCATTCCATTATCTTTGCCAAGAAAACCCTGACATCCTAACGAGTTGGCCTTGACTGAAACAACTAAACAATAAACAGGAATGGATTGATCGTCTTAATAAGAAACAGATTGGGGTGCCTTGGTGGCTCAGTGGAGAGAGAGCAAAGTTTGGAGTCAGGAGGGCCTGGGTTCAAATCTGGAGCCAGATAGTTCTTAGCTGTGTGAGCCTGGGCAAATTACTTAACTCAAATTGTCCAAATCTTACCACGTTCTTCTGCTTTAGAACCAGTACTTAATATCAATTCTGAGACAGAAGGTAAGAGATCTCTCTCTCTTTTTTTAAAAAAAAAAACATTTTATAGGCACACATGTATAAAGCACATAAGTAAACCATCATGAGATTTGCAGTTCTCCTTTTTGGCAATATTTATGCCTTTAATATCTGATAGTAGGATTTTAGGAAAGGGGTACAATTTAAAGTTTTGTTAATATTTGTCTTTACAAATAATCTATTACCTATATCAGTTATAATTTACTTCATATTTGTTGTAGAAATGTTAATAAATATTATATTTGTATTCTTATTAGTTAATGATTCTCATATAAAAGAATCCTAAAAAATATCACCTTTTTTTTTTTTTTGCAGGGGCCATAATTTTCAGTTTCATTTCTTTTTATTATTTAAAACAGAGAACTCAGGTTGTCAAAAATTCTGGAATGTGAAATTTTTCACATTATCCAAACATACTAGAACGAAGTGATTTTCTCCAAATAATGTTCTACAGTAGTTTATTAATGCCTCTACCTCATCTGAATATTTTTCCTATTTAATATGGTAAGCATATGTAATTCACTTCTCCACATGAATTGAATTTTATCTCCCAGCATAAAATCATGTCACTGCTTTTTAGAAAGCTCTTAGAAAATATTAAGTAATCATCAGGGTTATTGTTAATTGCATCAACCTTAATTTGTCACTTTAAATGTTCTAATTATTTCTCCATGAGGTTATCAGATAACTCTTAAATAAGGCCCGATTATAAATTAGCCCCTTGGGCCAGGTTACTTGTTTTGACCCAAACTTCATTTAAATGTTATGATTAAAAATAACTTAAGAATAAATACATTTTAATGGTGTATTTTAAATTTATAAGAGTTAAATAACAGCAGAGCACAATGTAAGGAAGATTGAATTTCCAGAATAATCACAAAGCTTCAACAACCCTGGCTGAGCATAGAAGCAATTATTGAACTCTACCAGAACTCACACTTTACAACAGATTCAGTGAAAATAACCTCACCTAAAGTGTAAGTAGGTTATGGGTAGAGTGTATTTTTAAACCTCTACAATTAATTTTGATTTGTGGTTGGAAAATGGAAGAAAAAATATTGCCAGCAAGGTTTGGGAAAGAGAGTCTTTCTGAAAACCATCAATCACGATTCAGGATACATTTCTTCAGGCCTTTCTGTTTTCAAGGAGCTGTGCTTAGTATTGGTGATTTGGGTCAGGGGAACCTCCAGAACTGTGGGAGCTCATGATCAGAAAACTTTGTACTCATTCATATTGGTGAGTTTTCTCAAACTTATATCCTTAGAGCAGGGGGTTTTAACCTGGGATCTGTGAAATTAAAAAGCAATTTTTTTTTGGCAACTGTGTTTCAGTAAAATTAGTTTCCTTTGTAATCCCATGTGTTTTACTTAATGGATTTTAAAATATGCTGAGAACAATCTAAGGAGGATTGTAAGAACAGATCCGTAGGCTTCACCAACCTTCCGAAGGACAAAAAAACGTTAAGAATCCTTGTCTTGGAGAATGGACTTGTGGCTAAATGACTTATCTGTGGTCATACAACGAATTTATGTCAGCTAGAGAACTTTTGAAGTAAGATCTTCTTAACTATAATTCTGATGTCTTCTCTCCTATACTCTTTTCTCAAATATAACGGATACACAAATTTAAGAAATAACTTAGTCCCTGTCTTCAAAGAGCATATGGACTAGTAAAGGCAATAAGAAATATATCTTCTATCTATCTATATCTCATACAAAATTCAGGGTAATCTGGAATAAAAGTAAAGAGAGGACCACATAAAATGCTCTTGGAAAATATATTTTTTCAACATTTTATTCCTTTTTATTTTTTTCAATTACATGTAGAAACTCTTTTTAACAATTGTTTTCTGACTTTTTGCAATCTTTTTTTTTAAACCCTTAACTTCTGTGTATTGGCTCATAGGTGGAAGATTGGCAAGGGTGGGCAATGGGGGTCAAGTGACTTGCCCAGGGTCACACAGCTGGGAAGTGGCTGAGGCCGGGTTTGAACCTAGGACCTCCTGTCTCTAGGCCTGACTCTCAATCCACTGAGCTACCCAGCTGTCCCACCTTTTGCAGTCTAAATTCTCTCTCTCTCACCTTTCCCTTCCTATTTCCCAGAAGGTAAACTATATGATACAGGTTATTCCAGTATTGTCATGCATCCAGTATTCCTCATGTCATGAAAGAAGAAATATATCATATATTTAAGGAAAAACTCATGAAGGAATTAAGGCAAGAAATGGTCGGGTTCAATCTGCATTCACACTGGGAGTTCTTCCTATAGCTGTGGAGAGCATTTTTCATCTTGAGGCCCTTGGAGTCATCTTGTATCCTCTCATTGCTGATAATAGGTTACTCTTTCACAGCTGATCATTGTATATTATTTCACTCTTGGAAAATGTTAAGTAGGGAAGGGTTATTAAGGAAAGTGCAATTAGATAGTAATCTGTCTAAAAGATATTGCGCTCTTCTGACTGATTAGAGGCTCAATCTTAGTCAGGATTACACTGTGCCAGCCCCTAAAACTAATGTAATCTTAGTTTATATTAAAATAGGCATTGCATTCAAGAATTAGGCCCACCTCTCATATCTTTCCTTTTCTTTCCACCCTTACCTGCTACAAGAGTTCAGACCCTCTTCCCCAGAGCATTGCAGTCATTTCAGTTAGACTACTTCCCTGGAATGCCATCCCATTCTAAGCTAGCCTCCAGAAAGGGATTTTCCAAAAGTGAAAGTTTGACCAGGTCATTGCTTTCTACCAATTAAACTCTAGTAGCTCCCTCTTATCAAAAGGAATAAATATAAACACTTGCTTAGTACTTAAAGTTCTTCACAATCTGACCCCAATCTACCATTTCAGCTTAATTACACAATTGCTGCCTTTCACACATACTGTGTGAATTGTATTACTTTGGTTGTTTCCATCTTTCTGCCTCTGCACTGAATATACTCGTGCCTCAAATGAAATCTCTCTTCTCTTTGATTTCTTGGAATTCCTAGTTTCCTTTAAAGCTCAGCACAAGTGCCATCTTCTGATCCCCTCCATGGCTAATGCCCTTACTCCATTACCTTGAATCTCTTTGTATGCATTTTCTCTATAGCTTTATAAGCAAATATAAGCATTCTCTAAATGCTGAGGGAATGAAAGCAACTAACAGTGTTAGGGACATAGGATGTGCTTAATAAATGGATATAAATCAATAGCTTGGTCAGTTAATATATTCTCCTATTGTCAGATAATATTTGGATTATTGTGTTCATTTTGGGACACCACCTTTTATGAGTGAAAATGATAAACTGGAAAATTTTGGAGGAGGCAGTCAAGATATTTAAGAGTTTTGAAACCAGCATATATTAAGTGCATACTATATACAAAAACTATATTAAGTTATAGGAATAAAATGAGCATTCCCTGCCCTCAGGGAGCTTATATTCTGTTGGGGGAGATGACATTTAAATAACTATGTTCATGTAAGATATGTATAAATGTAGATAATCTGATGAGGAAAACAAAAGACACTAAGGAAAATGGTATCTCTTAGTAGAGGAAAGAGCTTAGGATGACTGAGGGAAAGTTGCAAATTTAGGCTGAATATAAGTCCAGACTTCCTAACAATTAGTTACCTTAAAACTGTTTTAAAATGATTTTAGAGATAAAGGATTTCCCCTCATTTGAAATCATGAGGCAAAATGTAGATAATTCCCTTTAAGGGCAATTTGCAAAGAGATATATTTTTGTGTCTATGACATATATACATATGTGTATGTGCAGATAGTCCCTGAAGTCGTTTTCCAACTCTGAAAATTCTGTGATTGTGATATTCTCTTCATCTTGCTGTCTCTACACTTATTTGCACTCAATAAATATTTGTCAAATTGCTGAATAAAATATTTCCTATTTGGTATCCTTGAACCATAGTGGCAAAGAATTTTTCAACATTTGTTTTAAGTTTCCTGATTTTCAGTATTTTAAACTATGCAGATTTTTTTATTAGTGTAACTTTGTAGCATTGGAAAATTAACCATTTTCCTCTTGATTGACAATAATAATGATTTCTCAGAATTAATATTTGTAAAGTGATTTGAGAATGAGAAACACTTTAGAAAGACTAAGACTTTTTACAATAATAAAAATCTTTTGTATTCATTTGTATTAAGAGAGAATTGATATAATGCTAATAGCATGCCTTTATTTTTATATTACTCAATAGAACTTAAGCTATCAGCTGGAAAATGTTATCTTTTTCAAGCCAAATCTCTTCCTTTTTACTTTCTTTTCTGAATGTAATCATTAATACAATTAGAAGGATTTTCAAAGCTCTCAATGTAACATTTCAGATATTAAAAAAAGAACAGTTTAGTTACAGAATTCAATATATGTCCCAAGAAATTTTTGGTTATTGTAGCATCTTGTAATTTTTGAAGAACTCCCATGCAGTGATCAAGACTTTCAAAAAAGAAGAAGTAAGAAGCGACTTCCCATACAGAGATATCAACATGATGGGATTTAGAAAATTCTTGTGTTGTAGCAGGAAGAGCACATAACTTGGAGCTGTGGGTCCAAGGTTCAACATTTAGTGTCATCACTTGCTAGGCTCGTGACTCTGGGCAATATCTGTGTTTCCTCATCTTTTATAGAAAAGTTCTTTATAAAAATTTTTTAGTTCATATAAATGCTAGCTATATAATTTGCATTAGGGGAGATTGGGATTTGATTTCATATTCCTTTAATAACGATGCTACCTTATAAGCACATGGTATTTTAAGATTTAGAAAATACTTTTACAAATAGAGAGTCAGTGGGAATGTGAGTTGATACAGAGAATCATCAGTTGACTTTCTATTTCTGAATAGTAGTAGTATAATAAATAATATTAATAATAATTTGATTCCTTATTCCAGAATAAAAAGAGGAAAAGAGGAGTGAGAAGGGTATAATATAAATCAGTGATTCCCAAAGTGGGCGCCACTGCCCCCTGGTGGGTGCTGCAGCGATCCAGGTGGACTGTGATGGCCACAGGTACATTTGGGGGTGGTGAATAATTGTAAGGGGGTGGTGATAGTATGTGACAGGGGGCTAAGTAATATTTTTTCTGGAAAGGGGGCGGTAGGCCAAAAAATTTTGGGAACCACTGGACTATAAATGTTTAGCAGTAGTTTAGATGTTGAGCATGGTCTGATAAAATGGTCTGGGCCTGATTAGATGTATTGAGTTTATTGAACTTGCATATACTCATTTAGAAGACAACAGGGACCAGGATGGGAATTCTAATGCTGAGGGGCTTCACTCCTAGGATGGAGGACATTTTTTTAAAATTTCTGGCCAGTGTGGTTGAGAAGTGCTGTTCCAGGAAGAGAGATAAGATATAATACAATTGCGATTTTCTCCATATTAGAGATGAGGATACCAAAGCTCAGAGAAATTAAGCCATGTTGGCAATCACTAGTCAGTACTCTTAACACCAAACTATGCTTTCTTTGCTATCTTACCAGTTCCTCCTTGTGGAATTCAAAACTGCCCAATTAAGATGGTTAGAGTAAAACATAAATTTATTAATTCTCTCTCCATCTGCAAAGATTTATTAATCCAATTTAAATTATGATTTTTAATTTAATTCTAACTTTTTTTCTAATGATGGTCTGCCCAATTATTTTATGTATCAAATAGATTGCAGCCTTTCTGGGATGCTCAGCAAGTTAACAGGTAAAATCAAGTCAACAAGCATTTAGTAAGCATCTACTTTGGACCAGGCAGACACAAAGCACAAGGCAAAAACAAAAAAATAAAACTGTTAGTAAAGATTTCATTTCCATCTCTAAGGTGTGATTCTGCAATATCTCTTGGCTGAAAGAGTTCACAAAAACAGCACTTTTGAAATTCATCCCTCTCCTCCTCCTCCTCCTCCTCCTCCTCCTCCTCTTCTTTTTCTTCACCCTCCTCCTCTCTCTCCCTTTCTTTCTCCCTCTCTCCCTTCTCTTCTTTTCCTGTACCACTATTGGGAGGGAAAACTTTCTCTGTACCACTCACCTATTCTCATTTCATCAGTTAATCTCCCCAACAAAAAATTTTTTTCAACAGAATTATTTGGACACTGGGCACAAGCTTTTTTTAAATGACCTAGATGTTATTGTCTGGTTATTATTAGTTCAGATAAACAAATTATATCTTTCAGAATCAAGAATATAGCTATTAACATATTATAACTTTATATTATGCTAGGAAAACATAAGAAAGGAACAAGCAAATCTTCCACAGATGACTTGGCTAACAGGTGGGCAGGTTATTTGTCTTTTTGTTGGTGGAATTTTTTTTTAATCTTCCTTGGTATTACAAAACAGCCTTAAATGTTTATCTGTAAAAAGGTATTACTTGTTCTAATGCTCTTTCTCTTTACCTTTTCCCCTTAAAATTCCTGTTTCCTTTAAAACTCAGCTCATGTACCACTTTCTATGTGAAGCTTTTCCAGATCTCTCAGCCCCTTCAATTACTATGAATTTGTTTTATGTATTTTCTTTATATTATTTATTTACGTGTTGCCTCTCCTGATAGAATGTATACTTCTTGAGAGCAAGGATTTTTTTCTTTCTGTTCCCAGTGTCTGGCATTTAATACATTCATATTGATTGATATTGACAAGTATTTATTCAATTCTTTTGGATTCTCAGTCCAGCAAACATTGAGTTAGTCCAAATACTAGGAGCAAAGATAGAAATTATTTCATTGAGTGTTTCTCAGAGTTTCAATATCAACTTGACATAAAACAAAGGAGCAACATATTATTGTAGAAATTATTTGGATGTGGAGTCTAAAGAATTACTTAATGAGATGAAATAGTTTCAACAAGTCTGTACTATAAAAATAATTCTTTAAATCAAGGTAATTTTGAGCTAAGTGAAACTATCAGGATGGAAGGAAGGTGGTAAATGGGGCTCTCCAACAGCTATTAGTAAGGTTCCACATAGACAGGACAAAATTTTCATTTACAAATGAAATTTTCTAGTTTTGAATCATTCTCCCCTATTAAAAACTAAAAATGAAAGAAGCAAAAATTATTGGCCTCATTCAGATTGTCCACTACTTTCTGGTTTCTCAGTTTTTCCTTGTTTCTGCAGGCACCCTGTGGAAGATAAAGGAATAGATCGTAGTAATTAATAGAAGAGCACATGAAGAGCACATCAGTACCTAATACTCTGAAGGAGAATTTTTTGAATACTAATTTAAAAATTTGGCATTCATTTTCATACTGAGAATAAAAATTAGTATTAATTTTATTCTATGTATTTCTTACCTAAAATGTTTGCCACCTTTTAAAATAATGTCTAAATTGTTTATTCCTATTTTGTTTAAATTACTATTGAGAAAAACTTACTACATCACTCTTATTGACTGATTCTTGTCTTTGTAACCACAGAAGGCTATTCTGATATCTGTCTGCTTAGTTTTTCAACATCACGGTAAATAACCTTATAATTGACAATCTAGTTGGATGCCTTATCACAGATGATTTCAAGACTTTAGAGGCAAAGAGACTAGATATAATCTAAGGACAAGATGCATACATTTCACCGTATGAAATTCTTATGACAAAATTCAGAATGTTGAATTACTCAATTACCCACTTTTTTTTCAGAAAATAACTCATAAACTTTCTGCACTTCAATATGTTCTATTGCCAAATAGAGTGTTGTTTATTCATAGCTTTACTATGAAAATGTTCTCTTGTTTGAGGAAGTAGTAGATGACTATAACTTGAGCTTTTGCAGCTAATCTATATTTTATAAAAAATGTCATTGAATCAGATGAGATATCAAATAAGCAATTTTACTTAAATGATTTTCTTGTTGAAGAAATATAACCATATGATGAAGGTTTTTTTACTTAAATAAACTGTAAGCTTTACTTTCTGCCATACTTTTTTAGTATATGGTTTCGAGTCTTACTTTACTAAAAATAAATGGCCAATTGATCTGGAATTCTTTCTTCTACCTTCCTAAATATTTCTGTGCCCATATTTTCTTGGTTAAGGAGATAAGCTGATTTGTAAAAGCTACCATTGCCCTTAATGCCACCTCTCCTTTTCTCCTTGCTGTCCTGGTGATGGCTTCATTCCCCTGCATCTTTAATCTCTCTCCACTCTAGCTTTTTTCTTGTAAACTCTATACTCACTGAAAGATGTAACCTAAAATGTTTTATTTCACTAATCTATTCCTTTAAATTTTCACCTAATATCTCTTTTCTTTACTGCTGTATTTTAAGAAAGAGAAATCTTGTTGATGCCCCTTTTCTCTTCATTTACTCAGCCTTAACTACTTTTCTGTCTGACTACCTTCTCTTTCCATCGTTCTATGAAATAGAATCATTGAATTTGCTAACCCTTTTTAAAAAGTCTTCATACCATCCCCTCTATACCATTCATTCTTCCAGCATTCTCTTCATACTTTCTTGATACTCTTGTCTCCTTTGAGTTTTCCAACATTGTACTTTTATCCCTTTTCTCCTAACACTGGCTATTCCTCTGTCTTCTTCATGGTATTCTTATTCTCATTCTCTCTCTCTCTCTCTTTCTCTCTCTCTCTCTCTCTCTCTCTCTCTCTCTCTCTCTCTCTCTCTCATAT
>NC_058134.1:141243826-141346034 GCF_016433145.1 Gracilinanus agilis | reverse complement strand
CTCTCATATATGTAATATATATATATATATATATAAAATCCATTCTCTGTCTCTCCTCCCTCTTCCTCCTTCTCTATTCTCTTCACTTGAGAATCTTACCCACTTTTGTTGGATCTAATTGTTAAAGTCTCTGTAGATGATAGCTATACATATGAGTATTTCTCCAGCATTTTCTTTCCAATTTCCTGGTTAGAATTTCTATCTATGTGTCTCACCAGTATGATCTCAAACCCAAAACATTTTATACTGAACTCCTCACCTATCTTCAGAAATCTTCCCCTGCTTACACCTCTCTAATTCTGTTAAGAATGACAATATCACTGTCATTCAGGCTTGAAACCTTGGAGTAATATTTTTCCCTCTTCCTCCCCATCTATATAAAAACAGTTGCCCAGGGTTGTTTATTCTATCTTCTGAAGTATCTTCCTTTTTTTTTTTTTTTTGTCTCCCTCCTTTACTCTTTTAATTTAGTCATTTTCCTTGAGGCTCTGATGAAATCTTACTTTGATTTTTGCATTGGACTCTTGACTGATGTGGCTTGCAATTTGCCCACTCTCCAAACTTTCTTTCTTACTTTATACTCTTCCTAATGCAGCATTTCAATTACAATCCTTTTTCCTTCAAAAGCCTTTAGTGATTATCTATTACTACATTGTTGACCAAAGTGTCCACCCTTTTCTTCTGTCATTCAATGTTCTCCACAACCTCATTAGGTTTCATGTCTTATCTGATGCTATTTTCTTCTATGTGCACTAGTTCTAATCATTTTCATATTGACCTTTCTTATCTCCATAGCATCACTCACAAAATGCTTTTTCCTCATTTGGCTTTTTTTGGCTATTTTTCTCCCTTCAAGGTGCTAACTCCTTCATGATTCTTCATAGCTGAATGTGAGTTTTCCTACCTAAAATATCTGGAAAAATTTTGAATCTCTTGTCTGTACTTACATTCAGGCTTGTATTATACATATTTATGTATGCATTTCAACCATTCATCCTGCTTACTTCCAGAAGTATAAGCTTTGGGGGCAGGGCCCATTTTATTTAAACATTGCCCACTGTGCTTATCTTGGTACCTTACCAATGACTCATCTCAACTATGTTTGGTGAATTAAACTGTTGTGAAAATTCAAATACATTTGTTTAAAGTAAGGATAGGATAGTTATGCCCCACTTTAAGAGGTTCTTTTTTTAATGGGTTTTTAAAACAGGGAAAAGAGGAGGTGTATATTTACATTACAAAAGAATTGTTCCCTTTTTCAGAAAAAAAAATCATTGCAGGGATTCTTTAAATAGAAAGTTCTCCCAGAACATTTCAAATATGCTTAAATTTGCTCTAAGAGAAAAATCTCTCAAACCAGATATTCAGACATAACTTTTTAGCAATATAGTTTTTGCATTAGATACTTCAGTTAAAAAAAACAGGAAAAATTTATAGTCTTTTTCATAATTAATGTTATAAAGCTTTAGCATTATGCTATGGACTCCATATTCTACTATTTTCTTCTTCAAATTTTAAATCTTGGTTTGCTGTTGTCATCGATACTGTCATCACCACTCTTTTTGGACCAGGTTCCATTCTTCCCAGAACAGAAACAGACTCCATCCCCCCATCCTAGACCCTGAAATAGCGTACAGTCCTTATCATTCCTGTTCAGCAATAAAAGGAAATATACAGGCAGTTCAAAAGTTTGTGTAGCCTAACCACTAGTATACAATAGGTATACTAGATTTTCCAAAATTCTCACTCCAGCTTGAAGCTATTAAAGACTGCACTAAGACTTTTGGGACATCCTGTATAGAAATAAAACCATAATAGGCTTATTTTCCTCCTTTTAACCTGACTAAATAAACCTTTTTTTTGCCAGATTTTTTCCTTTCATTCAGTTGGCCAAGTCCTATCTTTTTCTTTTATTAAATTATTTTTTTAAATTAAATATTTCCCAATTGCATATAAAAATAAAATAAAAACAGGCAGTAAGGAAACAAGTGTAACTCTTTCAAGATGATATGATGATATAATTAGAGAATCAACTAAAATTTAGTTGAAAAAAATTAACAAATTTATCAAAGATGGAGGATATACATAATAAATCCATATTAATCATCAACATTTTTATATATTTTCTATATATTTTTGCTCACAAAATCCAGCAGCCAGAGATTATTTAAAATAACTGCAGATAATAGAAAAAATTTAATAATCTGCTTGCCAAGATTATGAACAGAATTACAAAACATTTTTTACATAAATCTAAAGAACTGGAGAAATGTTAATTGTTCATGGATAGGCCAAGCCTACATCATAAAAGGTTAATAAATAGAAGATAATTTTAGGGTAAAGGCAAGAAATTATTGGGGAATCATAAAGGACTTTGTTAAAGATGATATTTGAGTTGATCTTTGAAGGAAACTGAAGATAATGAGAGATGGTTGTAAGGGAGAGAGTTCATTTCAGGAATGAGAGACAGTCAGTTCAAAAGCATAGTAGAGGAGGGAAAGAAGCTATGTGTGAGCAACTGAAGGAAGGCCAATTTGTTTAGCCTGCAGTGTGAATAGATAACAGTACTATGCAATTAACCTGATAGTGGTTGAGGGCTTTTAAATGCCAAAGAGAGGCATTTACATTTAATCCTGGGGGTAATAGTGAGCAACTAGAGCATGATAATAGGAATGGCTTAGTCAAACCTGTTTTAGGAAGATCAGTACGGCACCTGAGTCAAGAATCTGTTGGAGAATTGAGACACTAGACAGGGAGACCAATTCCCCTTGGCCATTTTACATTTTCCTGATAATAGTGCAGCATTTGGACTGTCCACCAATAAAATGAAATATTTAAAAATTCTCAAGGATAGAAACCTTCAAAAAGATGATAAACCAGACAGATTTAGATGACTATTTATCATGAAATAGGATGAATTAGGGTGTTCATAATCCACAGAGAAAATTGTCATTTTTGTTTACATAATATTAAAGACAATGAATGCTTTTAAAGCCACATTGACAGGAAAATCCTGGGGGTATTTTGCAAATTAAATTGATACACATATAACCTATATCAAATTGTATACCATCTCCAGAAAGGAGGACAAGAAGGTATGAGGAAGAAAATTTGGGATTCAAAATTTTCAAAAACAAATGTTAAAAATTGCTTTTACATGCCATTGAGAAAAAAATAAATTTTGTCATATTATCACCTACTTTTAAGAAGTCTTTTAATCACCTTTCTATTCCCTTCATTCTCCAGAAACCACATTATTCTCTAAAAACTCTTCTTTACTTCTCACTCCTACGGAGGATCTTCTCTAAAATTCAGGGTTTTATTTTCTTCTCTTTTCTTTGAATTCACTTTTTGGAACATAATCTATTCCTCCATCTTAAAATGTCATTTTAAGAGAGATTACTTCCAAATTTTCTTCTCCAGCCTTAATTACTAACAGCACAAGAGTTCTACTTCCTACAAATCCTATCCACTTTTATGATCCACCAACATCTCTAACTTGACACGTCCAAAAAAAGAGGAAAGTCTCTCTTCTCACCCCCCCCCCAATGTTTCTTTTTTCCTTTGTTATTTTTAGCCTTTGACTCCATCATTCACTTAATGTCCTACATTTGAAATCTTGGAATTGCTTTTCAAACATTATTTTCTGTTTTGTCTCTAGCTTATTGGCTAATAAGTTTTATTAATTTCATCCCAGCAGTATTATATCTTTTCTTACCCTTTTTTGGACACCTGTCACCATCCTAAAATGGGAACTTATTCTTCCACTTTCCCCTCCCATTCCTTCTTCATATTGTCATCATCCTCAAGTAGAATTTGAATCCTGTCATTCCTCCTACCTGAAATCCTCCAGTAGTCCTTTTTTGCTTAAAAGTTCAAAATCCTTTGCCTGCTACTTAAGTTCTCACCAAAATCTCATAGTACCCTACTTTTATAACCTCAACTTATCTATCTGGCAAGAGAAATTATTGTTATGTTTTTCTGTTTTTATCCTCAGCACTTTGCTTTGCATATAGTAGACATTTGATAAAAATGTTTTCTTCTTTGCTTGTTTAATGTCTTCTTTTCTACCTTCCTCACTATGCCAGACTACCAAACTAATCAACTAACTGGAGAATTGTCTCTATGTTCTGCCTTTTTGGCAGCTACATGGTATAGTAGTTAGAGTGCCAGACCTAGAGAGAGGAAGACTTCTCTTCATGAGTTCTAATCTGGCCTCAGACACTTACTAGTTGTGTGACCCTGGGCATGTCATTTTTTTGGTTTTCTAATCTGTAAAATGAGCTAGAGAAGGAAACATGAAACCAGTCTAGTATCTTCGCCAAGAAAATCCCAAATGGGGTCCCAAAGAGGTGAACATAACTGAAATAACTGAACAATCACACAGAGTCTTTATCCCTGTTCCATTATTGATGACTTTGTTCCCTGTGGTTGAAATACCTTCCCTCCTGATTTCCCTGATAACTTCTCAACCATCCTTTAAAACCCAGTTCATATGCAGCTTCCTCCAGGATAGCATTCCTAGTCCCCATAGCTGTCCCATAATACACTATTTTGTTATAATAATGTAGTCTTTTTATGGGTATCTTGGTCTTCAAGTGGACTATTCTATCTAAACTTTGTGTTTTGTCCATGGCCTGGTATTATACTCTTCTAATAATAAAAGCTTAATAAATTGTGTGTTGAATTGTTTTGATTTCTTAGTTCAGATTAAAAATATTAAAAATAAATTTTTAAAAGGAGAGAAGATAGGCTAATGCTTTCAAGCACTGAATTGTTAGAAAGTTCTTTATAGGGGATACTCAAGTAGTCAAGGCCATTTAGTTGTGATCAGTTAGAAAGAAATGAAGTGGGGGCAGCTGGGTGGCTCAATAGATTGAGAGCCAGGCCTAGAGACTGGAGGTCCTAGGTTCAAATCTGGCCTGAGTCACTTCCTAGCAAGTCACTTGACCCTCATTGCCCAGCCCTTACTACTCTTCTACTTTGGAACCAATACATAGTATTGACACCGAGACACAAGGTAAGGGTTTAAAAAAAGAAAGAAAGAAAGAAATGAAGTAATTATATGGCCCAGTACATAAAATTACTATCAGACAATCATTTGGAGAGAGTCTCATGACAAAGTCAGATTAACCCCTTCTACTGAAAGAAGAACTACTTTGCATTAGGTGACATATAATCAGTTGGCAACCATTTCTCAAAAAGAGCATTTATAGGATATCAGTAAGCATCTTTTAATAAAACAATATAAACAAGTCGTTATAAATTGAACAATAATTAACCATCCACAAATAGCTCCTTTTCTATCTTTTCTAGGTAATTACATGTAATTGCTAGTCTTCAGGATAATTCCTAGGAAGAAAGGGAAGAATTTTATATTTATAGATGATGATTATTCTTTAAATTCATTTGTTTGAAACCACATGTGATACAGTTTTGATTAGAATTCATTCCATTAGACTTCTTTATTTCCATTAAGTCAAAGTTACCCTTGTATGTAGTCTACAGAGCCAACCACAATGTCATGAATACTTGTGAGCAAGCAAGATATGTTCTTTAAATGAATGATTTAATAATTGTATGATTGGGGGATTCCACTCAGGTGTCTTAGATTCTGTACTTTACTCCTCCCAGGTGACATAGGTGATACAGCTCTAGGTCTAGATTCAGGACAACCTAAGTTCAAATGTGGCCTGAGACATTTGTTAACTTTACAGCCCTGGGAAAGTCACTTAACTTGTGTCTACCCCAGATCCCTAATCTGTAAAATGGGAATCAATAATAGAACTACCTCCTAGAGTTGTTAAATTCAAATGAGATTGTATTTGTAAAGCACTTAACAGAATGCCTGTCACATAGTAAGTCCTTAATAAATGCTATTCCCCTCCCCTCCTTTCCATTCATTTAAGAGAGCAGTGTGATATAGTAGAAAGAGTGCCATCTTTGAGATGGTATTTTCAGGGCTAAAATCCTACCTTTGCCGTTTTATTTCTGTATAATTTTAGGCAAATCACTTTGCCTTCCTTAGCTTCCTTTTCTTCATCTGTAAAATAAGGGAATTGATTTAAATGACCTCTCAGGTTTCCTTCCATATAGAAATCTGAAATTCTATGACTATTTAATATATCAACTTGTCCAAGACAATTTAATTCTCTGTACATATTTCTTCAATACCCATTTAAAAATGATGATAAAAGTAATCCATAAAATAATTATTGGCACCTTGAGCCATTTTATTAAGTTAATACATATGTGAGAGTCTAGTGAGTTTCCTAATATTTAATAATTTATTAATAGTTAGCTGATGCCCATGCTTTTGTGTTTTTACATCTTCTTTTTAGATTCGTGGGATTGGTTTTCTGTGTTTGTGATTGATTATGTACCTCCATTAAAAAAAATCTCAAAAACATTTTGGAATCTTTCACCGAGGATATCATTAATTTTTCATTGCTCTTAAAACATTGGAGTTGGAACCTCATTCATTCTCTCTCCCTCACACTTGAAGGACCTGCTCATCATTTCTACCACATGCTTGATATCCACCAGTTCAAAGGCATTGGGAGTTACCTCATAACACTTAAGCACAAACTGTTCAGTAATGCCTCTGGGCCATCTGAAAATAAAATTTCTAACATAGTGGGAGTTAAGCTATAGGACTGTATAGCATTTACTTGTTATCAGGAAGATTGCATTCAGTACTCTTGCCTATAATAAGCAGATAGGTGATCTACATGAGCAACAAGATAGAATAAAAACAAATAAAAACTAACCTAATTAGGACATAATTTCCAAATGGTGTCAAGCACTGAATTTATCAGCAGGGAAAGCATAACTCTCTATACTAGTCTAGCAGAATTTCAGCATGCTTCTTATTATGTTCCATTCTAGTTGCATAAATTGAACATTGTCAATCATTAGTGGTTTATCGTTAATATACATATATGTATGCACAGCAGTGATATACTCACCCACATGTTTATACAGTGGTTCTGCATTGGTATATCAGCATATTAATAACTTACTTAAGAGTGTTGCTGGATATAGTTTAGTACTGTTTTCCCCTAATCCTTAACCCTAACATTCCTCTTTTGAATATTTCTACCAGTTAATAAAAGACCTTTTTCTTTTTCCCCTAATTCTATATTTAGGCATTTAAAAAAATCAAATTGAAATCCAATACTTAGTATTTTTCATATATATCATGCTCCTCTCATTTACTGCATCTTCAGTCATATATGAGCAAATCTATAAATTAATTTCTTGATAATTTTGGTTATCAAAAAATTGTGAATTTGAAAAAGTTTATCAAGTTTAAAACATTCTATGATTCTTTAGACTTGTATAATTTTAAATTGATATTTTCATTTTTATATTATCTATTTTTACCAATACATTCTATATATTTTCCACAGAGAATTATCCTTTGAAACAAAAAAAAATTTTAAAGAAAGCAAAAAAACAGTTTATAAAACTAATTGGCACTCATACCAGTTAAGTCTGATGTAATTCCCATAGCTTTTGTAATGGGGAAATTAAGCAGTAGCACCCAGACTGTGTCTGAAACTGAGGGTTCCATATTGGAATCAAGCTTGGGTTTTGAAAAGGGGTGTGGGGAGTTTGTCCAAGTTGGAGGAAAGGAGTGTTGGCTGTGTGATCCAGGTTTTGCCATATACCCAAGGAGTATATGCCAGTGTGGGATGCCACTGAGAAGGAAATTTTGCAAGGAAAACATCGTGGCCTAGGTTGAGGATAGGACTGGGTTAACTGTTGGTGGACAACAGGTCAATCTACCTTACTCCCTGGATTCTGGTTTGGATTAACTGGCTGCTTTGAACTTGTTCCTGTTACATCTGTGACCAGCTTGGAGCATCTCTGAAGCTGTACTGTGAGAACCCTCTTTAGTCCCCCTTAGTTAGTTAGAGACCAGCTTAGTTAGATATCTAGTTAGTTAAACTATTAGACTGTTCTTTAGAATAGAAATTACCCCTCTCCCTACTTCCCTCAGTCATTACCATTAAACACAATTTTGTTAACACTTCCTGTCTCCTCTTCCTTATAAGAATCCACTATGGCGGTTTTTCCCTGGTTGGCAGTTTGTCAGTTACAAGTCAACTGACATTCCTGAAACTCACATCCCCCTTTGGTTTACCTGTGTTCCCCGTCTGTCCTTCCCTTGTGAGGAATGTGTCCTCAGTTTATTATTCATTCCCCATTCCCACTATTATCTTTTTTTACTTCCCACCTCTAAAAAAAAAGTAAGGAGTTTCATTCTCTTAGTTCTTCTTGGGTTCATATTTGTGTGAGAAGGGAATTTGTATTTTGCTTTGATCAATCACAGATTTAGACTTCCTTTCCATTTGATTTGAATTTGGGTCAATCAGCAACCAGGGAATTCATACCCCCACCCCCCATGCCAAAGTAATTGAGGAATTGTGATTGGTTCTTGGGGAGTGATGTAAGAGAATTAGTGGGTGTAGTAAGGATTTATAAAATGAGACACCCCCCCACCCCCTGGGAAGCTGGTCAGGGTGGGGTTGTTATTTTCTGAGGCCAAGATTTGGAGAGAGACACTGAGTTGTTTGTTAGGCTCTGTATTATTAGGCTAGGAAATTCTTCACCTCTCTTCTATATTTCTCTCTTATTTTCTTTTTCTTATTAATAAATCTAACTAATTCATAGTCTTATGATTTAAGGATTAATTACAGTTTTGTCATTTAAATTTCAAAGCAACCCATTTCAGTTCTTCTGTTGTGCTATTTATTATAAATTGCTTTTCTAGTTTTGTTTCCTTCACTTTATGTCACATCAGATAAATCTTTGAATGCTTCTCTGTATTCATCATAGTTATTGTTTCTTAAGGCATAATAGTGTTCCATTACATGTATGTAGAATGGTTTGTTTTGCCATTTCCTGATCACTGGAAATCTGCTTTGATTTTTGTTAATAAAAAAGTATTGTTATAAATGTTTTGGTGTATATAAGAACTTTCTTTTTATTATTGACTTCCTGTCAATGTAGATAGATAGCAGTAGGTTAGAGGACATCAGTGTTTTTGTGTGACATCATTTTAATTATTGACTTGTTTAATGAAAAATTATTTACCAGTTATTAAGAGTAGAATGGACAGGTGTTAAGTAGACTAAGCAAATAGGAACAGTAGTACCAATGAATGTTTTTTAACAAATGATTTTTAAAATGTAAACTTTCAACTTTGGATGATTTTTATCAGTTTATGTACAAGATTTACTCAACCTAGCCATATCAGTGCATGTTATTTATTTATATCTTTCTTTTCCATTTTCCTCTTCTTGGAAATGGCTAAATATTTATGATTTTGTATCACTGTTTAGTTAAACTGCTATAAATTTTATCCAGCTCATTTGGGAAGTTTTAGCTCATTTTATTAATGGAAACATTATTTTTTCAGATCATTTCACTTATTTGTTCATACTGATATCTGTTGTTGAGACTTCGTATATGGTCAAATATTCCTTTTCATTTTACATTATTATTCCTGTAAGGCAGCTGACACTATTTTGCTTTGATCAATCACAGATTTAGACTTCCTTTCCATTTGATTTGAATTTGGGTTCTCTGCAAAGATGAAGAAGGGAAGGTAAAGGAGAGACTTGAAGGGAAAATAGAAAGTTTGAAGCAACCACTGCAGGGCACATTGATAGTTAATAAGTGAAGAGTAAAAGATTTGCCAAATAGGGGGTTAGCTACCTAGGTGACTCAGTGGTTTGAGAGCCAGGCCTAGAGACAGGATATCTTGATTTCAAAAGTGGCCTAGCAACTTCCAGCTGTGTGACCCTGGGCAAGTCTTTTAATTCCCATTGTCTAGCCCTTATCACTCTTCTGCTTTGGAACCAATACATGCATTAATTCTAAGAAGGAAGGAAAGGGTTTAAAAAAAAGGTATTGGCAAGGAACAAGAAGAGCTAAATTGATATTTGAAATCTATAGTGGACTTAGCATAATTTTATCACTTTCTATGTGTTCCACAACATGCATGTGGTTAGAAGTAGGTAAGGTAAATACAGTGATAATTCACAGTTGAGGAATGTCAAAGTATTTTGGACTGGTCCTGACTGAAACTTTTGTCTTGATCATTTATGTTCTATAAAGGAAGAAAATAACACAGGCAAGATTCAACAGCTAACTAAATGAAATTTACTTAGTCATAGCAAAAGGATATTTAACAAGGATAGACATTGAGGACACCTCAAGTTGATGCAGTTGAACAATGCTCTCCTGATTGGATTGCTTATTTTTTTCCACCAGCCAAGCAGCAGAAAGTATGTGATGCTCTTCCTGATTATTTTATTGCCTGATTAGGTGACTAGGAAGTGGTGGTCTCAACAGACTGAAGCATTAGTCTCCTGAACTAATCATTAAAAAAAAACTCTTACCTTCTGCCTTAGTATCAATTCTAAGACTGAAGAGTAGCAAGGGGGAGGCAATTGAGGTCATGTTACTCCACGGTCACAGAGCTAACAAGTGTCTGTGACCAGATTTGAACTAATCAAGAGTTGAGGATCAGACTGAGGATCTCTATAATATGTATGTATGTGTCTGTATATATATCCAAAGTAAAAAAGCAGGTTAGTTGATGGGTTCATCATTCATTTACCTCATTCTTTTAAAATTGTTCCCCTTTTCTTCAGAATAAACTGTCATTAGATTTGCATTCTGAAAAGTTTGTTGTTTTTTTTTCTGAGCAGAATTTAAAGTGTATTTATACTTAAAAGGAGAATATCCCTTCCTTCTTCAGTTTTTAGTTTAGGAATAGGGAGATCTAGATACTTGATTTCATTGGCATAGATAATTACAGGTATAGAGAATCCTTGACACTGACATAGGTTAGTAAATTAACTATAGCTTATATTC
Organism: Gracilinanus agilis; assembly: GCF_016433145.1. NCBI lineage: Eukaryota > Metazoa > Chordata > Mammalia > Didelphimorphia > Didelphidae > Gracilinanus > Gracilinanus agilis. The sequence continues at coordinate 141,335,144 of NC_058134.1, read as the reverse complement.
TTATAGTGTTTCTAGGGAGCACTGAGGCAGCATTGCTTGGGGATTTTTAGAGGTTATATGACTCAACTGTAGTTAAATAGGTTGTATTTATTAAAGGTAGGTTTCCAATCCATATCTTCTGGTTATCAAGGCCAGATATCTATCCATTAAATTATGATGTCTCTTAAAGGGGCCCATAGTACTCATAAGTTCTCTCTTGATCAGAAAATATATATGGATACGCAGATTCCACGTTCTGTTTTTAATTCTGGAGTTTACTTATTTTGAACTAATTGTTTTTTGTAAATTACAAACACTTTACTTCAAAATTTATTATTAAGCTCTGCATAAGTATAGAAATGCATTAAATATTATTGATTCACAAATAGATAGTTAGTATGCATAGTGAATAAACATTTATATAGTACCTCTTATATGTTAGGCACTCTCCAAAGCACTTTTATAAATGATATTTCATTTAAACCTCATAACAGCCCTCTGAAGTAGATACTGTTATTATTTCCATTATATAGTTGAGGAAAGTGAAGCAAATAGCAGTGACTTCCCAAGCGTCAAACAGCTAGTGTTTGACATCAGCCCAGCTCTTTATCTACTGTGTCATTTAGCTGCTATTAGACAGAGAAGAGCAAGGGATGGTAATGCTAGTTTCCTCTCTCCATCAAAAGTTCCAAATAGTCCATGGAATACTACTTATCCACAAATATATATTTTTGACACCTCTGAACTTCACTTTCCTAAAATCTAGAATTGTGCATAACTTTCTTTGTTTTTAAATCATGAATTTTGAAACATAATAGCCACTTCTCCAATATTTCCATATTTTATTCTTCAACAGCTACTTACTTGTTGATCAAAATTTTCCTCAATGTAGCAGTTTGTCACTCTTTGTCATTTCCTTCACCTTTTCTTAAAAAAAAAAGAATTATCATTAAGGTAATTATCAGCTGCTTTATTTTTAGAAGAGTTCAAATTTCTAGCATAAATCTAGAGGATTGAAATCTCTTATCACAACTATTAAGGGTTATAACTAGCAAAGGGTAGTATAAAGATGATATTACAAAATAAGTATTATTTTATTAGTTTAGAGATAAGAAGTAGAGAAGCTGGCTTGAAGAAGAATTGGAGTTTCGAATAGAACTGAGAGAGTGTGTTAATTTCATATGTTGGCAGTTGTAACCCTTATTTTACGATAATTACATGCTCTGAGTGTGGCATTCTGACAGTTGGCTTCTGGCATTTGACAGAGCCACGTGCAGGTTCTTTTCTCTCTCAGGGCTGGAGAAGGTAACATCCTTGCCTCTCTCTATCTTGGTCTGAGGGAAAGACTTGAAGGAGTGGAGTATTTTCCAACTTGGGAAACACTATTCATTTATCTGTTACTGTGTATAAATTGGCTAAACTCTGAAAAGACCAAAGAAAACCTGGTCTTTAGTTTGGACTTTGAGTCTGTTAGGGCTCAGAGTCCTAACCTGATTCTTGTTGAGACTCAACCAGCTAGCCTTGGTTACCTTTATAAGTTAAAGGTGAAGTTAAGAATTATAGTGATAGTTTTAGTTAGAATAGTATAATTTTGTTAGTTAGATCAGGGAGGATTAGTGTAGTCTGTGAACCACAGGAGAAGCGGTTCTTTGTGGAACCTGGGAGTTTATTTGGGGCGGAGTTAGAATCCCTTAGAATTAGAAATCCTTTTATGCTTATCTATTTTAAATAAATAGCTTAATTTTCTATAATAAGAGTCTCTTTAGCATTCCTTGCACCTGGCCCTGAAGGGAAGTTCATCTTTGAGCTTCACTTCACTTTACCACTGAAGATACTTTTGATATCATATCTGGAATCAATTTTCAACCTTTATTTCCTTGGTCTTTGTCCTTATTTTTGTGTTCACCCATTTTTATTTTTATAGTAGTGGTATGTTTTTTTGGGAAGGGTGTTCCATTTCTGTGTAAAACATTCTCCCTGTTTTGGATATGTGCATATTTCTGTGTTGTTCATGTCAATTTGACAAAATACTATTCCAGTTCTCTTCCACTCTGCTTTCTTGGCTTTATCTCTAACCCTCATTAGATCCCCTCTTTTGGATCTGCATCTTCCTTGTAGCTTATGAAGCTGTTTCCTCCTAAGACATCACACAACTCCTAGAGTCACACAACTTCTCTAATAATACACCCTGTCAGATTGCTCCATATGACCAAAGGTTCTTGTTTCTATTCTATCCCCTTATCTTCTTTTTTGTCTCTTTGTTTTTTTTATAATTTTTCTCTCTTTCTTTCCCCCTCCCATTCTTTCAAAGGATTTGATTTTTACCTGATAACTAGAAGCTCAGAGAAAGATATTTCTTCCATCCCTTCAATTTTTTTCTCTAATAAGGAGACTGGTCTGCCCCAAACTATAGTGTAATCTGTATAATCTCTGTGACATTCTCTTTACTCTCTCTCCTTACTGGAACAGATCCCTGCTCTTCTACTAATCTTCGTTGCTAGTTCTTGTGGATTACTCTTGTGACAAAACTGCCAGTTTACAACAGTTTAAGGTTATATGCTAGGGACTCTGGAGTAAGGTTTATTTATTTATAGCTGGCTGACTTGTCATTTCTTGAACACGAAGCTAGTTTCTCTGCTGATGTTGATTGGCATCTAGCTACTTCATGCCAAAGCCCAAGTGCTTATAGAAGCTGATTTTTCAAAGCTGGCAGTTAGATGTGTTAAATATCAGCATCAGCCATGTAGTACTTATCCTACCTTTCTCTTTTCAGATATTTTGCTTGGTATCTGCTTTACCTTTTGGATATTTTTAGAGTCATGGTTAGCAGTGATAATTTAATCCATAAGAGTGGGTATGATTACATACAAGATATAGAGAAAAAGAGAAAAGGGGACATACATAAGACCTTGAAGAATATGCATATTTATGGGATTAGAAAGGAGACATCAGTCAAGGAGACAGGAGTAACCCTGAAAGCAAAGGTTGTTGTTGAGTCATTTCAGGCATGTCCAATGCTTTATGATCTAATTTGGGGTTTTCTTGGCAAAGATACTGGAGTGTTTGCTATATCCACCTCCAATTCATTTTACAAGTGGGAAAACTTTTTTACAGGTGAGAAAACTGAGGCAAACAGGGTTAAGTGACTTGTCTAGAATCATGCAACTAGTGTTTGATGCCAGATTTGAACTCAGGAAGATATCTCTTTCCCTGGAGCTTTATCTGCTGTACCACGTAGCTACCCTACCCAAGACCAAGGGACTGTTCTGTATTAGTTTTTATTTCTTACAAGGAAAAATATTTTATCCATCTCAGGTGAAAGCTTTTTATAAAAGCATGTATTTTAAAATTAATATTATTTCTATTATTTCTATTTATTAGGATTTTTTTGGAACTGTACTGAAATGCTGATGATGCTAAAGTTAGCATTTCTAGTAATGTAAAATAATAATGGAAATGATGGTGGCATCTTTGGTTTGATCCTGAATTAACTGGGAAATTTTCTAGTTTTTCCCAGATGTAATGATAAAACTTGATTTTAAATGAATTTTTTATCATAATGAAATATAATCTATCCATCCATCTGCTTCCTATAGAATAATTTTATTAGCAGTTGAGGGAACTTGAAATACTTAACCTGAAAAAATAGAAGACTTGGGAAACATGATAAGTGTCTAAGCATTTGAAGGGAAGAGGCAGATTAACATTTTCAGCATATAATAGAGGACAGATTAGACAAAACCAGGAGTAATGGGCAAAATTTGAAAGGAACAAATTCAGATCAAATACTAGCTAAATCCTACCTCTAATTAATGCTGCTAAAAAAGAGCATTGCTGCTTCTGCATCTTCTGTATATGCAGGCTCTGGATAGGCCTCCACCACAGTGTCCTAAACTTCTCCTACTACCTCCTAAGTTTTCTACAAGTTTTCTTTGAGTGAAAAAAATCTCTCACTTGATCTTTTGTTGGATTAGCTGCTTCAAAATGTTATTTGAGGTGTTTCTTTAAAGTAATTTGGAGTGCCATACCTATCAAACTACCAAGAAACTTTTTTTATAGAATTGGAAAAAAGTATAACAGAGTTCATTTGGAAGAACAAAAGATCAAGAATATCAAGGGAACTAATAAAAAAATGTGAACGATGGGAGCCTAGCAGTACTAGACCTTAAACTATATTATAAAGTGGTGATTATCAAAACAATATGGTACTGGCTAAGAGACAGAAGGGTGGATCGATGAATTAGACTTGGGGTAAATGACCTGAGCAAGACAGTTTACAATAAACCTAAAGATCCTAGCTTTTGGGACAAGAACCCACTATTTGACAAAAGCTGCTAAGAAAATTGGAAAACAATATGGGGGAGATTAGGTTTAGATCAGCATCTCACACCCTATAACAAGATAAATTCAGAATGGGTAAATGACTTAAAAATAAAGAGTGAAATCATAAATGAATTAGGCAAACTCAGAATAATATACATGTCAGATCTATGAGAAAGGAAAAAAATTAAGACCAAGCAAGAAATAGAGAATATTTCAGAATGTAAAATGAATAATTTTGATTACATTAAATTTAAAAAGTTTTTGTACAAACAAAACTAATGCAACCAAAATTAGAAGGGAAGCAACAGATTGGGGGAAAATATTTATAACAAAAACCTCTGACAAAGGTCTAATTTCTCAAATTTATAAGGAGCTAAGTCAGTTGTACAAAAAAAATCAAGCCATTCCCCATTTGCTAAATGGGCAAGGGACATGAATAGGCAGTTTTCAGATAAAGAAATCAAAATAACAATTTAACACATAAAAAGTGTTCTAAGTCTCTCATAATTAGAGTAATGCAAAGCAAAACAACTTTTGAGATACCACCTCAGATCTAGCAGATTGGCCAATATGACAATTAAGGCAAAATAATAAATGTTGGAGGGGATGTGGTGGAATTGTGAATTGATCCAACCATTCTAGAGGGCTATTTGGAACTATGCCCAAAGGGCTTTAAAAGACTGCTTGTCCTTTGATCCAGCCGTACCAATGCTGGGTTTGTACCCCAAAGAGATAATACGGAAAAATATGTGTACAAAAATATTTATAGCCACGTTCCTTGTGGTGGCAAAAAAATAAAAGAAAATTGGAAAATGAGTGGGTGTCCATTGATTGGGGAATAGCTGAACAAATTGTGGAATTGTGGTATCAGAGGATGATGGAATATTATTGTGCTGAAAGGAATGATGAACTGGAGGAATTCCATGTGAACTTCAGGAATTGATGCGGAGTGAAAGGAGCAGAACCAGGAGAACATTGTACACAGAGACTGATATACTGTGACACAATTGAATATAATAGACTTTTCTACTAGCAGCAATGCAACCCAGGCTAATTCAGAGGAACTCATGAAAAAGAAGCTATCCACATCCAGACAAAGAACTATGCGAGTGAAATGCAGAAGAAAAACATTATTGATTACATGATTTGATGGATGTATGATTGGGGATGTTGCCTTTAAACGATCACTTTATTGCAAATACTAATAATATGGAAATAGGGTTTTGAGCAATGATACTTGTATAATACAGGGGAATTGCTTATCAGCTCAGAGACAGGGGGAGGCCTGAGGGGAGGGAAAGAACATGAATCATGTAACGATGGAAAACTAGTCTTAATTAATTAATTAATTTTTAAGAAATAAAGTAATTTGGAGGAGAATGTTGGAAGAGTTCAACTGGGTGGCTATGCCTATTCTGTCAAGCTACTCTTGGTTCTCTTTCCATTTTGACTAATATCTTAAAGAAATTTAGCATTTCCGTCAATTACTTAAAAACATTATTCCGACAGTGGGTCCATAGACTTCACTAGGATGATAGAGGGGATCATGATGTGTAAAATCTTAAGAATTCATCCTCTAATAGCATACATTTCAGACAGACTGCTAGGCTGATAGTTTTGAGCTCTTGGATTTTAAAAAAAATCTCCTAAATCATAATATCTTATACTATCATGAATGATATTCTACTGTATTTTAAGGTAGATTTTTCATTTTAACCGATGGGAAAAATGAATGACAATTATTCAAGATCTCTTACAAGAGGAAAGATTAAGTTTAGCAGCTACTTCAAAAATCATTTAAATAATTTTTCATAGATTTCTTTTTTGTTCCTGATCTTTTATCATTGGTGTACAAAACTTAGGAAACTCTCTTTACCCTTGTAGACCAGTAACTCTGATAAAGTCTTGGAGAGCAGCTTAGGAGACTGAGATTTTAATTGATATTCCATTGTCATTCAGTCAGGGTATGCTGGAGGTAGGTTCAGAACTCATGTCTTCCTGACTTTTGAGCTAATTCAGTTCACTATACTCTTATATTTCTCTGATTTATGTTAGTTTATGATTTTTAATATGTTTAGTTTATCATTTTATTATATATAATATATTCATTATATATTATGCATAATGATTATTATATGACTAAATATTAGTTTTTTTCTCTTTTATGGTATATAAAGACATTCTATTTGAGGGGATTTAACTTCTAACTCTACAGTTATTTTTGGATATAGGTCATCGTCAGTAGAACCTCATTAATAATTTTCTAAGAAATGCCAGTTCCGGGCAGCTGGGTAGCTCAGTGGAGTGAGAGTCAGGCCTAGAGACAGGAGGTCCTAGGTTCAAACCCGGCCTCAGCCACTTCCCAGCTGTGTGACCCTGGGCAAGTCACTTGACCCCCATTGCCCACCCTTACCAATCTTCCACCTATGAGACAATACACCGAAGTAAAAGGGTTTAAAAAAAAAAAAAGAAAGAAAAAGAAATGCCAGTTCCCAGGTATATGCCATTTCATTCTTACTTGTGCAGTTAAACTATTAGGATCTTTTGCTATATTTTTGTAGTTGTGATTTTTATATACCCTGAGTCATGAATACTGAGATCATTATTGCTAATGACTTTTATTTCCCTCCCCAAAGGACTATTAGAATTGTTGTTGCCTTTGCATTGATTTTTTTTACCATCTAGTACTATATAACATCATAGATTTGGAGCTAGAGAAAAAAAGAGATCAATAGAGGTCATCTAGTGTTAACTTTGTTTTTATAAATGAGGAAACTGAGGTCAAGAGAGATTTAATGGTTTACTGTGTAGCAAATGACAGAGAGTGAATTTGAATCTGGTTGTCTGACTCAAAATCTATCACTCTTTCTACTATTACACTTAAGTACTGGTATCTCAGAACTCCATGCAAAACCGTAAAAAGACTTTATTGATATTTAAGAAGGACACTATATCTAAGATTCCACAAACCCCAAGTCATGAATTACTTAGGGAAGACAAGAATTTCTAGGAAACCAGAAAGTGATGTAGAAGAAATTATGGTTAGACCACCACAAATATGCTCAAAATTGGTATGTCAGTTGAAAATTTAACATTACACTATGGAAGAGAAAAAAAATTAGAAGAAAACCAAATCGGGAACTTTCACAGATATTGCTAGAAAGTAAATTCTTAACCAAACTAGTGACAGGATAATAAAAAAAGACAAACTATATAATTTTGATTACATGAAATTAGATAGATATTCATGCATAAAATTAATACAACCAGGATAAAGGGAGATGATCATTTTTTGCAGGTAAGTCTTTATCACTTATCTCTCATAGATGCTGATATTCAAGGTATATAGAGCACTAACAGAAATATATAAAACCAAAAGCTATTCCCCAGTAGAAAAGTGGTCAAAAATATGAGTACAGTTCTCAAAGAAATAGCAAAGTATTAGCAATTATGAGGGAAATGGCAAGAAAGAATCTCTAAGGTTTCAACTTACACATAGTAAATAGATTCATGATAATAAAATAGAATAATCAATGTTGGGAAGACTACAAAAAGACTGATACTCATATATTATTGGGAGAGGGGGTTGTGGTGTGGGCCATCTAGTCCAAAAAGCAATTAGAAATTATGTGAAGAAAGTTACTGAAGAAGTTTCCTTACCCTTTGACTTAGAGATTCATTTGGTAGGCATAAATTTGAAGGAGGCTAATGATGAAATGAAAGACTCACACTTTTCTTATTAGTAAAGAACTGGAAAAGAAGTAAATGCCCACTGATGTGTATAAATAAATTATAGTACATAAATATAATGAGATTTGTACTATAATAAATAATGAATATAATTACTGAAAATAATGGGATGATTTGTATGAACTGATACAATGTGAACTAAGAAGAATCATTGAATAAATAAATGTACTCAATGGATCAAACTATATTAATCAAAAGAACTTCAACATCCACAAAATAATTAAAAGTGACTTCTGTAAAATTATGATGACCAAACTTGTTTCCAAATAAGTGATACGAGAAGGCATTTTTAAATTTTCTTTTCAGAGGTAAGAGAATGAGAGTGTGTAACATTGTATATCACGTCCAATTTGTCTCATTGATGAATTTTTATAAGCATTTTCTCTTTTTTTCATTGTTCTTAGATATGGCTCTCTAATAAGAGAAATGTAGGCAATGAAAGAAAAATGGTAATTATTTTTAGAAAGAAGAAAAAATGTATTACATGCAAACATAAAATAAAAGGTTTTTGCTTGCAAAGGAGAAAATGGTCTACCTATGGCCATTATATTAATTATTATAGAGAATCAATAAAATGCAAAAAGGATAGTAATTGATATTAGATGGCAACAAGAGAAAAAAAAACAAGAAAGGAGGCATATTGCTTCTGAATTTAATCCACAAATGGCTATGAAACAAGATGAAATTGATTTTTTATTTCTAGAAAAATTATAGAATGTATAATTTGTGATTTAGAAGATTTTTTCATATAGTTATTCATTGTTCTGATTCCTTTCTTTGAAAACTGCTGGTTCATATCCTTTTTCCATCTATCTTTTGAGTAATATCCCTTTGTCTTATAAATTTGGAACAATTCCTTAAATATTTTGGATATTAGATTTTATCAGAGAAACTTTTTATACTGATGTTTTTTCTCTAGTTAACTGTTTCCCTTCTTTCTTTTTTAACTGTTAGATTTGCTTTTGCAAAATCTTTTTAATTTTGTACAATCAAAAACTTCCATTTTATTTTGTATTATCCTTTTATAACTTGATTAGTCATGAACTTTTCCTTTTTTCCATTAATGCAAAAGGTAATTTCTTCTTTTTTTCATTTATTTTGTTTTGATATGACATTTTTTATTAAGGTCTTATATCCATTTGGTATTATATAAAGTATTTGTCTAAACCTAATTTCAGCCAAATTACCACATAGTTTTTCAGGAAGATAGGGTGGAGTGAGTTCCAGGCACAGTGTCAGCTAGTGTAAAAGATTTCAGTGGGATCTGATGATAGTAATATTCATTTAAGGAAGAAGTAGTATGCTGATTTCACTGGAAAGTAGAGCACATAAATTGGAACAATGTGAAGTGTGCTTGAAGGAAACAGATTGTGAATTATCTTTAAATTCCAGGCTAAGGAGTTTGTATTCTACCCTATAGGTAATGGGTAGCCACTTGAGATTCTTGTGCAGATGAGTAGTTAGACTAGTAGGTAAGGATCATTATTTTGCCAATTGTAGAGAATGGATGAGAAAGGAAAGGAATGGAAACTGGAAGACTCCTGGGTTTATGTCTACTGCTGTAATCCAGACAAGATATGGAGAGAACATGAATGAAGAGTAGATGTTGTATAAGTAGAAAGAGACAGATTTAAGAGAGTCTGGAGATAAAACTCTATAGACTTGAAAACTGATTAGATTAGGGGAGTGAGAATGACAATACTTGAGGCTTAATTCTAAATATAAGTGAATGACAGTATATTCAGCAGATATTGGGACTTTGAGAGAAGCCTGGGTTTATTATTTTTTTTAATTAATTTTATTTATTTTTTTAACTCTTACCTTCAGTCTTAGATTCAGTACTGTGCACGGGTTCCAAGACAGAAGAGTGGTAAGGGCTAGGCAATGGGGGTCAAGTGACTTGTCCAGGGTCACACAGCTAGAAAGTGTCTGTGGTCAAATTTGAATCCAGGACCTCCCATCTCTGGGCCTCCTCTCAATCCACTGAGCCCAGAAGAATGGATTTAGAGAGGAAAATGAGTGAAATTTTTGACATATTAAATTTCAGATGCCAAAGGAACTCCGAAATGGTGTATATATAGATTTGTGAGTCATCTGCATAAAAATGGTCATTGAACCTTTGATAATTTGTGAGATCAGCAAGAGAAAGGGGGTATATAGAGAGGAGCTAATCTAGAATAGAACCCAATCGAACTTTTGTAATTAAAAGGCAGTAAATGTTTTGTGATTCATCTTAGGAGACTTAAAAAGAGCAATTGGGTAAAAAAATGGAAAAGAACTACATAGAAACCAATGGAAGATGAATAAAAAGGGATCAGGATGTAAGTTAGAACTGTTGAATGTTGAAGACAAAAGTCAAGAAAAATAGGAACTGCAAAAATACTGAAGATTTAGTAATCAGAGGGTGTAGCAGTACTAAGGAAGGAAACATCACAAGTAATCACAACAGTAGCAAAATTTAACTGAGTGAGATAAAGAAACTATTTTTTAAATAATATACATTTCTTATAACTCTAAAAGACATGTGTGCCTAATCTTGCTAGTTGAGGAGTCATGCAATGTATATGCTTCTAGAATGATTAGTTATTAATAACTTGTAATAAACAGGAAAAGTAAACAACACTAATCACTGGAAGAACAAAGCCATGTTTGGAGAATGATTTCTGGAAGGCAGACTACGTGCCCATAAAATTACACTATTAATTGAGATATAGGGATTTTGACCTTCTATTCAACCTCATAAAGCTGTGGATTCTAGAAGAATTATAAAATGTCCTGCAGAAGCTATTTTGCCTATAGCTTTTTCTTTCTTTAGAAAAGATGTGTAGTGAACCATGTTTCTTTTGTTCCTATTTCTCCTATTGGCCTTAATTCTCACTACTTTTTAAAGGTTCCCAACAGATTTGTTCCTCTTGGTTGGAATTTCCAGACTTTTAAATTCAGACTATATTTTTCAGGGGTAGGCAAAATTGTCAGTTGACTTCTTTAAGATTCTCCCTAAAGAAATTATTGGGGCAATAAGCAATTAATGGAGGTGGAAGCCAAACAACTACTAGAATTTGGAAATTATTCATATAAAATATTATATATTTCATTATGAAATGGATACTTTTTCATGGAAAATTATTCATAATCACAAAACCTTCAAATAAGTAATTTTTAAATTTATTTCTTTTAATAAGGAAATTTTTTTGTATATGAATTTATTTATGAGTCTTTGACTTATGGAATAATAGAAATACATTAGAAAAAACCTCAGAAATAATCAAGTCCAATTCAGACTGAAGGGTAGAACCTTGCATATAGATAGAACCTGACATAGATTTAGAGTTTTAGCTTGAAGACAAACCATTTCAGAGAACTCACAAATTAATGAGGTAGTCCATTTCATTTTGGGACAATCCTAAGTGTTTGAAATGATTCTTTATGTAGAATAAGCATCCTTGAAACTTCTACCTGTTACCTGTACTTTAGCTCCATTAGGCTCTTTTAAAAACAAAGCTAATTTCACTCACATGACAATAGTTATGTTCTTCCTAAAGGTTCTCCAGTCTAGCCCTAATTTTTCTCATATCCCCTTTCAGCATCTTGTTTACTTACCTTTAGAGAGATTAAAATTTACCATCTTCCCTAGAAACAAACCTAGTGATATGATCAGGGATAAGTATAATGGAATTTATTTTTCTTTCCTACATTGTACTTCTATTATTGAAAACTAAGTTTACATTTGCCTTTTTTGTCTTTCATGAGACAGTTAGCTCAAATTTAACTTTAAATCTAACTCAAAACCTAGGTCTCTGTCTTTCACACAAACACATACATCCCTATCTTATACTTTTGGAGTAAATATTCAAAAGTGTATGATCTTATTGGAAAGGCTTCTAGTTTATTCTCATTGCAGATAATATTTGCTGATGATATTAGATACTATTTGTCGTTTTTAGAAATGTTCCATTTATTCCAGTGTTCTCTAATGTTTTTAATAGGAATGGGTGTTGTATTTTGTCAGAAATTTTTTCTGCATTTAATGAGATAATCATATTATTTCTGCTAGTTTTGCTATTGATATGGTCATTTATGCTTATGGTTTTCTTAATGTTGAACCATCCCAGAATTCGTGGTATAAAATCCACCTAGTCATAATATTTTATTCTTGTGACATATTGATATAATCTCCTTGCTAGTATTTTATTTAAAATTTTTGCATCAGTTTCATTAGGGATATTGGTCAGTAGTTTTCTTTCTGTTTTTTTCTCTTTCTGTTTGAGCTATCCGCACTGTAATTTGCCATAAAAACATCATTCTTATTAACAAAGAAAAAGCTAACAGAATTAGGAAATCGGTAATTCTTTCTTTTATCATTTGTTATCTTTGACTTACCTGCACCAAGCAGCAGTCATCTCCTTTATTTTTCTCTTACTCCAGTTCAGTTAAATGTGCCCTTTATGTCTTTATCTTAGGCCCTTTGTATTATCCTTAGCATATGTAGCATGCCTTGGCCAGCTTTCCTGATATATTTCTTAGAGAACTGTGTCACCCTTTTGTATATCCAATTTAATTATTTTTTCTACTTTTCAAGTATAAATTGTTTAATTAGTTTCTTATTTATATATTTTTATCTATAATTCCATTCCAATGACTCCTTTATAAAAATGGTACTATTTGAGAAATACTAATCTTTCAATTGTTCCAGTCATTTCCTAACAAATCTCGATGTTCAGAAAGACTGTGCATTATAGTGGAAAGAATATGCATTATGTGGCAGGTAGGTGGCTCAGTGAAATGAAAGCCAGGTCTAGGGACCAGAGGTCTTGGGTTCAAATGTGACCACAGACACCTCTTAGCTGTGTGACCCTTAAGTGACATTTAAACCCCACTGCCTAGCCCTTACCACTCTTCTGCCTTGAACCAATACACAATATTGATTCTAAAACAGAAGGTAAGAGTTTAAGAAAAAAAAATGCTTTGGTTGGAATCAGGATATTTGGCCAAAAAATTTCATGACTGTTATTAGCCATGTGAAGACAGAAAAATCACTTAAATTTTTCTGAAACTTATTAAATGGAAATGATATGGTCTCTAGTATATTCCATTTAAAACATGTTCTGAATGTGTCCTCAGACATCGGAGTTAATAGGTATTATGGTTGCCTCTCTAGCTAAATATTCCTCAATGAGAATTACTCAGCATCTATATATGCTACTATCTTATCTTAATAGTATTTGGATGATTAATTGTTTGTAGGGAGCTTCCTTTCTCCCTCCATTTTTTGTTTAAAGTCACCTTGATCATATCTGCAAGATTCTGAACAAATATATTCTTCCTACCCTTCGTTGTATGCATTCAATCTCTGACAAAAAAATCAGTTGTTATTTCATCTTAAACCTAGTACCAGAAATATCCTGTCCTCTGAAACTGGCTTATTAAGTAGCCACTTATTCCCCATATCCTTTTTATTATTTTTAATCTAAAACTTCCACCTGCAGTCAGCGTTAATGCTCACTTATGTCCCTTACATCCTTTGGTTTCCTTCCCAGCATGAAAAAAATATCTTGAGATGTTTTCAGGGTATCTTTAGAAAGCATTATTTGGCCCCTACTAATTGATTTTAAGTGGATATATTTTTTTTTCTGGGATAGGCCTGACAGGTTAGCCTCCTGGTAATTTAGATTCAATATTAGAATAAAATGAGGCACTTATATGTCATTCAGTTAACAAAAGAAGATTTACTTAGCCCTCACAGAAGTATTTTATAAGGATATTTTACTAGGATAGGTATAGAGGACACCAGTAGTGGATTTAATTGATTGATGCACTCTTGCCTCAGTTACCTATTGTGATCTGCAATTATAAAAAAGAAATTCTGTTGCTCCTTTTGTCTTCAGGTTACCTGGAAGTGATGTCACCTGCCTGAGGCTTTAGTCTCCTCAGCCAACTAAGTCTTTAGGGCAGTATCAGTACCTTTTAAGGGAAAACCAGCCTGAGTTGCCTTGGTTCAGGGGTTAGGATCTTTCTCCTACCACAAGTGTTAAGTTTGACAAAACTCAGGAGGCTTGCTGTCATGTCATGGATACACAGGCCAGGAAGATTACAAACCTCTGGGTTGTTTTTGGCAGGTTGACCCATGGCCTGCCACAGCAAGGAGTTGATAGTTCTTTTCTGTTTCCAGGACTCAATGTCTTTTTTTTTTTATTTTTATTTTTTTTAAACCCTTAACTTCTGTGTATTGACTTATAGGTGGAAGAGTGGTAAGGGTAGGCAATGGGGGTCAAGTGACTTGCCCAGGGTCACACAGCTGGGAAGTGGCTAAGGCCAGATTTGAACCTAGGACCTCCCGTCTCTAGGCCTGACTCTCACTCCACTGAGCTACCCAGCTGCCCCACAATGTCTTTTGTTGGGAACTCTATGGAGAACTGAAAACTGTTTTCTTCTCAGAGATTTTTTTCTTTATGGAGGATTTCTTAACTTGGTGTCTAAGAATGAATTTCACCTATCTTTGAACTTAGTTGGGGAAAAATAACTTTATTTTCACTAATAGCTATGAAAAGTTGGCATTTCCCTCAAATTATATATTTTTAAATCTTATTATTCTTAAAAGGGGCCCTGGTGGTCTCTGACACACACAAGATTAAGGTCTCTGCCCTGTCATAAAAGGGAGAATGGCTTTTGATATTGTAACAGCAAAGCTACTTGTTCATCTTAGCTAGAATTCTGTCCCCATTTGATGGAAGTCTTGTCTAGTAGCTTTTTCTTGTTTTTTTTTTTTTTGTTGGCTTGATCTCTAGTTAGAAGATTCTTATTGATTCCCTAGCAAACAATAACTTATTTAAAAACAACTGTTTTCATGAGAATTTTTTAAACAATTGTTATAGTAGGTTAAAAAGCATAGGCTATATATTCATGTTTAGAATATGAAGATGCATTATGGAGAAATAGGATGTCAAATGTACTATTTACAGGATAGCTATTTTTTTAAAAAAATTAACATGAAAAGGATGTTAGGGTAGTGCAAAGGCATCTAGAATTAAAGTCAGGAGATATCTGGACTTGAATCATGACTCTGACACTTAATGCTTTCTGACAGTAGACCATTTCATATGCCTAAGTCTTGCTTTCCTTATCTGGAAAATGAGAATAGTATTCTCTTGGATCTCTAGGGAGGATCAAATCTAGTGATGTATTTATAACTCTGTAGATTATGACATAAATATTATTTATTTTAATTTTTTCAAGCATCAGAATAGGACTTACGGATCTCAGTGTTCTAATATATTGACTACCATAATCTAGGACCTTACTTAAGGGCCAAATGTAAATATTCTTCTTGGAGATTGATTCTGGTCTGATTTTTTTATTAAGTAAAAAGTCTCATCCATATTTTGAGTATAGGGAGAGATTATAGGCTTACTATTAATGAAAAGGTTCCCAGTCTTTCTAATATGTTCATTAAGCATTTTTTTTTATTGTTGATTTTTTAAACCCTTGTACTTCGGTGTATTATCTCATAGGTAGAAGATTGGTAAGGGTGGGCAATGGGGGTCAAGTGACTTGCCCAGGGTCACACAGCTGGGAAGTGGCTGAGGCCGGGTTTGAACCTAGGACCTCCTGTCTCTAGGCCTGACTCTCACTCCACTGAGCTACCCAGCGGCCCCTACCTTTAAGTTTTAATGTGTTAAAATTCCACTTTTGAAATGTCTGTATGTATACGTGTAAACATGTGCATAGTGTGTCCCCCCATTAGAATGTTAGCTTTTTGCCAATAGAGATTGTTGTGCATTTGTCTTTGTATCCCTAGAAGTTAATGTGGAGCCCAATACTCAACAGATATTCAATAAATGTTGGTTGATTGATTAGACTTAGTTGTTTTTAGTGTAAGCATTGATATAGTTTTAGCAGATTTAGCTGATACTAGATGAGAATTTACTAGTCATCATAAAAAAATGCCAGATTAAGAGAGGTGGCTTCTGAAGAAAGTATTCTAATCCATAATATATGCAAGCTGTGGTTCTTAGTTGATCTTTTTACATTAAACTTTTCAGGAATTGACACTGACAAAGACCTCCATCACAATGAGATGCTGTAGTGGCCATTGAAGTAGAAATATTTTGGCTGGAATGATTTCCTAAGAATCAACATGAAAAACTTAAGAAAATATAACCACTTTGTCCATAGACTTGATGCAGGTGGCAAATTGCACTTCAGGCAATGCAAGTGGAATTTTAAGTGCTCCATTTTATGTCCCTGCTCTTCACTGAAAATGTTAATAAATGCTATAGTAAGCTTTAAAAATGTTGAACCAGGTGTTATTGTGTAAAAGCTCTTGTTTTAACTTTTCATGTTTGATTCATTACACTATTAAAATGGTTACCCAAAATGAAACCTTAGACCATTCAGTTCACTCATAGGAAGCTATTGCAGTGCCTTTGAACTTTTTTGTGTAATGGTTTGATTTTTTTTCTCCCTCAGAGGTAGCCCTTGGCTCTCATTAATTTTGCAAGGGGCCGGGGGGCAAAATGAAATGTGAAACTTAACCAGGTTTCTTATGTCCACTAGTACTTTGTGCCTTTTTTTATATCATGGCTAGGCTGGTCTCCCCCCCAACCCCCACTTCTAAATATTTACTTGGTTTCTTCCACATTTTTGAGTTCTTCATGGGAAATAGATTGCTCTGAAAGTTCTTTATTTACCAGATTAGAAAACTAGATTTTCTGCCTTTCCAGGATATTTAATTTGGAAGCATGCATATTGCCATTTAAAAGGCTGAAAAGTTTGCCATTTTGCTATTATCTCTTCTTTTTGTCAGATAAGATACTGTAATAACATTATGTTTTCCTTATTATTTTATCCATTTTCTTTGTTATTTTTGAAAAATTCTTTGCCTTGGGTGTAGCAAAGCAACAGTCCCTCTCTCCCTGCCTCTCCCTCTCTTCTTCTTTCCTTCCCTCCCTTCCTCCTTTTCAAGTCTATGATTTTACTTGAGTCAACTTTAGACTCAATCTTTATCTATTCAGTATCAAACTCTAGCTACTTGGTCACCATTGAAGTATATTTCAAATACATCTCAATTTTTCTCCCCCCCCCCAAAAAAAAAATCTCTGTTTTTTGCGCCCTTGGTTCTCTGTATTCTTTCTTGGTAAAGACAAACATTTTTCTTTAGATCTTATTTACTAAAGGCATTATTCTGCTAAGAATCCATTAGAATCAAGCATTAGTTCTGATTGCTTGCAAAATAAATTCATATTTGGGGGATTATTTTCAAATAATTTCAAAATCATTCCTAAAAATAAGGAGCATTTTCTTTTCAAGTGTCAAGAGTTAGGGTAATGTATGCAGTAAGACTAAAACTTTAGTGTAACTCCACAGTAAGCATAGGAGAAACTCAAAAGAGTTTGGTCTATCTTCAGGGTTGAGGTTGTTACCTTCTAGCTGAACTTTTCTGTTTCAAATCTGTCAGTCTTTGTTTATAAATCTATTTATTTATTTATTTAGGTTTTTGTATAGAAAATAAAAAAAAAATTCTTTTGGGCCTGAAGCAAAGATCCTTAATCCCCCAACTCTTAACTGAAGAGGTATTGTGATTTGTCTTTCTTGCAGTCCCTAATGTATTTGTTTTCCTGGAGCTTTCTTTCTTTTCTTTCTTCCTTACTTTCTTCTTTTTTAAAAAATAAACACTTACAGAAATTTATTGCTTAGAGTTGTAATCCACCTCAAGGACCTGGGAGTTAGAAACTTTCTTTGAATACTTGGGTTTCTGGGCCCCCTATGTTTTTCCTTTCTTCCTTCCTTCTTTCCTTTTTCACAAGTTTAATTATAATAAAGAATCAGAATTTTAGAGTTTGAAGGAACTATATGGAATCTTCATAGTCTAATTTCCTTGTCCCATAACAGATCAACAAGAGTATTGTGGTAGAGAAGATAGAGAGCTATGCTCAAAATCAGTAAGACCTGTGCTCAAATATACTGACTTTATGACTCAGGACAAGTTACTTACCTTCCCAGTGTCAAAGAAAGTTATTGAAATGATGAATTATAGGGAAAATGCTAACTTAATCTAATAAAATCACTTGGAAGTTCTCTATGCTAGTTAAATCTTAGATCCAATCACTATTCCTATAGATTGGAGTATTTTAACCTGATGTCTACAGACCACCTGGGTTCATGGATGAATTTCATATTTTCTATGAATTTCAATGAGAAAAACTGTACATATTTTTTCAATATGATTAGTTTATTTTGCAATTTTATGTACTTTGTTATACATTTCAAAATATTGTTTAGGTGTCACCACACTGTCTAAAATTTTGATGGTACATAAATATGTTAAGAACCTCTGATGTAAGTCATAAAACTGAGGCTCAGAAAGTATTCCATTAAGAATTACTAGGATCTTTTTTCCAAGGCTTTTAAGGGTAGATTTGGAACTAGAAGCCAAGTCTTCTGATGTATCATCTAATGGTCTTTCTACTACATCCCACCTTTCTCTATTTTCAAATTAAAACCTTGTGATTTTTTAAATTGTTTGCACATTCCTGTCGGTCTGTGAGAAATATCGAGAAAGTTGGATTTGACATAGGGATCCAAGACCAAACTTAAAATATATACCCTTGAATTTGAGTTTGCAATAGAAATGATTACCACTGAATATGCTCTTTTTGCCTGACAACAAGGAAGGAGCCAATAGTTTTTGGCTCCCCAAAATGATAGAATTACTTTGGTTCTTGAAATATGAAGCTAAAATTTTTTAATTCATGTTCTTTCTTTTTTCTAATTAGGACTTATGCTATTTATTATCTGGGTTTTTAATTATGTGAATCTTTACAGTTTAGAATGTGTTTGTTTTGTACTTTGGATTATTTGAGTTAACTTGGACCTGAGGGAACTGCTTTTTAATTGCAGGTCAATGAAAGTTCTACAATTTAAGGAATAGTCAGAGATACCAAAAAATTAAAAGACTTTCTAGTATATATCAGAGGCAGGGCTTGAATCCAAGTTCCTAATCCCGAAACCAACTTTCTCTATCATCTATCGCTTGTGTTTGTAGACAAGGTTGTGTAGGGAAGCAAAAGCTCTATCAACAAACAGAAAATATTTACCAATGAACTGATTAAAAAAAAAGTCCATTCTCAAATATCCCTGCCTCCTTAATACTACATTTTCTTTCCTTGAAAATCTTACCCATACAGGCAAATTCTTTGTCTTTGTTACTCTCTGGCTGGAAATTCAAAAGAGATTGAATACAATATTGAAAGATTAAGAAAAGACTATTGGAAAATTGATGAAGCCCTTGAACACTTTTTTGTTGTGAAAATAAAACTTGAAGTGAGAGATGTCATCTAATGTTCTATCGAATGATTTGATTTGAAATGCTATGTTATAAAAATTAAAAACTTGATTCTTCTAAGATTTATTGTACAGCTAAGATCTTAATCTAAATTATTAGGTATTTAAAAAAACCTTGCTTTCATAATTTTAAAATTTGTTCCTTAAGTTAAACTATATTCACCTCATACCTTCCTTATTTGTTAGGAATTATTAATATGTTTAGACTAGATACACTGTAAGTGGATTCTGCTCCCCTTCCCCCATCTTTTTTTTCTTCAGAGAACAGTGACTTCTTGTACTTTTGGCAACTTTAAGATTTGAAGGTCACTATTTAATATTGATTTGATATACTTAGTAATTTCAATATCTAATTTAGTCAACTTCAGGATCAGGTTGTTTCCTTTTATTATTTGTTGTTCACAAGTGATGATGTAATGGCAGCCAAAGAGTGGGCATAAAATTCTCCGAGGGCCTTGGAACTGGAAAAAGCACAGGCTTTGGGACAGAGCACCTGGATTCAGGAACCACACCTTCTGCTCCCTATGAGCTTGGGCAAGTTAGTTCACTTTTCTAGGCCTCAATGCTTTCATCTGTAAAATGATTGGGATTGTACTAGAGCAATGGTCAGTAATCTGGGAACGGATTAGGATACCTCTGAACTTGGCTAAGTAAAAAATAAAATCACAACTTTATTTCAACATAACTGGTTTCTTTTGTGATTCCATGCATGTTATAGGTCCAGGGGCTTCATCAGACCTCTTAAGGGGTCCATGAAAATATTTTATTATTACTGGGATAGGCAAATCCTCAAGATCCATTTCAGTTCTATGTCTTTGATATTGTTATTTATATCCCTTTTTAAAAAGCATTTTTAAAAAGTTTGAGTCTTGAATTCTCTCTGTTTCTCTACTCCTTCCCTTACTCCTTGACAAAGCAAGAAATACGATACCAGTCATATACGTGAAATCATGTAAAACACATTTCTATATTAGCTATTTCACAAAAGAAAACTAACACAAAGTAAGAAAAGTGATGAAGAAAAGTATGCTTTATTCTGCATTTAGATGCCATCAGTTCTTTCTGGAGGTGGATTACATTTTTTGTCTTGTGTTTGACTTTCTCTTTTAGCATTAGATATCCTGTCACTAGGTCTAAGAGACATCGTAGGCTATGCAGGCCGATCCTGACATTTTATAGATGAGGCAACTGAAGAGCAGAACGCTTAAAGAAACTACTTAAGTTTACGTTTGCATAGTTAATAAGCATCAGAGACAAGATTTGAACTAGGACCTTTGGTTTCAGAGATTTCTAATGTGCGTCACTATGTCTCATTACTATAAACTTCTGTTATTTTTATCTTCATGGAGTCTTTGAATTTGAAGAGATATTAGGGGTCATATTGTCCAAACCATTTTGCTAAAGCATAAAAAGCCCTCATGTGACTTAATTTTTTTTTAACCCTTACCTCCCATCTTAAAATAAAAAAGTATGAGGTCCAAGGCAGAAGAGTGGTAAATGCTAGGCCATGGGTATTAAGTGACTTGCCCAGGGACACACAGCTGGGAAGTGTCTGTGGCCAGATTTGAACCTAGGACCTCCCATCTTTAGGCCTGACTCTATCCACTGAGCCACACAGCTTACCGCATCTCATAACTTCTTGATCAGTGACCGTCACCTTTTAGAACAAATTTAGAATCTTAACTAGAGAAAGTTCAATAATTTAAAATACATTTTCTTGTTCTTTTTATGAACACCAAGGGCTATATGGCTGCCATATCATAAAACATTCTGTCAACAAATTTTTTTCTATATACTCTCACTTTAAAGATGTACCAATGGATTATGTTATTTTTGAGGTAAATATTTTAAGATATTATGATTAGGGGCAGCTGGGTAGTAGTAGACTCTCAGTGGATTGAGAGTCAGGCCTAGAAACGGGAGGTCCTGGGTTCAAATCTGGCCTCAGACACTTCCCAGCTGTGTGACCCTGGACAAGTCACTTGACCCCCATTGCCTACCCTTACCACTCTTCTGCCTTTGAGCCAATACACAGAAGTGAAGGGTTTGAAAAAAAAGATATTATGAGTAAATCAATACACAGAATAATGTAGGAAGTAAGAAAATAACTTCAAGATAACAAAAACCTTACTTTAAGAGCAAAAGGTATTAGTTTAAAAATTGAATTATTGATAATATATATTATATGGTAACTAATCACGGCCATAGCTATATCCATCTACTAGTGGTTTTGATAAGTATTTCTTAACTTTTAATGTTAATGTATTCTTTCTCCAACTAGATAACTTTTTGAGGTCAGTAGTTGCACTTTAAACATCTTTATCTAACCCACAGAACATAGCACAGTTCTTCACTGAATAAATTAGGGACACACTAAATATCTGTTAATTTAGTTGCATTCATTTCACTAATTTAATATATTAGAACAAAGAGAAAGAAAAATTAACCATATAATGAAATGTGGAATAAGTAGAATTCTAGCAAACAAAAGCTTATTTTTTAATCAAATTACAACTCGTTTTTGAACTATATAGTGAAAATGTTTTGTTTTTCATACCCAAGTGGGTTTAGAAGATGGTATGTGGGGGGGGGGAAGTATGTGATGTTTCCTATAGTAAGTAGGTATTTTTCTTATATTTTTCCTATAGTAAGTAGCTATTTTATATCCTCCATTAATCACATTTCAGCCCTTTTCTTCTTCACAAGCTTTAGGATTTGCCTTTCTATTTAATTGCCAACACCTAGAAATCTACTTTTTTGTGTGTACATGTTGGGTTATTACTTGAGTGTCTTTACTAGATAGACATGATCTGGCAATTTCCCACCATAATCATCTACTTTGGATATGCTATTAAGGCTTCCCACAACACAGAAACCATTTGTGCTAATGCTTATGTACGTTAAGTACTTTATTTTTAGCTTATTATCAAAGTATTATCTTTCTGTTTCTACAGTTGTTTGTGGGCTGTGTGTTCCTTTGGTATATCCAAATATCTCAGGGTTGCGAGAGACCATATTTCATTAATAATTACTACTTATATTACTTCAGATTTGTATTTCTTAATAATTATTGTTAGATTTCTGTAGTTCATTAAAGTGTGCCCAAAGTTAGATTGTGACCCAACCAAGGTATTACAGGTATTTAGTAATATTTCTGGGATTACCACCTAGTCATTGTCCCAGCTCCTAGGCATTTGAATTTGCTGCATAATTTTTCATATAAATACACACATGTTTATGGGCAGCTAGATAATGCAATGGACAGAGTGCTGGGACTAAAGTCAGGAAGATCTGAGTTCAAATTCTTAGATATTTGTGAAGCCTGAGGTGTGTGACTTTACTTCAGTTTTCTCATCTGTAAAATGAGTTGGAGAATGAAATGGCCAACCACTCAGAAATCTTTTGCCAAGAAAACTCTTAAATGGGGTCAAAAAGAATCACTTCTTTGAGATGAACAATAACTATTTATACAGACATATATTTATAGTTATAGGTATATATATACACTCATCTAATGATGAATACATATTTAAACCTCAGTATAAATTGTTTTTACCACTGTAGTGTGCATTCAACTTCATATTACCAAACAAGTGCTAAATACTATGGTAAATTTTTCAAAAGTTTATTGACCAATTCAGGCATCATCTCTGTACTTTGATCTTCCTTTTCTATCTCTGGGCTATTTTACTTTTCATTAGTTATTTCTCCCACACACATTCCTACTACCCCTGTCCCTCCTAAAAAAAAACAAGGAAGAGAAGAGAGAAAAAATTTCCTATGATGAATTTTATTATTTCAGATTTATTATAAATTATTTAATGAGTTAAAAGAAACTGTTAGATAAAATGAGATTTTGCATTACCTTTAAATATTTTGTACTCTACCTTGATCATCTCCCATTATAAGCTAAAGATTCATTTTCATACAAGTCCTATTATGAGGTTGAATCTACCTCCAGAGGGAGTTTTACCTGGTGATATCTTCTAAAGAGACTCAAAACCCTTTAGACTAATTTAAATTCTCTAGGACTTTGACTTTTAGGAAACCTTAAGTAGAAGAGCATATATCCTCATTTTTATCAAGAAGTTGGAATCCCCGGGGATTTAAGACATTCTATGGTGAGTCTTTTTCAGGACCAGAATGACTCAAGAATGTTACCTTCTATTTGTTTCCATACCTTTTATTCCATGGAGAATTCTTGGCGTTAGGGATTCATGTTTAACCTTTCTAGTTTCATTCTACTGTACTCTCTTGTTCATGTCCTGTGATCGAGCTACACTGACCGAGGAACTGCTGTTCCTCACATACACTCCATGTATAGTTTTGTACTTTATACTGGTATCTCGCCTGCCTAAAATGCCGTGTTCCCTTTCCTCTGACTCTTATTTGCCTGGCTGCCTTTAAGACTTTTCAAATCCCAGCTTTTCAAAGAAGTCTTTGCTGACCCTCAAGCTAGTATTGCCTTCCATTTTGAGATCACCTTCTATGTAGTCTGCATGTATTATCATTCATCTAGTCAGTTACATGTCTTCCCTATGAGATTTGTGAGCTCTTTGAGCTGAGGAACTGACTTTTAAACTTTCTTTGAATTCCCGTTTGCTTAGCCCAATCTCAGTTACATAGCAAGTGCTTAATAAAAATTTGTTTGCCTGATGAAGTAAACTTGGTGGAAGAGAAAAAAACTGAATGAGGCATAAGTTCTTCAAATGAACTTTGGACTATATAGAGTATTTTAATATAAACTAATTTTTATCTATTGAGTTAAATTCATTATTTTAAATATGCTTTCTTCTTAAGCAGTCCAATGTGAAACTGATGGAATTCTTTATTTTTTTTGGAGGAAAATTTTATCTAATTAATTAATTTAGAATATTTTCCCATGGTTACATGGTTCATGTTCTTTCCCTCCCCTCTAAACCCTTCCTTCCCTTGTAGCCAATGCACAATTCCACTGGGTTTTACATGTATCATTGATCAAGACATATTTCCATATTATGATGGAATTCTTAAATTCATAGAATTCCAGAGTTGGAAGCAATCTCAGAGATCATTAGATACCAAACCTTCCTTAATGAACCTTAAATCCCATCTGTGACATTATTAACAAGATGTCCTCTAGCTTCTTATTAGAAACCTCCCAACTGAAGATACTGCTTTATTCTCAAGGAACTTCCCTAAAAACGGGGCTTCACCATGGTACAACATGTACTCATTTAGGGAGTGTTTTAAAAATTATAAACTGGAATTTCCTAGAATATTTCACTTTATATTTTCACTAGAATATACAGTTGTTATTCTCTTGACATCTCCCAACATTTTCATTTTTTTCCCTGTGTCCATTGTTTCCGTTTCCTGCAGGATTGTTTCCATTCCTACCAGTATTGACCTTTCTTTTTTTTTTTCCTTTGAATAACTTCTGTCCCTTCTTTGCATGTGGGTTTTTTTTGGAGATAGGGAGGTCTTACATTTGGATTGTGTGTTTAGAGGGTCAGGTTTAGCAAATACATTTACTTTTCTTCTCTGTGGTTGACCCATAACTTTGGACTATCCCTTTTAACATCTCTATTATCCCGAATGATAGACTTCCCTCTTAGCTTGGAAGAATTGCTCCAACATCAGGATTTCTATTATAATTTTCTCAACGTTATTATAGACCTTGGTTGTTTTTGGAAACTGAAGGAAATTAGAATCCAATGTTCAATTCCTTTGCTACTTTGGGCAGTTATTTGGGAGAACTAATGAAGATGCTCTTTCTTTTTCCTTTCTGCTGTTGTGACCAATCAGGTTTTGATTTTGAGGGAGAAGTAAAATAATAACTATAAGCCAAGTTAGTTAAGTGTCATATGCCCATTTTAATATTTTTATTTGAAAAGTATATTGAAAAATATTAACATATTTATTTGAAAGTATATATTTTAAATCTGTTCTTTGTAGTGTTTTGCATTAATAATAACAAAACAATCCGATAATTGGCTATAATTCTCCATCTCTAGATCACTTCTGTCAAGAGATGTGACATGTGATTTTAGTCCTTAATCTTTTGATTTCACTAGTATTTGTTGCTTATGTCTTTTGGAGTAATTTTTGTATTCATATTATTATTGTTAATAGGGAAATTACCGATATTCTTCTCTTTTCAGTTTCCATCAGTTTGTACAGATGTTTTCATGTTTCTCTGGATCTTACTTTTATAATTTCTTATGTCAAAGCATTTTTTCGTTATGTTGTCATATAATTGATGGTCATCTAAATTTTGCAAATTCTTGACTACTAAAAAATGCTACCATATGTATTGAACAGAGTATCACTAAAATGCTTTTTAAGGTACAGACACAGCAAAAACATTCAGAAGGAATGCTAATAGAATAGTTTTTATTATTTAATTACTAAAGTGCTTGTATATATATATATATACATATATATGCTTTACAAATAAAGTATATGTTTTAGAACTTTCTGGTATTTTGTATATTAATATATTTGATTATTAAATTCACAGGAAAAGAAATTTTAATATTTAGAAATATGGATAATTGGCATATAACTGGCTTGTTTATATGAAGGGAACAGAAATGTAGAACATCCAAAAATGACTCTGATTCTTGTATTTGACTGATTTTTAAAAAATAATCGAATATAAACATTCCTATCAAAAGCTGGAAGAATTGATTTGCAAAGATGTGGGTAGATTTCCAATTTGCCCAGCTAAACTTTTGGTTTTGTCCTTTGTATTCCACTTTGTCCTATAAATCAACAAAATGACTAAAATATGATGAAAAGCATTCATTTAAACTGAGATATACCTTCTATTTGAGATTGCTGTTTATCTGACTCCTGCTTCTCTGTGAAGGTAACAGGTGCAAATTCAAGTAATTTTCAAGCCAAAAGTGTCCCTAGAAAACATATTTTCCCACTTTATCATTTTACAAACTTGTAAACAGAAGGTCAGAAAGATGAGTTGATTTCAGCCAAAAGCACCAGTCTCCTAAATGATCCAGGACTCTTCTTACACTCTGTTTCCTTTTTGTTTTTGAAACCATCAATTGATGTCTTAGTATGGTGATAAAATTGATGACATCACCCAATTTTGCAACCTGGTCCCTGAGAGGTTTAGAAGATTTCCATTACCTTCTATTTTGTGTTTTTTGTGGTAATACCTACATAGGAATAAGCAGCACAGTCCCTTTTCTGGATTAAGAAGATAGCCATATCGCCTAAGAACTGGAGAACTACTTCATAGGCATTAGCTAAAAGTTCAGAATTGAGCATCCTGGCAGGAGATTCCTTTATCAAGCAGTCAAGTGAAGAAGGAGACAGAGTCTTTAAGTTGGAGTTGAAGAAAGAAATATGTTCTAGGCACAGAAGTCTATTGTTACACTTGAGAAACAGAGAAAAGCTTTGACTAGAGTACAGAATACAGGAGAAAGTGTAATATGAAATGCTGGTGGTAAATTGGGAAGGTTTCACATCCAAAATATAGAAGAGTTTATGCTTTATCCTTTTGTCTGAGAGTTTGCAGAGTGAAAGGAAAGTCTGGAATGAAAAGTTGAGAGAAATGATTTTTCCAGTTCTCTTCTCCTTTGAGAACCAGTGGGGTAGGAGTGTGGGAGTAGGAGTGAAGGTAGAGCCAGACCTAGAGTAAATTACTAAGGATGCAATATCATATTCAGAGAACTAGTTCTTACTGGGAACAAGAAAACTACAGAAATGTGAGAAAAAGAGGTCATGGATGACAGGTGGTTTAAGAAAAATTAACTAAAGAATAGGCATTCCAAGTAAAAATCTGAATTTATATAATCTAGAATGTGGGCTTATTGTTAATGTGATATAAATAATAAGATGCTCTAAAATCTATGATTTGTGACTCTTGACACCAGAAGGGAAATTTGAGATAATGTAATCTAACAATTTTTTCTTAACAAGTAGAGAAATGCCTGAGTTTAAAAAAGCTATATGAATTCCCCCATGTTACACACCAGTGAGTGACTTCCTTGGAACTAGAACTTCAGTCTTCATTTCATTTACTGTGCTGCCTCTTAATCTGAATTGGTAAAATAACTGACTTTAAACATTATTAAGAGTTCATTATTTTAAAAGTTATGCAGTAGATACAGTTGAATTAACAAGATTTTGTATACCATGAGGCCTTAGGCAATCGGCTTTAATGACTACATTATAATTATTTTCAACTAGTTCTTCAAATGTCTTTAAATTTTCATTTTTTGAAGTAGCAAACCTACTGTTGATACATAGGCATTCTTTTCTTCACAAGTAGCAAGCAGATCAACTTCATCCTAGTTGGTCTTAAAACTTTCAAATTAGTTTAGTTTTAGGTAATAAGATTTTTATTTGAAATTTCACATCATAGATAAGTAGATCTAAAGTTGATTTTAGTCTTTTTCTCATATAGTAGTAATGCCTTTTTTATTTTAGAAGGAGATGATGCTCCTTTGAGTGCTTAAGAAAAATATACTTTTAATAAAAAATATTAGTAGGATTTTTATAGGAAACAGACAAAACATATACTTGAGGTTAGAAGAACCTCATTCTAGAACTTAATAAGTAACTAAAAATTAAATGAAAAATTTAAATTATTAAACTTTTTCACTTTGTAAAAATAAGATAATATTAACCTCCTTGTAAATAATCACGGAAGAGAAAAAATGTATATACATTTTGAGCAGTGCCTAAAAATAGTGGATTATTATTTGACCTGCCGAAAAAAAAGTAGATATGACTTTATCTAAGTGTTGTTTGCTGCAATTCTATTTCGATCCAATTTCATCCTTTTTAGTTTTCCATTTCAGTACCCAAATTTAATACCATCAGTATGGCGTATAAACTGGTGACAGAATCCCCATATCTTACTGCCAATTACTTTAAATTGGCAACAGAATGGTACATTTTGTGAGGATGTAACTCATCTTTGTTTTTTCTCATAGATTTGCCAATATTTTTTCCTTTCTCACCTTTTAGGAAACATTCTCTTACTACTTCTGTTGATCAGTGGAAATATCTTCCAGTTGTAAAATATACCTTTATTCTTATTTCTCTTCTCTCACACTGGCAATACAATATTTTAGGGATTTCAGTAAGTATTCTATGGCATAAATTCTCTTTAAATTTCTGCTACCAATTATTTGGTAGTAGTTAATATATTTGTTACTAAAAAAACTCATAGCTTTTATTTATTAATAATCAAGTGAGTCATTTCCAATTTATGTGCTTTTTTACTATTATTATTTTACTTATTAAGAATGAAGTAGAAGGAGAATTCAAGAATAAATTCAGATAAGACAGAGGTAGAGAAACAAAATGTCATTTTTTGAATAGAAAATTCCAAAGAAATAAGGGAGTGAAGTTTTGGAAAATTGTTTTAATTTATTTGGAATTGAGGGAGTTTGTCTAAAACGCTCATATTTGAGAATATTTCGGGGAAATTCTGGTTCTGTTGTGTGATTTAGGTAAAGTCATAGTCCTCTCCTAGCCTCATTTTCTTTATCTGTAAAATCAGAATGTTGCATTAGATGATCTCTCAAGTCCCTTTCATTTCTGTCTATGATTGTATGAAATTCTTCACTTGAAAAATGATATACATGCTTGTGAAATTCAAATTTGTGTGGCAAAAAGTCTATGGTTAATATTTCTAGCTGGAAACTGACTGATTGTTCATATCACTCAGGGAATTAATTAATATGAGATTCAATTAGCTCTGATTAATAAGAATTGAAAGTAATTTTTCTGAAGATGCTTCTCAATAAATACGAAAAAGTCAGATTGTTGCTTTAAAATATATGGCATGTACTTTTCACTAATTCTATGGCTATTTTGTGTATCAGTTAATAACAAAGCAATGCAAATTTTTATAAAATAGCTTTTAAGTATTCCTAACTTGTGATTTGAAGCATAGACATAAATAGTGGAATGAAAAGGACTTTTGAGATGATCCATTCTAACCTCATTTTATACTAGGAACAAACCCCAAGAGATGATTTTTTTTTATTTGTGCCTTCTTAATCCTAGGCAATATTTAAAGTTTCTACAAAATATGCTTAAAAATTGATTGCTGGACCAGATTGACTAATAACAGCCAATAAGGGAGGATCTTTCAGGTATTGGGCATTTTCTACCAGTGTTCTTAAATGGAAATAAAATAATTGATATTTCTAGATCACTATCTTTTCCTTTGATCCTTTTTATTTATGCTCACAATCTTTTACATCTCCCTACTATTTTTCTTTAACTTTAAAATAGTAGTATTTTTGTTGGAAAAATTATTTTTCTATCCAAACAAATCTGTTTACCCTTTGACTAAGCCAATAGGCCGGTGTAGAGGGTCCCCCCCCCCATCTTTAAGAATTTTGAGAAATGAACTGATGGCATGGTGAGAGAATTGTATATTTTTTAACTCTCCTTTTATTCTTAAGCAAAAATAGCATCCTAAAGTTTCTGACTTCTAATATACCCTTTTTCCTTTTTACCAGAATACTTCCAGGCAGATACATTCTGTTTCCCAATTTGGGACTAAATCTACTTGTTTCTTAATAGGCCAGTTTTATTAGAAATACGGTTAGAGATAATCACAATTTTTAGAATTTAACTGTTCTTTTATAAAATTACAGAATTATAGAGCTAGAAGGAACCTGGGTAGAAATCTAGTCTAGCACATATCTAAAAGAAATCTCTGCTATAAGATACCTAATAAATGACCATCCATCCTTTGCTTGAATTGGTCTCCATTAAAGGGGTATCCATTGTCTTCAGTGGCAAACACAAAAGTAATGAATACTATAAAATAGTGTAGCAATACATAAAACTTTATTTAGAGTTGCATTTAGGAATAGCTACCCTCCTCAAACCACCATTTGTGCTTAAGTCCAGCCTCTGCCTCTGTCACCCCAGGAAGCATCCGTAGAGATGTGGCTTGGCAATTACTTCTGTGGGAGCTCTAGCCACAGCTATTGGAGAAGTAGAGAAGAACATTTTTGCCAACAAAATCTTTGGCACTGTCACATGACTCAGTATCAGAAGCCAGTCAAAAGAAATGACATGAAAAAAGATTCATTACCATCTGCTTTGTCATAGCATCCTAAGGGCCATTGGATTTTCTATCTAACTTGCAGCTGAAATTTACCTTATATGTTATCTCCACCATATGAGCCCCTTTAAGGAAGGAATTATTTTCTATTCTATTTGTTTCCTCAGGGATTAGCTTTATGGTTTGCATATAGAAAGTTTTTCATAAGTAAATTTTCCTTCATTTAAACATCTATAGTATTTATTACGTCATGAAGTGACATAAAATGACAATGAAGCTCAATACTCTCAGATACATCATTACTATGAAACTCAAGAACCAGCTCCTATTAGAGAAAAGCATATAATTTCCATAGTTAATTAGAATGTAACTTGGAAGAATAAATATTTGAAGAGTTAATTTAAATTTAGTATTGAAACAGTGTGAGGTTCTACTTTCCTATACCTTTTCTCCCACTTGTGAATCTTTAGGCATTTTCAAAGTGCTTTCACATATTTCACCTGTTTTCTCATTTGATTCTGAAGATAACCCTTTGAGAAGAGTGAGACAAATATATTACCTTTTGGCAAGTCATGCAGTTTTTGAGGCTCATTTTCTTGATTTGTGAAAGAGAATATTACACTAGATTAAATAATTTCCTTTGATCTCTAAATCTGTGAGCCCATCATCCTCAAATTTTAATGTCCTCAAAGTCATATTAAATCAGTTTAGTAGCAGTTTATTAAGTACCTATTATGCGCAAGGCACTGTGGGTAAAAAGACATATGAAACCCCTCACTTGCCCACAGAGAACTTAAATTTTCTTAGGACATATACTGTGGAAACATATGCAGTTTGAGGAAAGAAGAAGCATGAACAGATCAACTATTGCTGTTTCTTACACAGGACTTCTGATTTTTATACTTTATGCCTTTCCATGGTCTGTCCCCTCTGCCTGGAATCTTTTCCTTCCTCGCTTTTACCTCCTGATTTCCTGAGCTTCTTTCAAAAGGAGACTCAAAATTTATCTTCTGCAGAAGACCTGTCCCTTTTCTTCCATTTTTATTATTTATATTGTGATGGTACATAACTCTTTGCATCTTGTCTCTCCCTTTTTGTGAGCTTGGCACTGTTTTTTTCCCCTTTCCTTTTAAAATCCATCTCTTACATATATATATATGCTGATTGCTCAAACTAGGGGAATTAGGACAAATTTCCTCTAGGAAGTGGCACTTGATCTGATCATTGAAGAAAGTGAAAGGTTTTGAGAGACTGCAAAAGAGGGGTCTTGGAGATCAGGCTTTACAGATGCGTAGAGGTTAGAGAAGGAAGGATAAGTTTATAAAACAAAAAATATTGCAAATTAAGTTTGAATTAAGTAAAAATTAGGATTAAGTAAAAATTTAAAGTCATCCTTTTAAACATGTATGTGAATACAGGGTCATATTATAAATACCTTTTTTCTTTCATTCTAGTTTTATAAAAAAGTTTCTGAAATATTATTAAAGGCTAATAACTTTGAAACATTTAAAATATTATGGCCCAAGTGCTTTCTGTTGGATATCTGTTATTATCATAGCTGAAAATGAGCTATACAAATCACACAAGCTGAAAACTGTCAGTCTGACAAGCAGTTTCCCAAAACTTTCATTTGATTTCATAAAGTAGCTATCTATTTTCCTATTGACTTGTGTGATATTAAGTTTATAACTCAAAAAGACAAATGCATGTTTCCTCTTGTATATATTTGAAAATATTTATTTTATTAGACTGCCTTGACTTACAATTGAATATGTACCTTAAATGTTCACATGTGATTTAGAGACACAGTCTTAGGGTATCTTATGTTTATAAATAAGCTCATTGTCATAGGAATTAAATATATGTAACCAGAATATGTTGGTTAAGTGACTTTCTCAGGGACACATAGCTAATAAATATCTGAGTTCAGATTTGAACTCAATAAGATGAGTCTTCAAAACCTAGACTAGTTCTCTGTATCCACTGTGATACTTACCTGCCCACTTAAAAAATAGTAGCTATATCTTTAGTTTATTGTAGGGGGAAGTTGGTGGAGAACATAATTCTATATTTCAGGAGCCACTTTTCTTCTTCATTCCTCCAAAATATTAACTTGTAGTGAACAAAAGGCCATATGGCCTAATTATTCATGTATTCCTATGGTCTGAAAAAATATATTGCATTATGGTGGGAAATCCTTTTCCAGAAAGGTGTCCAGAATTACAAGACTACAAAAATATAAAGCAATAAATTTGTAAGTGAAATTTGGGTTTGCCAGTCTTGGTAAAGGCACTTCAAGACAATGACCATACCATGTGTCGTAATCAAAAATTGTTTACTATTTTGTTTCCCTCTCATGTGTATTTTAAGCTAATGGCACTATTTTTGTTTTAAAGGGAAATGTTCACATATTAAATGTGGTGACATTTGGTTTGGGGACCCATTGGTCTAGAAAAAGAAAAACATCTGCAGAAGCAATTGGGTGGTTGGTTTAGTTGAGGTGTGGGTGGAAGACAGCTGTTTTTATGCTCTGCCTTCATCAGTAAAGTGCCACTCCAGTGAATGTGAAACGCTGTAGAGAATTTCAGGGAACATGGGGATTGCCTACTCAGCCAAAAAAAGCATAAACAAAATAGTTAAGAGATATCATCATGTTACCATAGTTACATGAGCATTTTGGTTTCAGAAATTTTTTAAAAAGGGGTGGGGGGAAGCTCTCAACAAGTCTACTACAAGGAACAACCTTTCTTCATACCATTCTAAGGTTTGGAAACTAAAAGTTTTATGTTTTATTTAAAATATATACTGCATAGTTGGTTGTGAATTTCCCATGGACCTTTTCTGTGTCTCTGTGCATTTTGGTGTGCCTCATTCTGAAAACAAAATGTACTTCATGCGTACCTTGCCAAATATGGGCAAGAGTTTAAGCAACTGTTAAGATTCAAGGGAGAAAAAGACAGAATATGAATATGGAGGTAGCACCCAATCCTTTCTATACTTCCTACTTGATGTGTGAATTATTCATTCGATCATTCTTCCAGGATGTTGTTAATGAATATGCTACCTTCTGTGCTTCTGAAGTGAGAGAAAGTGTTGCCATTAGGGATAGGTTACCCTTCCTCCCCCCACCCCCAGTGACCTTATTTTTTAAATGGACTTTCTTAATATGTATATAATAAATATATGTAATATATGTCAGTAAATATTAAACACCTACTATGTGCCAGCCACTAGGCTTAGTGCTAAGGGTACATAAAGATGGAAAAGACAGTCCCTATCCTCAAGACAGAAATAGCAAACATGTATATGTGCCTCTGAGTGTGTGTACATATTTATACATATAAAGTATAGGTAAAATATAGTTATTAAACATAACATAAACAAGTGTATATATAGAGTGCATATATATAACGAGCAGAGTATATGTATATGTGATTACATATATTAAAACCTTAACATTAATATATAAATATATACATATGCATTTCCCTGACTTTGTTCATGATCATTCTTTTCTTTATTTGTTAATATTTAGAAAGCAATTGTACATAAATTAGTGGTTTCTGTATTTATTTTTTATCCCCACTTTGTATAGCACCCTGAGGTGTTAGTAGGGCAATATTTTATACATGTAAATGTGATTTATTGGTAGAATAAAGTCACAAAATGAGAATAAAAATAGGAAAATGTCTTTTTTGAAAATTTATTGACTTCAAAGTATAAAAACCACTCATAGTCCTATTATACTTTGATTTGTGAGCTTCTTAAAGAAGATATTCTGCATTTCATGGGCCCTGTGTGTATCATATGATACAAGGTGGTTGCTATGGGATTTTTTTTACTTATTTATTATTCAAGTTCATTTAGAAACTAGAATTCGTTTAAATGATGAGATGATATTAAATGTTTACTTCATTTTTTTTGGAAAAGTTAATTGAAAAATATGCTTTAAAATACCTACTTTCTTATGATGTTCTTTGTATTTCTATAGTTTTTAGGATCGTGTTTTTCTTAATCCTTGGCGACTTAAAATTGAGACCACTTTAAAAAGTTTTGATCAGATAGCATGCAATAAAGCTCTGTTTTTCAGTGTTACATATGTTTGTCCAAATGTTTCACAAAAGTATTTATATCACTATTACAAGATACATGTCACTTTAGGATTTATTTTGCTATGGTACTTTAAGATTTAAAATACTTATGGATCATTTGTCCAGAAGATAATTATATAAATATTTTTATGTAGTTCATTTATTAATAGTATCACAACTTCAGAAAATTTTATATTCACACATAAATCCATTGGAAATTTACATAATCATTTAAATTTTTCTGCAATGTTATTCATGCTATTCATTTTCAATAATTTTAACTGAGTGTATAAAACTACTATTTAGTGGAAAAGATTTTAATGTTTTTATAGAACTATGTAGATAGTGTATTTTATGTATATACAGTAGATGACTGTTGCATACATGTTCATTTTTATTATGCGCTACAACTTCAGAAAACTATGGTCCTATATTAGGCTATTATTAAGAAGGTTCATTAATTTCACGAGGGTAAAAAGTTATTTAATTTCTCAAGCAGAGCAGTAACATATTTACTAAACATGAATCAGAAATAAGCTTTTGGTGTGTCATCCAGAATTTGTCATAATTCAGTTACTTTGTCAAAGTTTAACAATGAGTAAGGAGTGAGGCTATATCCAAATAAGGGAATGGTCACATTTTAGTACTGTGTTAATACAGTCATCACTTTCATTGCCATCAACATTTACTATAAATAGTCTGTCAAGTTAAGAAATATTAATAATACCTGAAGAGACAATTCTGGAGTTCGGTTTAACATATAGGTTTTGGTGTACCTTATTTAATTTTCTGTTCCCTTAACCTTTTAGACTTGACTGATACTTAACATTTCTGTTTGAAAGGTCTAGGCTTCTGACACAGAAATTGGGATCCTGATGGTCAAAAATCAGTTTCATTTGTACTTTCTCATGCTCATAAATAATAAAAGTCCCAGTACTCTATGTTTACTTGACTGAGCAAACCAAACACCTGCTTGCCCCTTGGAATATGGGTCATTTTTACATAGCAAATGCTTCAATACACCTCATATTTGCAAGCTCTTATTACAGTGCCTGGTTTCTTTTTTGCACTTTTGGTGTGAAACTTAGGGTTTTCAGATATGAGAAAAACAGCTGAAACCTATAGTTCCTCAAGAAGGAAGGCAGTATGGTGGAATGTAAAGACCACTTGATATTGGGTCAGAGTATGATCTTAAAATTTGTGCTTAATTTCTCTGGGTGTGAAGTTTGTTTCATTTGCAAAATGAGAGATGCAAAATGACTCTTCAAAATTCCCTTCCTGCTCCAACTCTGTGGCTCCTGATACATTGATTATCATTTCCTTCAATTGATATTCATACTTCAAAATCTCAAGGACCCTCACCATTTTTATTGCTCTTCCTTGGACACTCTGCAGCTTATTAATATTTTTCTTAGAACTTGTCACCCCAGACTAAATACAATACATTCAACAGATGTAGTCTGTCTAGGGCAATATTTTAATATGACTCTTACTGCTGCCCAAGATCATATTAATTTTTTAAATTGTTATATACATTTTTGACTCACCGAGCTTACTATCAAATCATTCCAAAATCTACTTCATGTGAACTGGTATTTAGGCATGACTCTTCCATTTTGCATTTTGTCAAATTGATTTTTTTCCAAACATCTGACTTTACAACTTTAGTTTTTTCATCTAAACTTATATTGGTTGTTATATTTTTGGATCTTAATTTTCCAACATCCACTGTGAAGTCCTTCTTATGTTTGTGCCACATGCACATTTGTAAAGGATGCCAACTATTCTTTTATACAACTCATTAATAAAATAATAATAAGTAAAATAATCAAAATTAGGAAAGCACAATACCAGGTAGATAATAAAGATGTGTTGACAAAGATTGCCTTTGGGGTTTTGCTTTTCAGCCAATGGTATCCAAACTTTGATGACAGAGTACCTCACCCATCAGTTAAAAAGAAAAATTAAGCAAACATTCCTAATTTATGTATATTTATGTATTAGTTACTTACATGTGCTAGTATAGTAATAATAATGGTATTTTGAAATTCACACAGAACGATAAATGGAAAAGGATAAGAAAAATATGAAGTAATATTTTGAAATTGAATCTGTACTTATTAATAGTATGAAGACATTTCACTCTCACTAAATCTGATTAATCTTGAAGTCAGTGATAGTAATATTATGCATTATAATTGGATATGATTTATTACTTTAAAAAATCTTTGTATGACTCATACTATAACCTTAGTGTAACTGTATATTTGCTATAACTATATGTATATATGATATAATATGTTACAGTGATTCAGATTTCTAGTTCTAAGAAATTTATTTTAATTTTTGGTTATAATAATTATCATAGCTACGATATGTATTTTCTACAGATACATTGAATTGGATGGAAGAAGGATATTGTCGGTTGCACTTAATAATTTGTGATTCTTACCTTTCAATTCTATTTATTTATCACATAAAATTTTACTACATATTTTTTTTATTTTAACCAGTTGTTCTAGTGAACTCATAGGAAGACATAGCACATTAACATTTTAACAAACAAATTCAAAACTCACTTAAGCAGTTCATTTGGAAAAAAAATTTATACAGGTTTAGAAAATTCCTTTTTTGAATTTCTTAAAGGAACACATATGGTAGTTGTTATAGGTGATACATCATTAACCCCCCAGAGAGCAAAGAGTAAGTCTCTAGGAGAAAGTTGAAGTGGAACTTTTTTTTGCATCACATTTCAAATTTATTTAATTACTGATACTATTAAACAAAGTGATAATTGCTTTAATTTAAGAATTTTAGTTCCTATTTGCCTACTTCAAATTAGAGGAAACATGAGGTTCATCTGTTAAAATATTGTGACTCCATATTGGATATACACACAATCTTTACATTAAAACAATACATACATACAAAGCTTGCATTCAAACATGTACAGTGACACTGTTACTAAATATGAACATAAATAATGACCTTATAAAATATTACAGAGAAGTCAAGAAAGATCAGGTTTGAGGAATGGCCATCTGATTTGATGATAAAGTATCTCATTTGAATAAGGAGGCAAGGACAGTGAGTAGTTTGAGAAATTAGGCAATTCACTTTTCTATTATTCCTTTATTTTTAATGCTCAGTGTACTGTTGAAAAGATGGCTGAAATGATTATTGGGATTTTTTGTTTTGTTTTGTTTTTTGGAAGAAATTATTGAGAAATAGAGGCTCATTTTCTGTGGAATTCATGAAACATCTAATAGAGAGAGGATGATAGAGATCTGTATTTCTTCCTGTTCCCACATGGCTTTGATTTATTTTACTAGATTCCTGAACTTGAAGAATATTTCATTCTATGAAACGTGGAGTGTTTTGAATGTTTGATATGACGATATCTATTAAATGCATTCTTAAATTTGTGTGATTCACTGTTATTTTGGATCATATAGAGTGATAGTATATGTGTAATAATGTTACTATTCCTTTTTTTTAAGTTCTCAAAGGATTTTTTGAGGTTCGTAAGTATTTATTCATTTGTGAAAGATAGCATGTCGCTCATGTATATAATAATGGCCACTGGGTGATATATTTAGTTATTTAGTAGATGCTCATTTTCTTCCAACTTGCAGAGATGTACTGTACTACTTTGTCTTTTCTTTGCCAAGTTTTAATTTGTAAGTCTAGGCTCCGTAGTCATGAGTTCTATGTAGTTGTTAGTATCAATGGTGGGTCCCGAAAGTCATAATTTTAAGAGTATAGATGAAAATACTAACTTTTCTGCCCTCATAAGAACTGTCAAAGACCATGTTTTAGCCAAACCTTCAAGAACCAGGTATCAAGTCCATGCCCTTAGAAACATCAAAGTATGACCTTAATGGAGGTACTATTTTGATATTTTAGAATTGTAACCATTATGCATAAAATTACTGTGAGAGTTTTCAGTACTGAAAATCTGAAAAACTTTGAAATGAAAGAGGTATGAATATGTTATTTATGAAAATGTTATTGTAATTTGTTAATTTTCACCAATCTAAAATCTAAAAACTGATCCCTTGTAAGTGACATCCCGCTTAAAGCCTCATTCTGGTGCCCTTTGTAATGTGGATGAGACTTCCCCTT
This sequence comes from Gracilinanus agilis, assembly GCF_016433145.1. Lineage (NCBI taxonomy): Eukaryota > Metazoa > Chordata > Mammalia > Didelphimorphia > Didelphidae > Gracilinanus > Gracilinanus agilis. Next base: position 141,296,495 of record NC_058134.1, on the reverse strand, counting down.
CTAAGAAATTACTTACTGAGACAATGCCAGTGAAGCACAAGCTCTAACAGGCTCCGTTAATTTCAGTTCACTTCAGCAAACACTTATTAAACACCTATCCTGTGTGAGGCACTGTGCCAGACTTTGGGTATATGAACCAAAAAGAGATAACATTCCTGTCATCAAGTACCTTACATTCTATTGTGTGATACAAACAAACAGAAATGAAATACATGCATGACAATTACAAAATATTACATGAATATGTAACAGTATGCATTTTTGAGGCCATTGAAATAAATAATACAAGAGATACTGAGAACTTAAACTTGGATGGTGGCTTCTAAAGGAGAGAATTGGTTGAACAAGGTAGAATTAATAAAATTTGGCAATTGACTTATTGGCTATTGAGTACAAGGAAGAGGGAAGAGTTGAATAATCAAGTCTTGAAAATGAGCACAGCAGTTGACTGTACCTCTCTTATCTGAATCAGCCTACATTAACTATATTTGGGTCATATGTTTTTTGGCTGCAGCAATTCTTGAAGTACCTGTAGCCAATTATAGAGATGCTATAATGAGTGTCAATGGAGAAAATACTAATGAATGAAAATACACATCACTGACGTATTAAGGTGAGGATAGGTGATATTATTTCCTAAAATTTTTTTTTCCATATGAGTTTTGAGAGGAAGCTTAGAATAGATATTAGCGGTGAAAAACAGAAAAATAAAAATATCTTTAGGAATTTGGGGAAAGTATGAAGCATACCAAGACAGTCTTCACACCAAAAGTTTTACAAGATAGCAATATAAATTAATTTTGGTTTCATAAATAAGTTTCCTGAAGATCCTTTTGGTTCTTTTTCTCATATTTGTAACACAGATATTTATAAAACTTTACTCCTTTTTTGTTTCCTTGAAACATGATCTGCTTCAGAAATGCTTTTGATAGATTGTAAAGATCTTTAAAAAAAGACACTATGCAAATATCTTTTTAATATCTCTAATGCCTAGAACAGAATTTTATGTCGTAATAATAATGATACTTCACATTTCTAAGACCTTTTTATTGATATTCAATAAATATATAAAAGGATAGGTGGTTTTATATAAGAAAAATCAGAAACTAGAATTATGTACTGAAAATGTACACATTTTCTAAAAGTAAAATCCTATACATTAGCATTTATTAAATATATCAAAATCTTCCTTCTATTCTTTACAACCATCAGTATGCCTTCATGTATTCTCTTTTACCTTCCCTGGCTGAGTAGAAAGAGAGGTATGGTTGGATGGATGTCTGCTGACTCAAGTAATTCCAATATCCAACATAAAGTAAAAGGAGGAAAGTGGAGGGATAGAAATTTTAATTCTGTTTTTGTTAGGTGTACCTAAGAGGAACATTGTCAGCAAGTTTTTTAATTGATATCTTATTTTCTTCTTATCTGTAAATTGATATTTTCAATTAGTAGTCAATATTTTCATTATTCAACAATACACAATTAGCCAAGTTCCTTGTATATCACTGTTACATTTCCCTCTTTCTTACAGGTAATACAAGACTAATACTTAAGAGATTTGTTTTGTTAAAAAGACAAGTGAAGAATAGGAAAGACCTAAAATTTATTTTTTTGAGTTTTTAACTCTCTGTGAAGTCTTTGATAGGTTTTGAGATAAAGTTGTAGCAGAGATTTATTATAGTAAAAAAGTATAAGAATTGCTCAAGGATAAATATATGGTCTATTCACATATTGAATTTGGAAATAGTAGTCCTTAGGCACAAGAAGAAAAAAAAGAGTTCGAAAGCTTAGCCTTTCAATATGATACATAGTGAAATGGGTTTCAAATAACAGGGACTAAAATCAAATGTTACTTCTCCATTCTTCAAATAAGACACGCCTCTCTATATGGATTTGTGGTATTGGTACTTCCACGTATATTTCATGCTAAATATCACAAAATGCAATGATGGTATGTGAATGCCATCATGATCATGGAATCATTAATCTAGTGGTAGAATAACTTTTGAAATCAACTAGTCTTAATGCCATTATTTTATAGATAGGATTGTTCCTAATGGAATTGGACATATAAACTCTCTATACATTGATGTTCTTGCTGTAGTATCTTTGTGCTGGTATAATTTAACCAGGCACCTAGAATTCTGAAAGTATTTATCATCTGCTAAGGTGAAAAGCTGTGGCTAGAAGATATAGTGTCAAGACAAAGAGTCAAAAAGATTATTCCTCTTGAATTCAAATCTGACCTCAGATACACACACTAGCTTATAAATAACTTATCCTTATTTGCCTCAGCTTCCTCATCTGTAAAATGAGCTATAGAAGGAATGGTAAATCTTGCTAGTATTTAACCCCATATAGGGTTACAAAGAGTTGTACCGAACTGAAAAATGATTGAACAACAACATTAGAAAGGCATCAGTTTGCTAGTCTTAGTGTCAGTAAGTCCTATATTCAAGGTTGATCTTTGACATCTACTTATTTTTTAGTCTAGGGCAAGTAGCTTGGCTTCTTTAGTATCCCAGGTAACTGCCTAAGATTATAAGCTTCTGAAAACATGTTGATCTGAATTAGTAGAGGAATTTCTTCACTGATGAAAACACTGGTCCGTTTCCCCTTTTTTCCCTCAACACCACCAAAAAATAGTGGTTGTAGAACAAAGAAAATGCTTGGATATTGTGAAGAATGACTCTCTATGGAGAATTTTTTAAAAGGGAAACTTCCATTGAGTCTGGGATAAGAATACTAAATTCTTCTTTAAGGAATGATTGAAAGAGAATGTGATTAAAATGTATTGTCATGAAGAGTATAGCTGTTAGTTCAATAAATCCCTCAACTAGAAGATATTCTGTGAAACGGAACTATGTTTATTTCATTTTCGCATTCTTTATTTTTTTATCTATACATATTCGCAATCACATCCTGCTAGAAGACAGTGTCAAATAGGAAAAAAAAAACAAACAAACCCAGAAATGGCTCCTATAGATATTCGTTGTTAGGGTCTTAGTTAGAGTCTTTAGGATTATTATTTGACATACAGATCTAACAGTCTAAGTTATTTTATTGTCTAGCAGAACCAACATCATAATCTAAACAATGAACATTGAATGATGTGGGTTCTGGGTTTTAGCGATAGATATAGGCACAAGGACAGAAGTGATAGCTAACAGTTCTACATGGTAGATTGAGAAAGAGGAACTTTAAAAAGACCTAAAGATCCGTAATCCTTCAATGTAGAAATGGATGTGTTTTTAGTAATGTGATAGGTAACATGGTGAAGTTTAAAATGTTGGGCTTAGAAGTAAAGACAGGTTCAGATTCTACCTCACACACACACCCATTGTAATGTGCTTGTGGAAAATCATTTTAATATCTCTGGGCTTCAGTTTCCTCTTTTATAAGATGGAGATTGTATTAACTGTAATACCTATCTTATAGAACATTGGGGTATAAAGTGAGAGAATATATATTTAGCTTTTTTATGCCTATGGAATGTAAGCTTCATGTAAGGAAGGATGGTTTCATTTATTGTATTTGTATTCCCAGTGCATGCTTTACACAGAGTTAGTGCTTTAATAAATACTTTGTGATTGACTGGTTACTTGAAGAAGTTGAGAATACTAAAAATATAAACATGTCAAATTAAGGGCTAGATAAATTCATGTGAGCTACATGTTGTGTGCAGATGCAAAGCATGGAATCCCTGCAAAGGTACAGGGAGAGCCTCACCCAGAATTCCAGGGGACCCCCCTGGAGAACTTTGGGTGAGGGGCAGTTGAGAAGGGTTGAAGACAGTTAATTGGTGGGAGTGGATGTGAGCAGGGACTCTGTTTGTTTCTCCTGAGGTGGCAATTGTAGCATAAGCTAGTGATTTCTATTCATAGGGTTAGCCTATTTGTTATTACTATTCTTCATTAATTTAATTATATAATTACTTAGTGATTAGAGAGTAAGATATTTATCTATAGCAAGAGAGCCAGTTTTAGTTAAGTGCTTCCTCCCCTCCAGTGAGGAGGGGGAAGGGGCATCAATTTAATAGTTCAGGGTCACCTTTCCTTTATCCTAAAACCTTCATTAACTTCTCTAATTTTCCTTGTTAATTCCTAATATAACTTTTTACCTTCAAATCTGTGCCTGATAATTATTTGGGAAGATACTTACAATTCAGTCTGTATATTTAGTTTGAATCCTGTTGGCTGCCAGTTTAAGATCTCCTCTGTCCTCAACAGTTAGATAACTAGCTGTTATATCTCCTCTAACTGACCTGAGAGGAATATAAATTAATGAAAAGGAACATTATTGGGGTTTCAGCCATATCAGAAACTTACCAGAAGAATCCTATTCCTGTCTTCATTACCAACTGAAGCAGAAGCAGTTAGACGGGGAGGGGTTTGAGAGCCAGGAGTGTTTTACCCCCTCCTTTCCTCACTGTAGCCTGTCAATCTCTGGCTCTTGACTTAAAGCTCTATTTGGCCCTGACACATTTATCTGCTTCTCCAAACTATCTGTTATTATCATCATAACAACATCCATTAAGGAATAGTAAAGAGAATTTAAAGTTTTTTGTGGTATATTTCTTCAGCTTTAAAGATGACAATGAAATTGTCCATGAAATAATTTTCTTCTTTTTCATAAATCTTATTTTAGCCTTTAAAATAGAATACTGTTCTATATGGACCATTGGTATAATCCATGATGGTCTTTTCTTGTGTTTTTTATATGTATAAAATATATTCCCATATTTGGGCTAACTTAATCAGCAGAATTATTATAGAGATCTTACATACTTACAGTTTTAAAAGTTTTAAAAATGGAGTCATATGTATTCCTGGTAAAAGAAACTTGATTTAAATTTGTGAATTCCTTAGAAGAAAGAAGTGTATAGGCATCACATTAATGGAATTTTCAAAGTCACTCCTTGGGCAATTAGCTGAACACATAGAAAAAGAAATTAAAGAGTGGGTGGAAAAGGAGCTGCGCATTTTTGACAATAAAACAATGGAAGTTGGTTCTTGTTTGGTTCAAACAACAAGAAGGTGAATGTGTATAGGTTGTACTGTCTTATAAAAAAATCCTTGGAGAGGGTGTATAATCTATGTGAATATATTAGAATACAATGAAGTTTCCTTTTGTTTGATCTGCAATTGTTGTTGTATGCTATTAGGAAAATTTTGATGTGCTTTCAATAAAGATGACTTTTAGTGAATTAATGTTTATAAAGCTCTTTTAGTTCATCAGATGAAAGGTGTTATATAAGTATAAAATAGTATTGTTATGGTTTCCATAGTAACAATAACTTTTCCACCTTACACATATTCACTAATAAAGTAATGTGGGTGAGATAAGTTGCTATGATAACCTTACTTTTCCCACTTCCTAATTTATGAAGTATTTAAATTTGTATTTTCTGTTACATGGATATAATTTCCCTCATTTATTATATTCTAGCTAATGAAATAATATCCATTCTCATAAACAGGTTTCTAATTTACTAATTAGTGTCTCGGTTAAAAGATGTATCTCATTTTAAAGTTATGGTGATCCCAGCCCTCCATATAGAAGGAATGTTTCTGGAATCTGAACGATATCATGGTGTAGAAATTACACTTTTATTTGAAGTCTTAACTTGCTTTGATAATCACCTCTGTTGATAGTTGAGTAAGACTTTTAGAAAAGTCGTATAACAGCTCTGGGCTTCAGTCTCTTTATCTGTTAAATTATGGAGTAAAATTCTATGATTTTAAAGATTCCTTCCCACTGTAACTGCTATAATTCTGTTATCTTTTTAGATGATTCTTATTCTTCCTTCACTGCCTCTTATGTAATCTTCTTGATGATATTCACTCATATCCAAATAAATGAATTTTATTGAATATCTACTACATATTAGACTCTGTGGGACATAGGATGTGACCCCTGCCGTTCTGATGCTGACAGATCTAAATTGTAAACCATATGGAGGTAAATACATTTTCTTAGGTAAACTTTTTTATTTCATTCAACACCTATGCATACCTAAGTATAAAACAGGTACCTTATAAATATTTGTTGTAATTAGTAAAATCAGATGGACATTGTGTCCAAATGCCAAAAGATTTTTAGTGATTTTACATAAAGGTAGGCAGTTACCTTTGATTATAGGGACTTTCAGTCAAAAGAATTGTAGGATCATATATTTAAAGCTAGAAGTGATCTTAAAGTTATCTAAGCACAGTCAGTTCATGATTGAGGAAACTGAAACTCAGGGAAATTAAGTAATGACATGATTATCGGCTAATACTATAAAGGCTTATAAAGTGCTTAGGTATATCTTTTAACCCTTTCAACCCTTTGAAGTCGGTATTATTATTGTCTTTGTCTACATTTCACACATGAGAAAATTGAGGTCGAAAAGTCTGTGTCCAGGGCCCATGGCTCATAAGTGTCTATGTCTAAGGCAGAATTCAAATTCAGTTCTTACTGGTTCTTAGCTTAGCTCTCTATCCTCTCTACTTCCTGAGTTGCTGTTAAAGGAAAGGCTTGATTGAAGCCAATTTCCTGATAATTTAATTTAGATAGTAGAAAGAAATTAAATAATCATATAAGATCTGACAGTTAGTAAAAGGAAATTTATTTAGCCATAATAGCAAAAGGTTATTCAGCTAGGAAATCACATTGATTTAGATGACTTTGGGTTCCCTGCCTCTGTATTGCCCATGGGGGACTACTTGTCAAGTATCAGGGGAGAGCTGGAGCTCCTTGTGGCTTTATACACTCAAGCAACCATGAATTGGCTTAAGCCTCTTAAATCCTGAAGATGGTTTCAGTACCTTTTAAGGAAAAGAATTAGCCCAGAGTGCATGGAGAGGGGATCGAAGGCTCTGTTATATATTCCTCTTACTACACTACACCCTTGATGGCAAGACCCTAAAGTTTTTCTGGAGTATCACCACACTGCTTAAATGGCTTAAGAGATGAAACTGAGCAGCTATGTGTAAAAATGATGATGTAGGTATCACTGGCAGAGAGAAAAATTAAACTAAAAAGAAAGTAAAACCAACTAAAAGACAATAGGCAGTGTAATGGACTGCCAAAGGAGTGACAAAATATAGGACAGCAAAGACCAGAAATCTCAGGCTTCTGTCCATCTTCAGAAGGATTAGGTATTGGACTGAAACAATATGACTAATGTCATAGGTAAACCTGTATGGCATCCTTTTAGTTCACAATGGGTCTCTCAATATAAAGGCATAGCCACGAGCAGGAATGATATCAGGAACATTGAGTCTACAATGAAGAAAATGACACCTTTTTCAGTTACCAGTTGTCATAACTTAAGATAATTTGTAGTAAAGTTGTTAAGAAGTCATTACCCTTTTCTGTACAAACTTTACCATACCTTCAAGTTCTAGATCTAGAATCACCCTTTAAACTTTCCTGAGGAGGAGGGGCCAGTGATAACTGGGTATTAAATTGGCATCAATGGAGGCAGGTCCAATCAATTCCAGACTGCACAAAGCAAAGGATTTTACTGTATCTGCTTTTGCATTTAATACTATCCATACCAACACTATTTATAACTCTGCTAGGGTTAATTCTGTCTACTCTGATGCAACTGGAGCCCATACTACTGCCTGTGCTGCTGGGGTCCATGCTATATTGTCTGTTCCTACTGGAGCCTGTGCCATGGCCTCTTCTGATACCAACTGTCCCTGGAGTCTATGTTGTTGCCCACTATGTTATTTGCTGCTACCAGAACCTGTGCTACTGGCTGCCACCAGGGACAGTGGTCCCTGGAGCTTGTGCTATTTCTTATTACCCTTACTGTTGGAATCCATTCTCTTGCTCACTGTGTTGCCTAGTGCTCTGAGCTCTGCTACCCAGCGCTTGCGCTCTCTGTCTCTGTCTCTCTCTGTCTGTCTGTCTGTCTGTCTCTGTCTGTCTGTCTGTCTGTCTGTCTGTCTGTCTGTCTGTCTGTCTCTCTCTCTCTCTCTCTCTCTCTCTCTCTCTCTCTCTGCAAGTATTATTCTCAATGCAGTGCTGTGGCTGGGACTTAGGGTAGCTTCTGCCTTCTCCTGAACTGAGACAGGAGTTCTGCCCTTAGTTGACTCACTAGCTTGATGAAGTCAGAAATGGCCACATGTATTTTCCCAAATGATTCGGAGAATTTCTTGCTAACCGTGTTAGAACTTGAGTCTGTCCTCTTGTCTGTGGTCATCTTTTCCAGTTCAGGAAATTCTTTCTGCAGCTAGTCAACCCCCACTGAGTGACTCAGGATATTCTGATGTTTCAGATTTATAAGGCTGCACCCAAAGCTAGGAATGTCTAGTTCAAGAATGCTGAGGGAAAGAGTCATTAAGGGGTTGGTGGGGGGGAAGAGGAAAGAGGCATGAAACCAGAAAAATCTCTATGCCAGTATTTTTGTTGTTATCTGCCATTTATAAGCAGTCATCATTTCTTTTATTCTTTTCTTCAAGGGTTGTAAATTCAACTTTTTCATTTTTAAAAATGATAATATGGTTTTCTTCATTCTTTTTAAAAACCATATTAGGTGAATGATGTGGAATTGTACCAGAGGGATGTAAAACTGCTTACCCTTTGACCCAACAAGAACACCACTAGGTCTCAAAGAGATCAAAGGAAAAGATCTCAAAAACATAGATACACACAAAGACACACACACACACACATACACCATACAAAAATGTTTAAAGCAACTTTCTAGGTGGTGAAAGAGAATTAGAAATTGAGGGGATGTTCATCAATTAAAGAATGCCTGAACAAGATGTGGTATATGATTGTGATGGAAAACTATTGTGCTATAAGGAATGATGAAGAGAATGGTTTCAGAAAAACCTGGAAAGACATGTATGAAGTGATACTGAGTGAAGTGAGCAGAACCAGGAGAACATTTTACTCAGTAAAAGCAACATTTTGTGATGATCAACTGTGAATAACTTGGTTTTTTTGTTAAAGATGATAATCCAGGGCATGGAGACCATGCTGTTGCATGAAGGTTTTAGGATTTAAATGCTATCCATCTCCAGAGAAAGCTTTGATGGAGTCTGATTACTGATCGAAGTGTATTTTTTCTATTTCTTTTTGTCTTCCTTTTTTGAGCAATATATCTAATATAGAAATATGTTTTGCATATTTTCACATGAATAATTGATATATTTCTTGCCTCCTCATTGGGTGAGGAAAGAGAGGAAGGAAGGGAATTCAAAACTCAAAAAAAAATGTTAAGGGATTAAAAAAAATAATAGGGGTAGCAAGGTCATTCAGGGGATAGAGAGGCAGGCCTGGAGTCAAGAGGACCTTGGTTCAAATCTGACCTCAAACACATCCTAGTTGTATTGCCCTGTGCAAGTTAATTAAGTTCAGTTGCATTGCCTTTTGTGCTCTTCTGCCTTAGAACTAATATTTAATATTTATTTTAAGATTAAAAGTAAGGGTTTAAAAAAGTCTTGAAAATTATAAATTCATTTAAATTAAATTAGAAAATGATTTTACTGAAAAGTCCTACTTTTATTCATTCATTTCTCTTAAATATCCTTAAATATTTATTTTAAAAATGTCCATTTTTAATCAATAAAAAATTAATTTACTAGTTTCCTAAGCATTTTAAATGTATGTCCAAATTACCAACACATTCTTTTTCTCTTTTATTGTTAAAACTGTTTTAGAGATACAAAATTTCTCCTAAGATCTGTTTGGCTATATCCCCAAATTTTTGATGTGTTGTCTCATTGTCATTATCAATAATGACATAATTGGTTGTTTCTTTGATTTATTCTCTGACATATCCATTCTTACCATTAACTTATGTAGTTTTCTATATTAGTTATTTCTTCATTAGACCTTAATGAATATTTTTATTGCATTGTCTTTAAAATATGAATGTAATATTTCTGTGTTTCCTCATTTTTTTATAAAATTGTGATATTTTGTGTTCTGATATGTGGTTAATTTTGTAGACATATCATAATGGCTGAGAATATGTATACTCTTCTTCATTCCCATTCAGTAATCAATAGAAGGCTAGTATATGTAACTTAAAAAAAATTCTAATCAGTTCCTTCATTTCTTCTAGGTCTGAGGGGAGTTCATTGAAGTTCCTCATTGTTTTTCTTTCTATTTCTTTATAACTAATTTAACTTTTTCTTTAAATATTTAGATTCTATAATATTTAGTATATTTATCATCAATAATAATCTTCCATCTTGGATACCTTTGAAGAAATCACAGTTTCTTGGTTTGTCTTTTTAAATTAAATCTGTTTTTGGTTCTTGCTTTTTATGAAATCACGGTTAATTCTCAAACTAAGTGTATAGACTTTGCTTCCTTAAATCTGTATGAATCTTTCTTCTTTAAGTGTGTTTTGTGTAAACAACATATTTGTGGATTCACCTTTCTAATCTATTCTGCTATACAATTTTGTTTTATCTGAATGTTCTCAATTTTTATTGCTGTGTACTTCCCTCTATCTTGTTCTCTTATGTTTAATTTCTTTGTTCTCCCCTTAATAAAAAGATGGTGATGAGAGAGAAATGAGCTCAGAATTGTAATGATCAACTTCTATTCCCTTGCGCCTTTTTCCTTTCTCTTACCCAGAACTCAATAAAACACTCTTGTGTTTTAATTTTTTACCTTCTTTTTGAAAACCACTATCTTTAGTTTTTCTTTTGCTTCGTACTAAACCCCTTTAGCCTGTTCTTCTTTTCATTCTTTCCTTTCTTTTCTCTTTCCCTCCTGTTTCTGCTGTTGAGTGAAATGTTGTTCTCTACCCAACTGTGTATGCATATTATTTCTACCTCTGAATATTTCAGATGGAAGTGAGTTTTAAATGTTACCCATTTCCATTATTTTTTCCTTCCTCTTTGTTTGAAATTCCATTTATGCACTAAAGTTATGTGATATAGTTTTCTCCACTTTCTCCCCTCCATTTGTATATTCTTCTTCATCACATTTTTACTTTTATCCAATGGAAGCTAGAGATCTAGGTGTTTTTCCCCCTTTGAAATATGTCTCATCTTTTTTTGTGTGTGTGTTCATGGCTTTCAGGTAATCTAGTGATTCCTAAATTATCTTTCCTTACTATGTTTTTCAGGTCTCTTGTATTTACCATGAAATACTTTATATTTTTTCTATCTTTTTAGTCTTTTGGCTTGCTTTTTAATATTTTTAATATCTGCTAGCATCATTAGGATCTATTTGGTCCATTCTAATTTTCAGGGACTTTGTTTCTTAGGTAAATTTTTGTACTTCTTGTTCAATGTAGTAATTCTCTCTTCCATGGCTCCCATTTTCTTCTCTTTACCATTCTGTTTTAAAATTTTTTTAATAATTTTTAGTTTTTTTTGAAAAACCTTTGCTTTATCTTTTCTAGAAATTCTGGTTGAAATTGTGCCCAGGCTATACTTTTCTTTGTTTTGCTTGTAAATATTTTTGAATCTTTTTCTCTCAACAATGGGATTCTGTTTTCATTTAAACATTCTTCTGGCCAATGTCTCAACTTCAAATTGTTTTAGGACTGTGCTTTGCAAGTTTCTAGAGGAAAGATTTGGGAGTGGTTTTAATGCCAGTACTCTCTTAGTTCAGTTCAGTCTTGGGAAGAAATGAGGCATTGGTGAGTCATTGAACAGTTAAATAAAGTTTACTTTCTCTTAAAGCAACATCCTATATAAAAAAGATATAGTTGCATTGGTTTCTCAGGACATAGTTCCTTCCATATCCATTTGTGAACTCATCTGTTCATCAGAGAAGAATATGGTGAAGAACATAATAACTTTTATAATTTAAATAAAATCATCTCATTGTTAAGCCCGTAAATCACCAGGAGATTGTCAGAGAGAAAGTGGACCTAATCAGGTCCTGAGAACAGTTTTATATTCAGTTAGGTATAGCATTTCCATTTTGTAGGTGGGATTAAAGAAGCTGTATCAAGGAAATACTGGTCTTAATATAGCTTGTGAATCTCTTGATTCATTCTATAAATTTTCTATTGATATTGAGTATTATATTATGCAAGAATTTCAGGGTCACATCAGCATAGGTACAAGTCTACTAACAGTGCTCCCAATTGTTCTGATTCAGGGCAATGCCTTCCTTCTGTGAGCTCAGTAAGTTTCTGACCTGTTTTGGGGTTTGAGCATTAGACCCATTGAATTTGTCTATAGTTGGTGTTGTAGCTTAGTGCTACAAAATTTGGTCACTATCAACTAGGTAGAAAACTCTGAAGATTCAGAATGACAGAATTGTATGATCCCCTTTAATCTGCAATTCTTTGCTCTATTTTTCTGCTTCAATTTTCAGAGTAAATTGAAAACTACAATCGAGACACCATTTCTCCCCTTGGACAACACCATTCAGTTACTGTTCATTTGAGAACTTGCTCTTGTATATCTTGTGACTAAATACTACTACACATCTTGGAATGTCACTCCTAGATGTTGGTCCCCACCTCAGTTTGCTTTGGATCTGGGTAGTGAGTGATAGTAGTGTAATTGGAAAACTGTTCTTGCACAATTCTAAATGATTAGGGACCTACTTGTATGGGTCTGAGACATGCTTATTGGAAAGACTTGGTGTTTTTTGAGTTCTTGTTTCCTGGCACTCTCCAGGTGGCAGGCAGTTGGATAGACCTCATCCCAAGTATCCACAGCTTCTCTGTCTGTCTCTGTGTTCTTCTAGTTCAGGAAAAAAAATACAACAGGAAATTTTTTTATTGAATTTCCCAATCAGGACATGGTCTCATGCATTTTCTAGATCTATAGTGTAGTCATACCCAGTTTTTAAAAAATATGATAACCAGTTTCATTTAAATGGATAATTATTGTTCTAATCTATACTGAGATATATTAGTTTCCTATTTTTACTTTCTCATAGACCCTAGCTCTGGACCTAGCCCATTTTCACTTCTCTTCTTGGCTTTAATCATCCATGTACTACTTAACTAAACCCACAACTCTTAAACTCTCATTCTTCCCATTGCCCTTTAAAATTCCCTTTAAAACACCAATATAACCTTTTGAAAAACTTGTCAGATAAAAAGCCCCAAAATCTTTAATGCATTCAACTACCCTTACAACACAAATCACAAATGATGAAATCTTTTCAGAGATTGTCTCCTATAAAGACAAGGGACTGGTGAAAGTTTCTTTTGTACAGGATTTTTCATATTACGCAGTTTGTTATAACCAAATCATAAAAGCACTGTAATTATAGGCCATCTGCTGAAGCATAGAAATAACCTCATTATATGAATCCAAATAACTATCTTGGTATTTGTTGGAACAGGATTGTATTTGTATGTTGGGAGAGCAACAGAAAACTCCCCTTTAAACTGGATTTACCAAACTTAACATGCTTCAGCTTAGAATTCATATTTATGTTGCAAAAAAGTCTGATTTGAAAGTAGCCTCTCAAGTTCCCATGCAAGCTGTGCACATCAGCCTTTTTTCTTCAACAAAAAAGCTATCTCTGTCAGCATAGAGTGTCAAGAAACATAGCAGAGCATGGGAGTACAGCCACATTCTTTTTGTTAGTTCAGGCAGTCTTGGAGCTGTGGCCTCTGATGTTCTCAGGGCTGTTGTCTCTACAATATGTTCTTCTCTTAGTGTCACTGTGCACTCTGATGATAGGTAAAGGATATACTTCTCCCATGTTAAAATGAGGAAAATCAATTCCAGAGTTCCAAAGAACTTACAGAAGGCACAACTTGTGGTCAAGAGGTCACTGTTCTTGATGTGGTGAGTCCATGACACTATTACTATTTTTAAAGGGTGAGTTAGAAATACCTGCCTTAGGACTTCCCAGAGATCATTTTTATCCTCTAGAAATAGTCTTTGTTATCCCACTGTTGTGGAAGATCATAAATTACAGTTTATACCAGGGAATGAAGAATAGAATCCTGGTTTTGCTGGGAAGAGTAAACATGGATTTTCAAGGAAAAGAAATCACCAACCACATTAGTATATAGCCAAAAGGGAAATGATGATCCTGCCAGTTGAAGAAATTTTGCAGATTATTCTAATATTAGAAAGGACAAACAATAGGCAGCGTCTGTTAATCAGTGATAGAAGTGAGACATATCCTTTATCTAACTTGAAATTGGTTTTACATGTAGGGAGAAAAACCAAAATGCTTATTCTTTTGGCTGTTCAAGATAGGTTATTGATGCTGTTTTTCCCTGGGTTTTGAATTTCTTTTTTTTTTTTTTAATCCCCATGAAAACTGGAATGAACTAAGTTCTACATCTTATTTACATGTCTACAGAGTGTCACTGACTTCAACTGGAACATTTTATCCTTAGAAAACTGAGAATGAAGAAAAAGTGGTGTATTGGATAAAAGACCTTGGAGTCAGTAACATCTGAACTCAGGCCCTTCCTCCTCCACAAACTGATAGTGGGATCCTGGTTAAGTTATTTAGACTGTGTCTGCCCTCTGTTCCCCAAGTGTCCCCCCAAAATACACAAACATACATTCACAAAAACATCAAAAAAATCTGACCCTTATATCTTTAAGTTAGAAATGACTGGTGTGAATAACTTGTGGCAATTTTCCAACTAGAAATTTCTACTCTGATGTAATCATAGCTCAGTATTGCCTCTTCACCTCATCTAACCTTGCATGGAAAATGCATAGAATATAATTTATATCCTATCTAGACTCATTACCAAAAAAAGAACTCAGTTGAGAGTGTACATCATTATAACCTTACATGTTTATGAAAATGCATATCTGAGTAAATAGAATTTAATGGCAAGCAAGAGTGGAACTCATCAACTTTCCTCCCAGGATCCTACCCTCTAAGAACTTCCATTCTGACTCTAAAATATACACTTAATTCATAGAAAATCAGCTAAAGAAATTTTTCCTTTTCTTTTTAAAGAGTAATTTTTAAACCCAAAGGTAAATTACTAGGCTCATTTTATTGTGTGATGAGAAACCAAACAGATAATGCACACACATATAATGTACTCTTGTTGGCTTGTAAGTTTTGTGTCAGCAAAGAGTAAGCCATTTTTTAAAATTTTTGTATCCATAATAGAATTACTTGCAAATAATAGGTGCTTAATAAATATTTGCTCAATTAAATACTTCCTTTTCTAGGAAATCAACTGAATTCCTTTACTACTCTTTATCACACTTTAGCATTTGATTAATTATATCATCACCTAGTTTTAAAAAGTAGTATCTCATGGGTAGGATGAACTAACATAATAAAAATGACCATTCTACCCAAATTAATTTACTTATTGTGTCATACCTATCAAACTACCAAATTTTTTTTTACTGAATTAGAAAAAACTATAACAAAGTTCATTTGGAAGAACAAAAGGTCAAGAATATCAAGGAAAATAATGAAAAAAAATGTGAAGGAAGTTGGCCTAGCAGTACCAGATCTTAAACTGTACTTAAAGCAGTGGTCATCAAAACAATATAATACTGGCTAAGAGAAAGAAGGGAGGATCAATGGAATAGACTTGGGGTAAATGATCTCAGCAAGACAGTCTATGATAAACTCAAAGAGCCCAGCTTTTGGGACAAAAATCCACTATTTGACAAAAACTGCTAGGAAAATTGGAAAACAGTGTGGGAGAGATTGGGTCTAGATCAATATCTCACACCCTACACAAAGATAAATTCACAATGGGTGAATGACTTAAATATAAAGAAGGAAACTATAAATAAATTAGGTGAACACAGAATAGTATGCTTGTCAGATATTTGGGAAAGGAAAGATTTTAAAACCAAACAAAAGTTAGAAAAAATTTCAAAATGTTGAAATAAATAATTTTGATGATATTAAATTAAAAAGGGTTTGTACAAACAAAACCAATGCAACTAAAGTTAGAAGGGAATCAACAAATTGGGAAAAAATTTTATAACAAAAAACTCTGAAAAAAGTCTAATTACTCAAATATATAAGGAGCTAAATCAATTGTACAAGAAACCAAGCCATTCCCTAATTGATAAATGGGCAAGGGACATGAATAGGCAATTTTCAGATAAAGAATTCAAAATGATCAATAAGCACATGAGAAAGTGCTCTAAGTCTCTCATACTTAGAGAAATACAAATCAAAATAATTCTGAGGTAACACCACACACATAGCAGATTGGCTAACAGGACAGGAATGGGAAGTGGTGAATGTTGGAGGGGATGTGTCAAAATTGGGACATTGATGCATTGCTGGTGGAGTTGTGAATCGATCCAGCCATTTTGGATGGCAATTTAGAACTATGCTCAAAGGGCTTTAAAAGACTGTTTGCCCTTTGATCCAGCCATACCACTGTTGGGTTTATACCCCAAAGAGATCATAGGGAAAAAGTCTCATTCAGAAATATTCATAGCTGCATTCTCTGTAGTGGCAAAAACCTGGAAAATGAGGATTGCCCTTCAATTGGGGAATGGCTGACCAAATTGTGGTATTTGCTGGTGTTGGAATACTACTGTGCTCAAAGGAATAATGAACTGGAGGAATTCCATGTGAACTGGAAAGACCTCCAGGAATTGATGCAGAGCGAAAGGAGGAGAACCAGGAGAACATTATACACAGAGACCAAAACACTGTTAAAATCGAATGTAATGGACTTCTGTACTGGCAGCAATGCAATGACCCAGGACAATTCTGAGGGACTTATGAGAAAGATGCTATCCACATTCAGAGGAAGAACTATGGGAGTAGAAACACAGAAGAAAGACAACTGCTTGAACACATGGGTTGATGAGAATATGATTTGGGACGTAGACTCTAAATGACCACCCCAGTGCAATTATCAATAATATGGAAATAGGTCTTGATCAATGACCTATGTAAAAACCAATGGAAATGTGTGTCAGCTGGGGTGGGGCTGTGGAGGGGAGAGAAAGAATATGAATCATGTAACCATGGAAAATTTTTCTAAAAAATAAAAATTTAAAAGTAAAAAGAAGTAATATCTTGACCCCCATCTAAGTTGTAACTTAGTTGAGGATACAAATTCGATTTTTAATCAAACCCCTACTGTACATGTTAGGCACACAAGATACAAGGATAACAAGTAGTGTAGTATAAGAAAAACTGAGTAATGAAAATACAAAAAATTGCCAATAACAATGAACAATCATGGAAGACTTTACAGAGGCAGTTAGGTTCCACAGTGGATAGAGCCTTTACTCTGAAGTCAGGAACATCTAAGTTTAAATCCAGCCTCAGGCACTTATTAACTGTTAACCTTTGTCAGTTTCCTTGTTGGTAAAATGGGAATAACTATGCTTCTTAGGGTTGATATGAGGAAAATGAGGTAATATTTATAAGTGATTTGAATGACACTTAATAAATCCCTCTATAAAGGAAGTAACACCTGAGATAAACCTCGAAAGAAGGCAAGAATGAGAGGCAGAGAAGATTAGAGTGCATTCCAGGTGAAAGGTATGACTTGAATGGGCTTCTGGAAGTAAAAGACCGAAGTAAAAGAATGGAAAAGGATTAGTCAGATTTGGCTTAAACTGTTTCATTTCAATTTAACACTTTCTTTTTAAATACCTGTTTTATTCAGTGTATTGTACTATACACATTTTCTTTTTTGTCTTATATTAATAACTATTCTGGGTGCAAAGGGCTGGATTACTGAACCTGCTCCCTTAGTATAAAGGAGCTTATCCACTCTGGGCCCACAAATGCAGTTTATGGGTTCTTCCAGCTAGAATGCTCTTTTCTTCTGGTGGCAGACTAGCCAATCAAATCACATCTACTGAAATCTGTTTTTCTAGAGTAATTTTTTGTTCATTTACTTCTAGGATTCTGGACAGTTGACTTCATTTAAGTAATTTCATAAGTAGTGAGGCAATTGCTATAGATGAAAGATTTAAAAATTGTGCTGCTTACTGATCTATGGAAGTGTTTTTTAGACATATGAAGAAATGAAATAAATTTTTATGATAATTAAAATTTTATTCTGTGATATAACGAAAAATTCTTTCTTAACCATAGAGCAGAGAAAAGTTAATAGGGTTAGTTTATTAGGTTTACTATTAATAGAGGCTATTCTGTACTACTCCTTTGTCATTAACGGATGGGGTTTTATCTCAGTTTTGTTATTTGTTATTTAGATGCATACCCATAATTAAATATTTGCAACATGATGCAAATGTTTGGCTTTTCATTCTTTGACAACCCAAACTTAGGATTGAAAAAAATACACCTATTGAATAGCATCATTTGAATGATTTATTTTATACTGGAAAGGTTATCTACTGTTTATGTTTCTCAGAATATAACATTTTTTGTAACTAGTGTCCCTGATATTAATTCGAGCAAATTGCTCATGAGTTAAGTATTATTGCATATTTTAAATTATATGTATGTGTATATGCTTTATTTTTTGTTTGTTTCTTTTTGTTTTAGTTTAGATATTTGACTTCATTAACGTAAGGAACTCTGTAGTTTGTAAACTCCCTCCACCAGTGACAATTAGCAATTCCTTTGTAACTTGTATTTCTTATTTGTTCTTCCTGCCAATACAGAGCCTAAGAAGCTTGCTCCTTGATCACATTGCTTATGTTTGAAGCAAGTGTGGAACTTGTCAGCTTTCCTCAGAGGATCCTACCCTCTAAGAACTTCCATTTTGGTTTTAAAACATATTCTTGAATTCATAAAAAATCAGCTAAAGAAAATTTTTTCCTTTTCTTTTTAAAGTAATTTTTAGACCTAAAGTAAATTGCGAGGCTTATTTTATTGTATGATAAGAAACTAAACAGATAGCATTCATACTGTTTCTTTTAGAGCTAAATCTGCTAAATGGGAATAAATATTTATTTACCTAAAAAAATTAATCCTTTCCCTTTGCTCTCCAGAAGGACACTATATCTGAAAGCCAGCAAAATAGTTTGGAAGGCAAAGAAACAGTACTGTTACTGAATCAGTGTTCAAAATATTTTAACTTTAAAAGAGAATTAATCCTGATTTAGATTTTAACCCCAGTAGCCTTCCTAAACCCTATTCTGACCCCCTTCTCAGCCACTATGTTAACTGAGTGGCTAGTGACTGAAAGTGACTGACAAGTGACAAACTCCATTAGAACAGTTCTTTGTAACTGGGATTGATAGCTGTGTAATTTTGTGATTAACTTCAAGCCACCAACCATTAACCTTAAGCACTCCAAGCTGTTCAATTTGCTGCTGTTGCAAAGATCGGTTAGGAAAGCCTTTTTAGTGATTATGGTCCCTGTACATTTTTGACAGAACATTTGAGCCAGAGGATCTTATCATAGCATCTAGATAGGTCATAAGAATAAAGAGCACTGGTCAGGAAGTCAAGACACAGTCCTAGTTTTTCCACTAATTTTGTGCCTAAATACTCTGGATTTTACTGTTCTCATCTGTCAAATTATGGGATTGGAAAAATGGTCTTGACTGTTATATCCAACTCTAATGTGCTGTGATTATAAAATTCATTATTAAAGATTGATCAGTTTCTCAGTATTGCTTTCTGAATTTTTTGGTTCAATTTCCTTACTTTGCATATACATAATAAAATGGATACTATTTCTAACTTTGTACCATACAAGGAAGAAAAAGTACTCATCCCAGTTTCATTTAAGGCTAATTGCATTGAGGAATATCATGTAGCTTTTGAATGAAAAGGTTTAGGAATATGGAGTATTAAATCAATTAGCATATATACTACATTGAACCAGTTCTAACCCGTATGAATGGCTGAACTGAACATATATTTTTATTGAACTTCTGAAAAAATATGTTCACATACTATCACCTTTTCCAAGGCAAATAAAATGATTCACTAATTTTAATGTAAATAAGTCCTCCCATTTATTGACCTTGGTAATTTGTTTTTACTTGATGCTGCACATTGTTTAAAATATTACACATATTCTGATTTTTAAAAAAAGATTGAAAAGATGAATTGTCATAATAGATGGTTTTATATAAAGTTTACTAAATGGTGGCATTCAAAAGAAATCATATCATAATAATTGTAATATATTGAGAACCTCAATACAATCATATCCTGGAGCTTTAAAGTGAATTCACCAAGGAGATAAAACAAATTATCTTTCCAGGAATAGAAAGGATATCAAAGACTCGAATGATGTCCCTACTATGTATTTGCAGAAGTAGATGAGGAGAGAGGTTCCGGGTTAAGATGGTGGCAGAGTAAAAAGCAGCTGCTTGACCTCTCCTAACCCATGCATATAGGACTCCTCAAGAAGACATAAAAACAAATCCAGACGAATGAAGGGACCCCACAACAGGACGCAGCATCAAAGGTATGTGGAATCCAGACATTTTCATTCTATAAAGGGGTGAAACAACTCTCACTAAAACACAAGCTGAGCAACTGCTCCCTCATCATCCCTACAGGGCCAAAGCCAGCGCACAAAAGTTAGGGCAAGTTTGGGGCATCCATTAAGTCCTTGATAGCTACCTGGGGTCACCAGGACATGTTCTTGAGAGCAGCAAGACTTAAGACCCCAAGAGGCTAAAGAATGCGTAAACTTTGAACACAGACCCTGAGCGCAGGCTCAGTCTCAGCTGCAGACTCAGCTTCTGAGCGCAGGCATGGACCTTGAGTGGAGACCCAGTACAGAGGGGTGCACGACTGTGGAAGCAGCACCCTGAGACTGTTAAAGGATATTCAGGCAGAGGAACAAGCAAGGGGACCACCAGAAGGCTTGACCCTGAGATCAGCTAGACCTGAGACATCAGGAGCCCAAAGAGCAGAAACAGACCCTGGGCGTGAGGATAAAGCTGAGAGGGCACTGGGCTAACAATGGCAAGCCAGAGACAAGAACCCCAGAAGAGAAAGATCAAGAAGAAATCTTTAACACTAGACAACTTTTACACAGAAAAAATCCAGACAACAGAGCAAACAGCAGAGAAGAACAAACAAGTAATCATATCCAAACCTTCCCAAAAAAATAAAAACTGGTCACAAGCTATTGAAGAGTTCAAATCTGAGATTATGAGAAAGATGGAAGGGATCTGGCAAGAAAATAACAGTTTAAAAGGCAGAATTTTGCAATTAGAAAGTGAGGCTCAGAAATCAAATGAATCAATAAGCAAATTGAAAACCAGAAATGACCAGCTGGAAGCCTTGAAGAACCAAACAGACTAGATGCAAAAGGAAAACCAAAAGATTATAGCTGAAAACCAGTCTCTAAAGGCTAGAACTGGGCAGTTAGAAAAAGATGCCCACAAATCAAAAGAATCGATAAGCAAATTGGAGACCAAAATAAAACAGCTGGAAAACAGGATAGACCAAATCGAAAAGGAAAATCAAAAGAATATAGCAGAAAACCAGTCACTAAAGACAAGAATTTGGCAAGTAGAAGCCAATGATCTCTCAAGACAAGAAGAACAAATAAAGCAAAGTCAAAAAACTGATAAAATAGAAGGAAACATGAAATATCTCACCGAGAAATTGACAGAACAAGAAAACAGGTCTAGAAGAGACAATTTGAGAATCATTGGTCTTCCTGAAAAAAAGCAGAAATTAATAGAAATTTGGACTCCATACTGAAGGAAATGATTCAGCTAAATTGCCCTGAAGTTCTACAACAAGAGGGCAATATAGACATTGAAAGGAGCCATAGATCGCCCTCTACACTAAACCCTGAAAAGACAACCCCCAGAAATATAATAGCCAAATTCAAGAGCTTCCAAGTAAAAGAAAAAATTTTACAAGAAGCCAGAAAGAGACAATTCAGATATCAAGGAGCACCAATCAGAATCACACAGGATCTGGCAGCCTCCACACTACTAGACCTCAAGGCTTGGAATATGATATTCAGAAAGGCAAGAGAACTGGTTCTAAAACCAAGGATCACCCACTCATCAAAACTGACTATATATTTCCAATGGAAAGTATGGGCATTCAACAAGATAGAAGATTTCCAAGTATTTGCACAGAAAAGACCAGGACTAAATGGAAAGTTCGATATCCAACCACAAAAATCAAGAGAAACTTGAAAAGGTAAATAAGAAACAGAGGGGAAAGAAAGAAAACTCTTATTTTTAATTTGCCTCTTTAAGGGCTTCAATAAGATCTAATTATTTGTATTCCTATATGGATAAATGTTATGTGTAATTCTCTGTAGTGAACTCTATTCACTATTATAATATCCACTATTATAGTAATTAGAAGAATTATTCAAAGGGAGAGGTTGGAGTACTAAATGGTCTAAGATGATAAGGGGGTGGGTGGAAAAGAGGGGCGTGAATAGTAGAGGACACCAAGAGAATTTGAATGAATAATAAAAATAGGATATTCTCTTACCTACAAAGAGGGCATGGGAAGGGGAAGGGATGAATACTATTATAAGAAAGAGAGGAAGAGAACATTAAGAGGTAATATTTAAACCTTACTCTCAGTGGAATTAACCCTGAGAGGGAAGAGTAGCTATATCCATTGAGATATAGAACTCTATCTAACCCTACTGAGAAAGTCACAAGGGATAAACCAAGGGGAGCAGAGGAGTGGGGAGGTCAAAAAAGGGAGGGGAGGAGAAGGGAGAGAGAATTCATTAGGCATTAAAAATAAAAGGAGGGGAACAACAAGGGAGGGGGTAGAAAGGGTAGTAAATCAAGGGAGGGGACAAGGGTTACTGGTTTAAAACAAATCACTGGTTTAAAAGGAAATAGCCTAAGAAGAAGGGGTAGAACTAAGAGAAGATACCAAAATGTTGAGGAATACACAACTGATAATTATAACTCTGAATGTGAATGGGATGATTGATTATACTAAATTAAAAAGCTTTTGTACAAACAAAAACAATGCAACCAAAATCAGAAGGGAAACAACAAATTGGGAAAAAATCTTTATAGCAAAAAACTCTGACAGGGGTCTAATTACTCAAATATACAACAAGTTAAATCAATTGTATAAAAAACCAAGCCATTCCCCAATCGATAAATGGGCAAGGGACATGAATAGGCAATTTTCAGATAAAGAAATCAAAACTATCAATAAGCACATGAGAAAGTGCTCTAAATCTCTAATAATTAGAGAAATGCAAATGAAACCAATGCTGAGGTATCACCTCACACCTAGTAGATTGGCTAAAATGATAGTAGGGGAGAGTAATGAATGCTGCAGGGGATGTGGCAAAACTGGGACATTAATGCATTGCTGGTAGAGTCATGAACAGATCCAATCATTCTGGATGGCAATTTGGAACTACGCTCAAAGGACTATAAAAGATTGCCTGCCCTTTGATCCAGCCATACCATTGTTGGGTCTGTACCCCAAAGAGATCATAGATAAACAGACTTGTACGAAAATATTTATAGCCGTGATTTTCGTGGTGGCAAAAAACTGGAAAAGGAGGGTATGCCCTTCTATTGGGGAATGGCTGAACAAACTGTGGTATATGCTGATGATGGAATATTATTGCACTAAAAGGAATAATAAACTGGAGGAATTCCATGTGAACTGGAAAGACCTCCAGGAATTGATGCAGAGTGAAAGGAGCTGAGCCAAAAGAACATTGTACATAGAGACGGATACACTGTGGTAAAATAGAATGTACTAACAGCAATGCAATGATTCATAACAATTCTGAGGGACTTATGGAAAAGAACCCTACCCACATTCAGAGGAAGAACTACAGGAGATGAAACAGAAGAAAAGCAACTGCTTGAACACATGGGTTGAGGCATACATGATTGGGGATGTAGACTTGAAACTACCACACCAGTGCAACTATCAACAATTTGGAAATAGGTCTTGATCGATGACACATGTTAAAACCAGGGGAAAGGCACATCGGCTATGGGCGGGGGGAGGGAGTTGGGGGGGGGTGTAGGGGAAAGTTAAGAACATGAATCATGTAACCATGATAATTTTTCTAAAAAATAAAAATTATTAAAAAAAAACAAAAACAAAACAACAAAAAAAGAAGTAGATGAGGGAACAAAATGAGAGAACCATTTAGTAGGGATTTATCTCCATTAAAGAGAATGCTATTATGAAATCAGCTGGAATTTTAGAATTGTAAGGTCCTTAATCACATTAAAAGTATAATTAAAAAATAATACTATGATCTTACCCAAATTTTATTTCAGTAGGCAAGGAGCAGGTTTTCTACTTAAGCACTCTTCTGGAACTTTCTTAGAACTTCTAAGGAAACTGAGCAGAATAGAACTAAAGTTATTTTTATCTCCTTTCCTTTTAACTTTTTTTTTGCCTTGTTTATACATTCATGTATATATTCATCCACCTATTTGTTATTTGTTGATTTGTTTGTTTATAGATGTAGTTTCCCTATTTCACTCAGGCTGGAATAATGGACATTCATGCTCTGTTCTCGTTACTGATTGGGAGGGGATATTTGACCTTCTCTTTTTCAAAACAAGGCTAATGTTTCCTCCAGTAGGCTTGTTGGTGGCCCTCTGTTCTCAGGGGTTCACAGACTAGATATGGTCACCTGAATGGCTTAGCATATTGCTATTCAGAGTTCCAGATCTCATATGATCTACCAACCTCAGCCTCCCAAGAAGCAGGCCTCCTCTTCCGTTTTCTTCCTGTTAAAAGTAGATAATAGTAAATATAATTCAGAGGAGAACATTTTAATTTTCTCAGGACATTCCAAATAATTAAAAAATTTTTTATAAAAACCTACCCTGTTCACTTTACATTTTAGTACTATACTTTATTTCTTAAAATTAATCCTTTGTTTTCTAAAAAACAATCAGCAAAATGCTTGATAACCAGCAAAACTTTTTGGAAGGTAAAAAATTGTATGCCATAGCCAAAATTGCTAGCTCAGCGAACTGTCTCTTTATGTATCTTAACTTCCAGAATTTATGGATTCTGTGTATGTATGTGTTATATGTGTATTTATGTGGAGACAGACAGAGAGAGAACACATACCTGATGGTGGCAGAATGTGTATAGGAAGAATATAGATGGGCAAGAAGACAAGACTAGGGATTTTATGGAGACAAATTACTTGAAGAATGATTCTTTTTCACTGATACTTCCTTTTAGTTGATCCTGATATATTCATATATTATAGAGTACAAGCTCCAATTGATATCTTTTCTTTCCCACCTGCTAACTGTAATGTTTCCCAAGGCTTTATTTTGCATATTCTCCTCTTTCCTGGAGGTATCAAACTTGGGCCAAGTATGGATGAATCAGTTTAAAATATTGGGGAATGTTAACAAAATAGTGCAACATAGATAATGTTAATTTGTGGTTTTCTAAATCAATTGACAACCTGCAGGAATCCTGTTTCATTTTGAGTTTAACGCACTGCTCTGTACTATTGCTTGGTGATCTCAAAACCTCCCATGGATTCAATTCTTATTTCTTTGCAAATAATTCTAAGATATATTTATCCAGCTCTACCTTCACTCCTGACCCCCAGTCTCTCATCACCAGCTACCTATTGGACATCTTAAAATGATGTTCTATAGATATCTTAAATATTTTATCCAAAATCCTTCTCTTTTGAGCTTTTCATTTGGGCTCTAGTATCTTCTAAGCCATCTAGACTCATGACCTTGATGTCATTTTCTCTTACTTCCTTCCTTATCCATTGAGTTGATTGTACCCTTATAAATTTTATTGTATACATGTCCTTCTCTCCTCTGTCACCCAGGCACTACCACTTCTCTCCAACTACTGACCTTATATTCCTTTAAGTCCCAACTAAAACTTCACCTTCCATAAGAAGCCTTCCCTATCCCCTCTTAAGTCTACTTCCTTCTTTCTGATTTCCTATTTTTCCTGTGTTTTACTTTCTTTGTATATATTTGTTTGCATGTTGTTTCTCTTTTTAGTGAGCTCCTTGAGTGGAGAGATTCTCTTTTGCCTCTTTTTTGGTATCCTCCTTGCTTAACACTGTGCCTGGCATATAGTAGATATTTCATAAATGAATGTTGATTGACTGGTGCATACCCTCATTGCCTCATAATAAGATTATTAAAATAATATACTGGTTACTCTTTTGTCTTCAGTCTCTTACCCACTCCAGTCCATTCTTCACTCACATGTCAAATTGATTTATATTCCTTAAGCACTTTGATTCTATCTCCCCTCCCTGACACTGAATCAACTTCAGTGTCTCTGTATTACCCTTAGAATCAAATATAAAAATCATCTGGCTTTTAATCCCTTTCATAACTTGGTCCCTTCCTACCTTCCTTCTCTTCTTAAAACTTGTTATGCTCTCCTGTACTAGTATATTAAATTGTACTGATTGTACTCTGCCATCCACTGACACCGGACTCCTTGCTAATCCTTGCACAAGACAATCCATCTCCCAGTTCTTGGCATTTTGGCTATATGTCATACCTTGAATTCCTCTCTGTCTTTATCTCCATATCCTGGTTTCCATACCTTCTTTGAGGTCCCAGCTTAATCCCACCTTCAGCAACAGGACTTTCTTAATCCACCTTAATGCTTGTGCTTTACCTCAGTTGTTTACTTCCTGTCTATCCTGTCTGTATCCTATTTATATATGATTGTTTGCATGTTGTCACCCCACCCTCACTTCCCACTCCAGCAAAATTCTGTGTTTCTAGAGGATAGAGATTTTTTGCTTCTTTTTGTAGCCTCATGCTTAACATAATGCCTGAAATATAGAAGGAGCTTAATTAATTCTTATTAACATGATTCTCTGTTCAGACACTTAACTTCTGTTTCTTTCTGTTTCTCACTGGAAAGAGAAATGGCCAACCACTCCAGTATCATTGTCAAGAAAACCCCATGGACAATAGGCTTCATTGGGTCATGCAACGTTGGACACAGCTGAGCAACAACAATGGCTACTCTCATGCCCGTTGCTCTCAGCTTAGTGGTACTCTGGTAGCTGCTGTCCATGTAGCCTTTGCAGGGCATTAATCCATGCTGTTATAATCTGTGTTTATTTTTTTAAGGAATAGCCAGGCCATATCAACTTCAATCTACTAGGGTGTGAGGGTTTGAGCATCTCCCTGGAAAGCTCATTAGTCTTAACCACTACCCAGTTAGCAAAAGCCTAAAATTAAATATTTTCTTTGAGATCCCTACATTTCTTGGAAATCAAAATCCTCCATTAGAGACAACTATATGATTTAGCATTAAATGCCACCCCTTTCCCCCATGCTCCCTGATTTAGCATGTAAATGAATTTAAGCCATGCCAAAAAGAAACTAAAGAAGGCAATGGCATTATTCTCAATCTATCTGACCTCTCATTCCTATCTTACTAAGAAAGTCTATGAAGCAGCACAGCCTAATTGCTTTGGTGTTGTATTTTGTCCTGCAAAAACCTCAGCCTCCCTACATTTGTAAATACATCCTACATTTCTCCATTTCTCCTGGCAAAGGATATCATGAACTATTAGTGCTGCTAGAGTTACTTATAAACATGTTTATTGCCAAACCTGAAATAAGAAAGAAATAACCACAGTGTTAGCAGGAATATAAAGCACTCATATTGAATGATTCCATTTAGTTCATGAACATTTATTAAATACCTATTGTGTGCAAAATTCTTTTCTAGAGGGCAGTGATATAGAACCATGGGAGTGACTCTACAGTGGTAGGGGAGGCATAAAAGAAAACAATGATAAGAAATTTGTAGAAACTGGAGATTTGGTATCAGGTTGTGATGGTGGCACATATTTCCTAGAGGATTTCTAAAGCTTATAATTTCCTTCTAGCTCAAATATCCTCTGTCTTTCTTACTCTATACATTACATTTTTAAAAGATATTGTCATCTTTAAAAACAAAACAAAACCTTACCTTTTATCTTCAACTCTATACTGTATATTGGTTCTAAAGCAGAAGAATAGTAAAGGTTAGGCAATGGGGGTTAAGTGACTTGCCCTGGGTCATATATCTAGGAAGTTTTTGAAGTCATATTTGAACCCAGGACCTCCCATCTCTAGACCTAGCTCTCAATCTACTGAGCCCCACCTAGCTGCCCCCTTACCATATATATTTAGACCAGTATCAGTGCCCTAGAACTTTGGTATTTCTTCTGCCAATATATTTGTAAGGGCATTACAGTGTTATGGGCAAATCACAGCAGTGGGAACTGAAAGACCTGTTTTTTTTTCCTGTTTATTATCTAAGGTCATGAGCATGATCCTGAACTTCTGTGACTTTTAGAATAAGGACTCGCCTTCCTTATTGTGCTGTTGTGATGATCAAATGAATATATATCTTGAAGGCAATAAAAGCCACCTCACAAACATTTTTGAAGATATTAAATAGTAGTGATACACGTATAAATGTCAGTTTTCTAGCATTGTTAGTGAAGAGTCAGTAGCCTATTCCTTTTTGATTTATTTTTCCTAAACCATAGTTATTTTAAGGTATGAAAATAATTGATTTCCTCCCTAAAAATAAATAAGCTTATTTACTTAAGTGTAGGTACTAGGAGAAGTTCAAATTTTAGGTAAATCCTAGTCCTTACCCTAAAAGAACTTAGAGGCTAGAAATGAGTAAGAGGCCATCAGACATACCTATCATAAACTGATGTTATGGTTAACCTTTTTATCAGAATTGGATCCTAATCAGTTTACCTACTACTAATGCTAATTGCACTTTGTCTAGCTTTAAAGTTGAAAATGACTTTACACATTTATTTCTCTTTATATATGATTGGATAAAGAAAGAAATACACTATAATAAACAGTCTTAATTCTTACTGAAATGTTGAGATTATGAAAAGTATTTCATATTCACATACATGTTATTCAGTGTAATCCCCTCCCACTTTAAGTATCCCAATATTTTCTTTTGCAGTCAGTTCCTATGTCTCTTCATCTTTCTCTCCTTTATTTTTACCCCTTTTCTGGCCAAACACAAAACAATAAAAACTATTTTTTAGAGGGAATTCTTTTTTATTGACTTTTTTACTGTATTATTGAGCTCCCACTGAGCACAGGCCTCTGTAGTAGGCATTATAGTGAACTCCAGCCTGTATTCCGACCCTGATTGGTTTCAGCCTACTACCTACAGATGTAAAATATTCGACCCTTGGGTCAACAGACTGAATTCAGACATTGTTTTATTGCCTGAAGTGCTCTTTCAAGTCTTAAAAATCTTTCTCCATCTAGTCAAAACCCCTTTCCCCCCCCCACAAGAGACAGGAGTATTGCATGAATTTCTGGCTATCTTCAACTAATTTGAAGTTCGTAAGTATTTAGATGGCCAGTATGTATGATTTTCAGAAAATTGATTACTCAGTCTGCCCATTGTGGTTGCATACATTTACTTGCTTTATATTATATGTTAGTCTAATGACTATAATTGGCATAATTATTTTAATGGAATAATTCTAATTGACATGAAAGTATTTTTAAATCAAAGTTATTCTATTTCTGAAAGGAGAGATGGCCACTTGATAATCTTTATTCTGCCTTTGGAAATTATGAAAGTTGGTTTATTATTAATTTTATAGAAAAATGGCAAAGAATGTTGAAATATGGTTAAAGATTTTGTTCTTTATAAATGAAAGAATTGTAGTTTGTTTTGCATCATATGATTTAGGAAGGAAGTTTCATTCTTAGTTTATACTAGCCTATTATTTCCTCCACCAGGTTCTCTAGTTATCACTATTTTCACTCAGAAAATTATGTTTGTCAGGCTTACAGGAGAACCAGCAGACACCAAGAAGTTGCAGTTCTAGGGGGCAGCTGGGTACCTAAGTGGATTGAGAGCCAGGCCTAGAGACGGGAGGTCCTAGGTTCAAATATGGCCTCAGACACTTCCTAGCTGTGTGACCCTGGGCAAGTCACTTAACCCCCATTGCCTAGCCCTGTAACAAATTTAAAAAAAATAATATAGAAGGATATCTAAAGATATTAGGGTTTAAAAAATGAATAAAAAATTAAAAAAAGAAGTTGCAGTTCTTAGGGTGATCAGGAGATCTCTATTTCTGAAAGTTTAAATTATTTTTTAAAATAAATTCGATTCAAACATCTAGTGTTTTTTATATAATCTAAATTTCTCACTGTACCTTCCCCTACCACCCCAGGAAGCTGGGCCTTATAACTATTTTTTTTAAAGAGGAAGGAGCAGGGCAAAGCCAGGGATATCAAAAAATATACCTTAAGTAACCTGACAATAGATCTTACGTTGCACACTGATGTTCTCCCTCACATCTCTACCTCTCCAGAGGACTATATGTGTTTTGGGATTTAAGAGGGATAAGGGAAGGGAGAGGAAAGATGTCTTCTTATCTCTTTTTTTATTACCATTTTTTAAAATTATATAATATGCCTTTAAAATTTTTTATGATTCTTTCCATTTACATTGTTGCAATTATGTGTATTTTTCTTGATTCTGCTTACCTCACATTGTATCAGTTCAATTAAGTCTATACTTCTCTTTAGTCATATTTTTTGTTTCTTAATATTCAATTATAGCCAAGTATCATAATTTCTTTACCTATATCTCAATGGATGAGTATATATTTAGTTTCCAGCTCTTTCCTTTTTTTAAAAATATATTGTTATAAATATTTTGGTGTTCATGGATGGTTTTTCTTTTTTTTTAATCAGTTATCTCCTTGGGATATATTCTTAGTAAAGGAGTCACTGGGCCAGAGGATATGGACATTTTAGCTACTTTATATTCATAATTCAAAGTTGCCTTCTAGAACAATTGTCATAGACTAGATTTAACTATGACTTGTTTTAGATTTCTTGGAATAGTAGTTAATCACGTGTCATTCAATGAATGTTTATTGCATGTTTATTATTTTTTATAATGTAATAAGGGAATTTAGCTAATAGGGTAATAAAGGGATTAGGCTAGGGGTAGTAGGGAGATTAAGGCTAGGTAAGGTTGCAATGGGGATAAGGCAGGTAAAGGTGTGAATAGGGATAAGGTACTGTGGATAGGGGTTTGTGGATCCCTAAGGCAGTAAATAGATAATGAAGATACAATGGTGAAGGTGGTAGATTGAGGTGGTAGGAGAAGTAAGTGAATGACTAAGTTTAGGGAATATAAACATGGAGGTATAAAGAGTGGTAAGGGCAGACAGCTACAGTCTGAGAGAGACAGTCTGGGACACAGGTTTGAGACAGAGACACTAAAGGGAAACAGACTGAGCCCTTTAAGCAGGAAGGGCACTTCTACAGACAAAGGTTAGGGCCAGCCAAGAATGGCTTGAAACTGACTAGAGGACTTCTAGTCAGTTTCTCAGGTTCACAAAGGAATAGCTCAGAGGAAGTATTAAGATTACACTTCCTCCAAAATGAATACCTCCAATTCCCTTCACGACCCAGGAACAATTTGCACTACACTAAGCATCTCTTCCCTTAAAAATCCAAAAGGCCATTTAAAAAAGTTGACTTTAAAGAATTTATTTTTGTTCTTTCTTTACATAGGCACTGTGTCAGTGTTTCTCAAAATCACTTTCTTTACAGTCCCACAAAGCAGCTGGTATCTTTTCTCCTAGCATGTGTACAAGTACATACACATAAACACACATATCTGAAAGGAAAAGAGAAGTTACCTCATGTCTTGGCTCTATACCTTCCTTCTTTAGTTCACCTGTCAACTCACATTCAATAGATTCCCAGTTCTGTGGGTCACCAGTACAAGCTGCTTTATTTATTCAGTTAATTTTAATTTTTTCCTCTATGCTTGTGAACATACTAACAAAATATAAAATGTCCAATTAAAAATTGGAAATAGCTTTCTAAAAGAAGCCAATGACAGATGCAGTATATATATTCGAAGCCTTTCTGAAAAGATAGGTTTAAGACAATGCCAGCCATATGGATTGGTTTCTTTTCAAGGTTTATGACTATCTGAATCCATTCCTAATTTTTAGATTCCCATCTCTCTTTTAGTTCCTAGGTTCCTGAGCTCTTGATTCCTTATCATTAATGACCTATTGGGTACTTTTTTTTAAACCCTTACCTTCCATCTTGGAATACTGTGTATTGTGGCTCCAAGGCAGAAGAGTGGTAAGGGCTAGGCAATGGGAGTCAAGTGATTTGCCCAGGGACACACAGCTGGGAAGTGTCTGAGGCCGGATTTGAACCTAGGACCTCCTGTCTCTAGGTCTGGTCCTATTGAGTATTTTGAACTGGATGTCCAGTAGGTATTTCTAACAACATGTCCACAACCCATTACTTTCGCCTTAATCTTTCCCCTTTTCCAAGCTTCCCCATTTCACCCTTTCTAAAACTTATTTCTATTTATTTTGTTAAGTATTTTTCAATTGCAGGTAAAATTTCTTAAACAATCATTTAAAAAGTTTTTGAGTTCCAAGTTCTCTCTCCCGCTCCTTGATATGGCAAGTAATTTAATTTTTATTATGCATTTGAGGTTATGCAAAACATATTCCATATTAGCCTTGTTGCACAATGAAATTAAAAGAGTAAAAACAAAGAAAGTAAAAAAAGTATGCTTCAACCTACATTCAGACTTCATTGGTTCTCACTCTGGAGGTAGATAATATTTTTAATCATGGATCCTTTCAAATTTTCTTAATTCATTGTCTTGATCAGAGTAGTAAGTCATTCACAATTGGTGATCCCCAAAATATTGCTATTATGGTTCTATAATCTATTCCTTTTTCTACTGATTCCTTATTCCCGTGTTTTTTCTGAAATTATCCTGTTTGTTATTTCTTATTGTAAGAAATATCTGACAAGCATATCATTCTGTGTTCACCTAATTTATTTATAGGTTCCTTCTTTATATTCAAGTTATTCACCCATTCTGAATTTATCTTGGTGTAGAGCGTGAGATATTGATCTAAACCTAATCTCTCCCATATTGTTTTCCAATTTCCCTAACAGTTTTTGTCAAATAGTGGATTTTTGTCCCAAAGCTGGGCTCTTTGGGTTTATCATAGACTGTCTTGCTGAGGTCAGTTTCTCCAAGTCTATTCCACTCATCCTCCCTTCTGTCTTTTAGCCAATACCATGTTGTTTTGATGACAACTTTATAGTACAGTTTAAGATCTGGTACTGCTAGGCCACCTTCCTTCACTTTTTTCCATTATTTCCCTTGATATTCTTGATCTTTTGTTCTTGCAAGTGAACTTTGCTATAGTTTTTTCTAATTCAATAAAAAGTTTTTGGTAGTTTGATAGGTATGACACTAAATAAGTAAGTTAATTTTGGTAGGATGGTCATCCTACCAATGAGCAATCAATGTTTTTCCAATTGTTTATATCTAGTTTTAATTGTTTGGAAAGTGTTTTGTAGTTTCGTTTTTATAATTCCTGTGTTTGTTTTGGTAGATAGATTCCTAAGTATTTTATGTTGTTTAGGGTGATTTTAAATGATATTTCTCTAACTCTTGCTGCTGAGATGTGTTGGAAATATATAGAAATGCTGATGATTTATGTGTATTTATTTTGTGTCCTGCAGCTTCACTAAAGTTGTTGATTATTTCCACTAGCTTTTTAGTTGATTCTCTAGTATTTTTTAAGTAGATCATCGTATTATCTGCAAAGAGTGAAATCTTTGTCTCCTCATTGCCTATTTTTGTACTTACAATTTCTTTTTCTTCTCTATTTGCTACTGCTAGTATTTCTAGTACAATGTTAAATGGTAGAGGTGACAATGGGCATCCTTGTTTCTTCTTGGTCTTACTGGGAATGTTTATAGTTTTTCCCCATTGTAGATGATGCTTGTTGATGGTTTAAGCTATATACTGTTTATTATTTTTAGAAAAGGCCCTTCTATTCTATAGTTCTTTTACTTTCAATTTTATTTATTTCTCCTCTGATTTTTATGATCTCTGAGTTTTCATCTGGGGATTTTTGATTCCTTCCCTTTCTAGTTTTTTGATTTGCATGCCTAATTCATTGATCTTTGCCCTTCCTAATTTGTAAATATATGCACTCAAAGATATAAATTTCTCCTTGAGTACTGCTTTGGTTGTATCCCACAGATTTTGGTAGGATGTCTCATCATTGTCATTCTCTTCTATGAAATTGTTAATTTTTTCTGTAATTTGTTCTTTAATTGATTTTGGCGAATCATATTATTTAGTTTCCAATTAGTTTTTGATTTGCCTATCCATATACCCCTACAAATTATTATCTTTATTACATTATGATCTGAAAAGATTGCATTTATTATTCCTGCTCTTTTGCATTTGTTTGCCATGTTTCTATGCCCTAGTACATGGTTAGTGTTTGTGAACATACCATGTTCTCCTGAAAAGAAAGTGTATTCCTTTTTGTCCTTATTTATTTTTCTCCACATATTTATTAACTCTTAATTTTTTCTAGGATTTCATTTACCTCTCTTATCTCTTTCTTATTTATTTTTTGGTTTGATTTATTTAGGTCTGATAGTTGAAGTTTCAGGTCTCCTAGTATTTTTTTACTTTTTATTTCTTCCTTGAGCTCTGCCAGTTTCTCCTTTAGAAATTTAGATGCTATACCATTTGGTGCATATATGTTAAGTACTGCTATTTCTTCATTATCCATACTGTCTTTTATCAGGATGTAATTACCTTCCCTATCTCTTTTAACCTGATTATTTTTACTTTGGCTTTGTCAGATATCATGATTCTAACTCCTGCCTTCTTTTTCTCAGTTGAAGCCCAATAGATTTTGCTCCAGCCTTTTATTTTTGCTTTACATATGTATATCTGCCTTATGTGTGTTTCTTGTAGATAGTATATGGTAGGATTTTGCTTTCTAATCCACTCTGCTATTTGCTTCCATTTAATGGGCAAGTTCATCCCATTCCCATTCACAGTTATAATTACCAACTTCGTATTCCACAACATTTTGATTCCCTCTCCTTGTCCTGCCTTTTCTTCTTTCACTATTTCCTTCTATACCAGTGTTCTGTTTTTAATCAGTCCCCCTAGTCCCTTCCCTTATTGTACTTCCCTTTCTTCCCCCTCCTTATTCCCCTCTTATTATTCTTTAGCGTGTTTTTAAGCTACCCCCTTATTATTGCTTCCTTCCCTAGTATTGCTTCCCTCCCCACCAGTCAGTTTTTTACCCTTCTACTTCTCCATAGGGCATGAATCAATTCTCTGCCCCACTGGATCTGATTACTCTTCCCTCTTTAGGTTAATTTCAATGCAATTAAGAATTAAGTATTTCCTCTCTCCAGCCTCTTTACCCTTCCATTGTATTGGTCTTCTCCCCTGTTCACCCTATGGTCTTCTTTATGGAATATAAATTTTATAGGATATATAAACTGTTCCCTCTAAGTAAACTTCTTCTAGCTACCCTCATGATAATAATAATTTTTAAGAGCTACCAATATCATCTTTTCTTATAGGAATATAAATCATTTGAACTTATTGGGTCCCTTAAAGAAAAGGTTATGGTTTTTTCCCCCCTCTCAATTTCATTTTGGCAAATCTCTTGAGTTCTGTGTTAGGGCAGCAAATTTTCTGTTTACATCCATTTTTTTCTTTATGAATGCTTGGAAGTGTTCAATTTTATGAAATGACCATATTCCCCCTGCAACTATATAGTCAGTTTTGCTGGATAGTTGATTCTTGGTTGTAGACCCAGTACCCCTGCTTTCTAGAATATTATATTCTATGCCTTCAGGTCCTTCAATGTAGATGCAGCCAGATCCTGTGTTATCCTAACTGTGTTTCCCTGGTATCTGAATGACTTCTTCTTAGCAGCTTGTAATTTTTACTTTGGTCTAATGAATTTTGAATTTGGTTACAATATTCCTGGGAGTTGTCAGGTGTGTATTAAATGTAGGAAGTGATCTGTGGATTCTTTCAATTTCCACTATTCCCTCTTGTTTGAGAAGGTTGGGGCAGTTTTCTTGGATGATTTTCCGTAGGATGATGTCCAGGTTTTTTCTTTTGTCAGGATGTTCCAGTAGACCAATAATTTTTAAATTGTCTCTCTGAGATCTGTTTTCCAGATCTGAGGTTCTGCCAATGAGGTGTTTCATATTTTCCTCAAATTTTTGATATTTTTAATTTTGTTTCATAGATTATTGACTGCCTTGTGAAGTCATTTGCTTCCAGTTGTTGAATTCTAATTTTTAAAGACTGAATTTCATCCCCGGCTTTTTGGTCATCCTTTTCCTTCTTTGCTTAGTTTTTAAGCTGGTGAATTTTGGCTTTCAAGACACAATTTTCTTGTTTTAATTCATGTATTTCCATTTTCCAGTTGTCTTTAGCCTTTCTTGTTTGTTTTTTGCATTCTTGAATTAATTGAATTTTATGTTCTTGAGTTAATTGAATTTTGAGATTTTTCCAAAGCCTATGTCCAATTCTCTGGAGTTTCTTTGGTTTTGCTTGGAGTTCCTTGATCCTCTTATATTTCATTTGCTCTTTCTTCAATTCGTGGAAAGAAGCTGTCAATTGTAATATCTTTTTTCTTTTTCTGTTTTTTACTCATATTTTTTTTTCCTTTCCCTCCTATACCTTCTCTCCTCTGCTGCTGGTAGATTAGGTTAAGAAGATCATTTTAATGAGCTTTGATGTAAGATCTTCCCTAGCTGGCAGCAGAAGTTTGTAGCTACTTTCTTTGCAGTCTTTGGGGGAAAGTTGTTCAGAGTTTCCCTGCCCTTTGAAGACTTCTTATCTGTCTTACTGATGGGATGAAGCCAGGGCAGGATTGATCTGTAGAGCTTGATGTATCTTGAAGCTAAAACCTCAAGAGAAGGATGGTAGGGCAAAACGGAGGATTTTTGCAGTGTTAGGTTGCCCTCTCTGTGTTTCTCCTCTAGCTGCCTCCCTGCTGTCTGTGTTCAATGCCCTGAGACTGGTTCAGCTGTGCCAGCAAGGCTCTCTCTCCAGACCAGTGTGATTGCCTGCTCTGAGATTCCAGGAGCCTCTGGAGATTCAGCACAGCACGTTGGGGAGGGGTCCTGGGATTCCCCTTCTTCCTTATCCTCAAACCCAACAGCTCAAGAATTCAGGCCTTTTTCTTGGTGTACCTCATGAACTGTACAGCTGTAGGATCCCCCAGTTCTGTTCTGTTGTTAGATTTGGTTTTCTTTTCCCTTAAATCACTTATCACTTTTTTTATCTTGGTGTGGAAGGTTATGGAGGTCTGAAGTTTTGCTGCATCTAAGCTGCCACCTTCCCAGAATCCCTATCCGACAATTTAAATTGTTACCTGTTGAACACATATTTTGATTTTTATTATTAATTGCATATGTCTTACTTCTGCTACATTTTAAGCTCCTTGTGGGCAGGGACAGGTTTTATTTACTCTTGTACTTCCCCTAACATCTACTACAATACTCTTCTAATTGGATATGCTCAATAAATTTTTGTTAATTTCAGTCAATCAGTCAAGAATCATTCATTAATCTTCTGCTGGTGTTATTCTCAGTATGCAAGGAATTAAATGCAAAAAATCAAATAGTCCCTGTCTGCAGGTGGTATAAATTATTTTGATGAATTAATCCTGTTATATATGTAGAGGATTTAAAATTCTACCAAAAAGAGAAGGAAATCACATTTTATGTACTTGAAAACTCATACAGCATTGACTAATTTCCTTATAGTAGAATTTATAGATTTTATGTCCTAGGAAGTTCATTGAACTAATTGTAAAGCAAATTACAGGTTATTTCCCGAAGCAATAAAGATTTTTCTTGTTTATTAACAGGCTCATTGTAATGTGATGCTGGACTTGAACTTAGTTAATACTCCCATTCAAGGCTGATTTAGGAAGTTGTGTGCAGACCTGGAAGAGGCAGGTAAGTCTTTTGTTACAATTTCTACTTATTTCCTTGGAGGATGATTTTTCTTCTAAAGTTTTGTCAATAGTCTTCAAAGACATAGTCATGGTTATAGTATGAGTATAGATAAGATCTTTTAAAATTATATATTATCTTATCTTGGACATCTTTCTCTCCTCTGCTTTTCTGTTTTTTTTTCCTGTTTTTTTTAAGGTAAACATTGAGTTTTGAATATATTTGGAAAATTAGTGTGGATTGGAGATAGTGAAATAGGGATTGGAATAGAGTCTAAACTTGTACAGAGAATGATCAGTTGAAAAAGCACCTTAAATCAAAATAGTGGTAATTTTTTCAGTAATTTTTACTGTTAAGAGAGTTTCCTAGAACACTGAGAAGTTAAGTGACTTACCCAAGGTTACAATAACTGAATGTGGCCAAGGTCAGATATAAATCCAGGTTTCCTTGGCTTTAAGATAAGTTTTCTGACCACCATGCCTTGGAAAGTAAATAAAATTTGAAAATTATATTTCAGAGTGTAGGGAGGAAATTGTTAGTTGTCATTTATGTTTGTATATTGGCTAGAATGTACATTATTTCAGCATTAGTTCACTGAAATTGATTTTGAGTGTGTCTCTTTTTACTCAGAAATGCTAAAGAAATATGTTCTGATATATTAGTTTTAATTTCTTTTAATATTAATTTTATAATTTGTAAGCCTTTTGAAATGGATATATTGTAAAAAATGTCACAGAAGGAAAGAACATATATTTCACGAGTAAACAAAAGGCATATAGTTTTTTCTGTTTATGGTATAGCTCAGAATATGAATCTTCTTAATATGAAATGTTTCTATGAAATAAGTTTTTCTCTGATTTGTAGCATAATAAAAAGAATAGCATAGTAGATAAAATTAGACTTGGATTTATTTTTCTAAGTCCACTAGTTCATACCTCCATATCCTTGGAGATGTCAGTATCCAGTTTTATTAACTGTTATATGGTGATGATAATGCTTGTTCCATCTGAAAACAGGGTTGAATTAGAGACTGGTTATGTGATTTCTTTGGCACAGGGAATTACCAGATAAGGAAATTTTCTGTATCACTGTAGGCTAATACCTTCTCTGCAACTTAGCATCTTCGAATTGCCTACAACAATGATTTCAAACTTAAAAAGAGGAGCCACTAAACAATGCAGAAATGTTGAACCCAGAACTCACATATTGACATTATCTATGGGTTTTTTTACTTACATATTAGCATTATCTATTTTTTTTGGTATTTTTGTAACTTTGTTACATATTTCTAAATAACATTTTAATTTTATTTGGGACTTGCTGAAGAATGTTACAGGCTTTATAGGTGACATGGGCTGCATGTTTGATGCTTTTTTTCTAACCTTTATCATTGAGTAGTTAAATTAATTGCCCAGGGTCTCCCAGTATATATGAGTTCACACTTGAACTCAAGTCATTCTGACTAATGCAGGCATTTTAGCCACTACACCAAATTGTCTTTCATCAAATGACAAAATTAAATTAATGAAATAAATATTTATTAGGGACCTATTATGTTCAGAGCACTATCCAGGTAATACAAAGATAAAAATCAGTAAGCTTTTAAGAACTCCAGGTTCAGTGGGTGAGATCACATGGTTTTAAAAATAAGAACGTAGTATCCCAAAAGTCTTAGTACATTGTAGTCACTTAAGACTTTAAAATGTGCCATGATTTTTGTATAATATAAGGTCAACTGAAAACATCAAAGGCAATATCTAAATCTTCCTGAAGAAAATTGAGGAGAAAAAGATATAATTTTTACTTGAGAGAAATTGGATAAGACTTTGCAGATCAAGTGCCACCAGAAGTTGGTTTTAAAAAGTAATACCAAGGTAAATTATACCATGGTTTACTAGTCTAGTAACTGTTAAAAATTGTTAAAAAGAGAGGAGGAGAGAGGAAGAAGCTATGGCATCTCACTGTATTTGGACATAGAGATTTGGATTCAATGGTGGTACAACTAGGTTTAAGAACTAGTTGAATAGCCAGACTTAGATATTAATGGTTTAATGTCTTGGAATCTTGGAATATTTCTAGTAGACTACCTCTGCTTGGTACTGTGCTATTTAAGATTTTTTATCAATGAGCATTTAGGATAAAAGTATAAATGATATATCTGAGGAATTTGCAGAAGACACAAAACTGGGAAAGATTGTTTCAGGGAACCAGTGAGAAATGGTGGTCTGAAGATCTGAGTAAATGTGAAAAATCTGTTCAGAAGTGGGTAAGAAGGGGCAGCTGGGTAGTTCAGTGGATTGAAAGCCAGGTCCAGAGATGGGAAGTCCTGGGTTCAAATCTGGCCTCATACATTTCCTAGCTGTGTGACCCTGGGAAAATCAATTAACCCCCATTGCCTAACCCTTACCACTCTTCTGCCTTGGAACCAATACGTAGTATTGATTCTAAAATGGAAGGTAAGGGTTTAAAAAAAAGTAGGTGAGAAGATAAGCAGCATGAAAGATAAGTGATTGTGATTTGAGAAACTTCAAATTTTCAGGTTCTCAAGGGGGAACATTTTGGGGTGATGACAAGAGCTAAGATGCAATTGCCTTTGTGATGAGTGACTGGGTGAAGATGGATGTCATGGTAATAGAGGAGATTGATGAGCCGAGAGTCAAGAGTATTGGAAGGGACATCAAAAACCATATCAACAACATCAAAGATACTATTATTGGACACGATGGAGAGGAAAACCAGAAAACAAGTATCAAAATCATTGAGAAAAGGGGAAAATGACTTTGGGTTTGGTATAATGCAACAAAAAGGGCCACAATATGTTAACCTATCCTGCTGGTGTAAACTTCAGAAAAGAATTTATTTACCAAAGATGTTATAGTAATGTTCTTGAGGTGGAAGTAGGAAACAAGGAGTAAATTGATTCTTCCTTCAGGACTTTTTAATCAGGAAAGAGTGGCCATCATTGGAAACACTGACAAAGAGTAAAGTTATATTTCCCAGAAGTCAAAGAATTTTAACCTGAAGGAGAAATTTTTCTTTAAATCTTTATCTTACACCTTAGATTCAATACTATGTATTGGTTCCAAGGCTGAAGGGTGGTAAGGGCTAGGCAATGAGGATTAAGTGACTTGGCCAGGGGCATATAGCTGGGAAGTATCTGAGGCCAG
This sequence comes from Gracilinanus agilis, assembly GCF_016433145.1. Taxonomy (NCBI): domain Eukaryota; kingdom Metazoa; phylum Chordata; class Mammalia; order Didelphimorphia; family Didelphidae; genus Gracilinanus; species Gracilinanus agilis. The sequence continues at coordinate 141,255,724 of NC_058134.1, read as the reverse complement.
ATTTGAACCTAGGACTTCCCATCTCTAGGCCTGGCTCTCAATCCACTGAGCCATCCAGCTGCTCCCTGAAGGAGTAATTTTAAAAGAGATTTATTAGTTAGAAAAAGGGAGCCCAGGAGGGAAAAGTTATAAAAGTTGTAAATAGAAGTCCTATTGGAACTATAAATATGCATTTACTTCAATATATATATCATTAATGAGAATATTATTGTAATAAACAGATCTTATAACCTACCTCAGTCTCCTCTTTTTCCCATATTATTCTTGTCCATTTTATCCAAAAGAACTCTTCAGTGTATTTAGATGCCTTTCTTTAAAGTTTTTCATTTTTTTTAATTTTAGAAAGCCCATTCTTCCTTCCATGGAACAACTCAATTCCTTTTTCCCATCAGCACTGTGTAATTAGAATTTTGCTCCCCAGGACTCTAAATCCCAGCCTCCTTTGTTCCTTTTCACATTATGTGCTAATGTAGGGAGGATATATTTTAAGTATAGCTCTGCCCTCTCTCTCTTTTCCCGGGAACGGAGTTTGTGGAGTTTGGGTGAATGCTAGGCAGGAGAATTTTACTCATGGGACTTTACTTTGGCTATCAATTTTTGTTCTTTTATTTATTATACTTAAAGTGGTTATTAATAAATCTTATAAATATAATACTTGGAGGTATTGGATATTAATTTAAATCTAAGAGCACTATACAACTATAAGACACTGTTAGACAATTTTAAAATGGGATGTGTAGGATATGTGTGCTTATATAAAATAACTATACAGTGGTACGTTGATACACGAGCACCTTAAGTCCCAAGCCAATTTGAGATATGAGCAGTCATAATCAGATTTTTTGCTTTAAGTTAAGAGCAGATATTTGAATCACGAGCTTCCACCACCCTCCACTTGATAGCCTGCCGAACATTTGGTTTCACAAGTTACATGAGGCTGTCTTGTTTTGTTCAGTGTTTATCTTGCCATGTGAGCATCTGTCCTGAATTGCTTTTGCTTGACTTTGATGACCTTGTCAAGAAGAACAGCGAGGAACAGACAACAGAGGAATTGAAGGAGATGCAGCAGCAGCAGCATATGGAAGTTTTGCAGGAAATTAGTAGGGAGGAGACTGAGATAGGTGGAGTAATCAACACAAGCAAAATTAAGGAAATGTTGAGGACTTGGAAAAAAAATTAAACAGTTTATGGAAAAGACACACCCAGTAAAAGTTGCAACAGATTTTGATCAGAGTTATGTAATGACATTTGTCTTATACATTATCAAAACATTCTGAAAGCAAGGAAGAAACAAACTTCCATGGAAAGGTTTTGGGGGGCTTGAATGGGTTAATTGTATTTTCATTAATGGGGAAATTTGATTTGACACACGAGCAAATTGAGTTACAAGCTTGGCCATGGAACAAATTAGACTCGTGTGTCAAGGTGCCTCTGTATGTGGGTTGTGTTAATGTGTAGTTGTGCAAGTTTTTATTTTTAGGAATATAGGTATCTTGGGTCTGGCATGAACTTCTCCAAAGGAAATTAATTTCCACCTTGGAAGGACAGGGGACATGGGTCATGGCTATTGTTCCACCTACCTCCAAAAGAGATGTCAGGTTAGATTCATTTAAGTTCCCCTTCAAGGGTTTGGAAGGAAAGCCAGTTCCCTGGCTTCTCTTATGGAGTAAGGAAGCCTTTTAGTGCCTACTCACGAATTGAACTACTTCTCCCTAAAACTAGTTGTATAACAACCAACACAAATTGCAAATGAACTCATTTATCCAAGCATAGCAAACAGAAATTGCAGTTTAACAAATTAAACTATGCCAAGAAATATACGGACAAGTCAACTCTTAATTAAGGAGGCAGCTAAGCTTTCAGCTCAGACCAAAAGATGGGGCCCATATCCCACCAGGGAGTCTTTGGAAGTCTCTAGGGAGACAAGTTGGCAGTCAAAGACATGTTAAGCACACTTCTCTTTATGACTGCAGTTTTTAACATCTTTCTCTCTATGGATCTCTTCCCATGAGTCTCAGGAACCTCAATTTTCCCCTCTCCAAAAGATGCTCTTGTTACCATCTTCACCCCTTCTTAAGGTACACAGAAGTACCTAAGCTTTCTTTCCATAAATTAAAGGTCATGTCTGCTGCATACAAGTAGCATAGAAAATATGCTAGACCTGGAGTTAGGAATCCCTGAATTCAAATTAAGCCTCAAAAACTGGTTGTTGTATGACCTTGGGCAAGTCTCTTACTCTCTGTTTGTCTCCATTTCCTCATTTGTAAAATGGTAGTAGTAATGCTGCCTATCTCCCAGGGTTGTGAGGATCAGTTGAGATTATATTTATAAAGTGCTTACCATGGAGCCTAAAACATAGTAGTCACTCTATAAGTATGTTAACTTATATTATTATTATTAACTATGAGCTTCAGACAAAAAGAAGCCCAGGCTTTTCTGATTCTCCCTTGTATATGCCTTTCTAAATCTCATATCTTATATTTACATTCTTTTTTTCCTATTCTGTATGATTCTCATGAACTTATCATTAGGCCATATATACTAAATATATTTCCCTCTGTTTTAACATTTTCAAGTGCTCTTAAGTATGTTGCAAATTTTATACTAGGTAAAGGCAAGTTTTCTTCATGGTATGACCAAGGCACTTTGGTGCAAACTAAAGGAATTTGAAATTGTATGTGTGCCAAAATTATTAAACTCTTCATATCTTTTGACTTTAATATACCATTACTAATTCCATACTCTAAAGAGGTGAACAAAAGAAGAAAACTCCTTTGTGTAGAAAACATCATCTGTTATTTTGTCATTTTTCAGTTGTGTTTGAATATACTGAAATAGTTTGATTTTTTCTAGTTCATTTTACAGATGAGGAAACTGAGGCAAGCAAGGTTAAGTGATTTGCCCAAGGTCAAATAGCTAGTAAGTGCTTGTGCCCAGATTTGAACTCATAAGGGTGAGTCATCCTGACTCCAACCCTGGTTCTATAGGCACTGCTCCACCTAGCTATCCTAAATTTAAAAAAAATATCATCTTCACAGGGTTATTACAAGATTCACATAAGATATATGTAAAGTCCTCTGTAACCCTTAAAACATAGTATAAATATTGTTGTTGTTCAGTCATTTTCCTTTGTGTCTGACTCCTCATGATCCCATTTATGGTTTTCTTGCAATGACACTGAAGTGGTTTGCCACTTCTTCTCCAGCTGATTTTACAGATGAGGAAAATGAGGCAAACAGGATTAAGTGATTTTCCTACAGTCACAGAGCTATTATCTGAGGACAAATTTTAACTTGTCTTTCTGACTCCAGGTCCAGTCTTCTGTCCACTGTACCAGATAGTTACCCCCAAAGAACTTGAGGCTGAGGATTATTCATCAATTGTGGAAGAGCTGAACAAATCACAGTGCATGAATATAATGAGATGCTATTGTAGTAAATTTAAAAATAGATAGTTTCAGTTAAATTTGGGAAGACTTTAATGAACTAATTCAATATAAGGTAAGGAGAACTAGAATTTTGTGATGATATCACTGTAAAAATCAACAGTATTGAAAATTATATGAGATTTGATCAATGACATGGTCAACCATGACTCCAGCAGGTCAGTGGTGAAGAACCCTGCCTCTCTCCAGACAGTGATGTGATGGCATGATATACAAAATAAGACACATTTTGGAGTATGTCCAATATGGAAATTTGTTTTGTTTGACTATAAGTGTTTCTTACTAAGGTTTTATATGGAAGTGGAGGTGGGAAGGAGAAAAAACAATACTTAATAATTGAAAAAAAAATTGATGCAGAGTCGGGATGAATGACTTGTGACTTAATAGTAGTTTGTGAATTAACAGTAGTCTTAATCCAAGTCATGAGCTTTCTGTTTCTCTAATGAAGATTTCCTATCTCTGCTTTCACATTTTATTTTACCTTTTATTTTACTATTTTTTCATACACATTTAAAATAGCTTTAACTATAGGAAGATTTTAAATTTTTGTAAATTGGAACATCCTAAGAGTGAAGTTTGTTAACATCTTGAAAGAGAATATAGAGACAAATAATAGAGTGTCCTTATCAGGAGGGAACATAGTTTGGTTAGAATTAAGGTAACAGCCTATAAAAATGTAAGAAATTATCTCTAAATTCATGACTATAATTATGTATTCTAACACTTTACTCCTTTTTTAGTGTTTCAGAGGGTTTTTTTTAGAAATTAAGGCAATTATACCATTTTAAAGTATGAGACAGAGAGATTTTCATGGAAATTATAAAGAAGCAGCATATTTAAGTCTTTATTTTAACATTAAAGTCTGAGAAACCTTTTGTCTTGGTTGGTTCATAGTATCATATTCTTAGAAGTAGAATTCAACTGACTAACTACCAATATTTAGTCAAATGAAGTATTATCCCCATTTTACAGATAAGTAATCCAATTTAGATGATCTGCTCTGCCTCTTTTAAGACTGGAGGAGGGAACTTAGATATACTTCTTCCTTGGAAAGTCCTCTTTCTGCTATGAGAAGCCTTAATCTCCTTTTTTCTCCCAATGTTTATATTTTACAGTAGCATTAAACAAATGTTAAATTTTTTAGAATACATTTTCATTGGTAATTGCAAAAGTATATAAATGAACTTAATCAACAAGTACCAATTCATGAACATATTTATACAGGTGACAAATCAAGTATATGTCATCTTCTCCATTTTTTTTTAAGGGAAGAGATGAAAAGTACCTTTCTGTCTTTGATTTTTTTCTACTCTCTTGGTATCTTTACCTATTTCAAATAACTTAGAAAATTATCTCAAAGCTCTTAAAAACTGCATTACTTCTTCCCCTATTAGAATTAGATAAATTGATCCAAAAATAAATAATAAAGAAATAAAAGAAATGAATGAAATGTTAGAAAAATTAGAGTTAATAGATATCTGGAGAAAACTGAATAGGAATAAAAAGGAATATACCTTCTTTTTAGCAGGACAGGGTACATATACAAAGATCGACCATGTACCAGAGCAATGGTTGGCAACCTTTTTGGCCATGAGAACCATAAACGCCTGTGGAAGGAGGAGGATGTAGGTGGAAGGCTCTGGAATATGGGGTGGGGGCTGAAGGGCCCCCTGGGACACATCCTGGGGCTCTGCCTGGACTGGCTGGTTTGGAGGTGGAGCCAGATAGGGCTTGAGAGCCATACATTTGCATTGCTGATCCCTGCACTAGAGCATAAAAACATTACAAATAAATGCCAAAAAACAAAAATGATAAATGCAACTTTTTAAGATCATAATGTGATAAAAATTATCATTAGTATGGGTTCATGGAGAGGCAAATTTAAAGTTAATTGGAAACTAAATAATCTAATTCTTCAACTGGTGAGTAAGGAAAGAAATCACAGAAAAAATACTGATTTCATTGAAGAGAATGACAATGAGGAGACAATATATTAAAATCTATGGGATACAACCAAAGCAATAGTCATGCAAATTGTATATCTCTGAGTACTTATATCAACAAAATAGAGAGGGATAAGATAAATTAATTGGGCTTGCAATTTAAAAAAAATTGGAAAGAAAACAAATTAAAAATCCCCAGATAAAAACTAAATTGGAAATCCTAAAAATTAAAGAAAAAATGAATAAAAATGGAAAGTAAAATGATTATTGAGTTAATAAATAAGACAACTATGTGCTAGTACTTTGAAAAAACAAATAAAATGGATAAAGCACTGGGAAAACTAATTTTAAAAAGGGAAGAGAATCAAATTAAGAGCATAAGAAATGAAAATTGAGATATCATCTCCAATGGAGAGGAAATTAAGGCAATTTTAAAGAAATTTGCCCAATTATGTGGCAATAAATCTAAGTGAAATGAGTATTTACAAAAAATATAAATTGCCTAGATTAACAAAAGAAGAAATATAATATTTAAATAATCCCATCTCAGAAGAAGCAATTAAACAAGCCATCAAGGAACTCCCTACAAAAAAATCCCAAGGGCCAGATGGATTCACAAGGTCCCTCGATTGTGGAATGGCTGAATAAATTGTGGTAAATGATGGTGATGGAACTATTGTGCTATTAGTAACAATAAATTGCTTGATTTCCATATAAGCTGGAAAGATCTCCATGAACTGATGCTGGACAAAATGAGTAGAACCAGGAGAACATTGTACACAAAAACAAACATTGTGGGATCATCAAATATAATCGACATTGCTACTTATAGCGATGCAATGATCCAGGACAATTCTGAGGGACTTATGAGAAAGAATGCTATCCACATGAAGAGAAAAAACTGTGGGAGTAGAAATGCAGAAGGAAAACATATGATTCATCACTAATTTATATGGGTATAGGATTTGGGTTTTTGTTTTTTAAAAGATTACTCTATTACAAAAATGAGTAATATGGAAATAGTTATTAATTGATAATGCATGTGAAACCAAGTGGAATTGTTTGTTGGCTCTAGGAGAGAGAGGGGAAAAACATGAATCATTGAATCACGGAAAAATACTTAAAAATAAAGAATTTGGAAAAAAAATTTTTAATTGCACTATTTTGAGCATTGGTTTCTTTGGTTTGTATTTGATCAAGTCTAACTGGCCTTTTGACTTTATCTTTCTAAGTGTGGTTCTATTTCCCAACCTAGTAATAACTTGGTAGAGTTGATTAGGTTTAGATCAACATTTCACACCCTACACTAAGATGAATTCAGAATGGGTGAATGACTTGAATATAAAGAAAGAAACTATAAGTAAATAAGTGAACATAGAATTGTTTCAGATTTATGGGAAAGGAAAGATTTTAAGACCAAGGAAAAGTGAGAAAATATTACAAAATGTAAAATAAATAATTTTGATTACATTAAATTAAAAAGGTTTTGTTCAAACAAAACCAGTGCAATCAAAATTAGAAGGGAAGAAACAAATTGTGAAAAAAATCTTTAAAACAAAAACCTTTAACAAAGGTCTAATTACTCTGATTTATAAGGAGCTAAATCAATTGTACAAAAAACACGCCATTCTCCAATTGATAAATGGGTAAGGGACATGACTAGGCAATTTTCAGATAAAGAAATCAAAACTCTTTGATCCAAACATTCTGGATGAGAATTTGGAACTATGTTCAAAGGGCTTTAAAAGACTGCTTGCCTTTTGATCCAGCCATACCACTGCTGGGTTTATACCCCAAAGAGATCATGAGGAAAAAGACATGTACAAAAATATTTATAGCCATGCTCTTTATGGTGACAAAAAATTGGAAAATGAAGGGATAGCCTTCAAATGGGGAATGGCTGAACAAATTGTGGTATCTGTTGGTGATGGAATACTATTGTGCTAAAAGAATTAATGAACTGTAGGAATTCCATGTGAACTGGAATGACCTCCAGGAATTGACGCAGAGTGAAAGGAGCAGAACCAGGAGAACATTGTATACAGATACGCTGTGGTACAATCGAATGTAATGGACTTCTTTACTAGCAGCAATGCAGTAATTCAGGACAGTTCTGAGGGACTTATGAGAAAGAACACTATTTGCACCCAGAGAAAGAACTGTGGGATTAGAAACAGAAGAAAAACAACTGCTTGATCACATGGGTTGAGGGGGACATGATTGGGGATGTAGACTCTAAGCAATCACCCTAATGCAAATATTAATAATAAGGAAATAGGTCTTGATCAATGACATATGTAAAACCCAGTGGAATTACTTGTTGGCTATGGGAGGGGTGGCGGAAGGAAGAGAAAGAACATAAATCATGTAACCGTGGAAAAATATTCTAAATCAATTAAATTAAAGAAAAATTTTCAATTAAAAATAACTTGGGAGAATTGAAATGTGATGATTCTACTATCAGCAATGAAATTAGATTGTCATTAAAACCCCTGAAGATCTCATGCATTTGGCACATTTACTGTATTCTTTCAGATACTCATACAGATGTTGTCTAGCTTAGTTGGATTATCTTACACTAGACTCTCAGCAGTGTCATTTTTTCTTTTACTAAATTTTGTTTTGTTATTTTGTGAGTGGTGTGTGTAATGTTTTGGAAAGTGGTTATATTTTAAATGGACATTGCTTTGGGCTGATAGGAAATCCTGCCCCAGACACTTAAGCTGTGTGATCCTGAATAAGACTGTCATTTCCTCATCTGTAAAATGAGGAAATTGGATTTTAGGAGATTATATTAGTTAGCTAGAACATTTTTTTTTGCAACTCTATTTTGATTTTGGTTTATAGTGAGTCATATTCTCTAATAAATGTTGATAACATCCAAGAGAACCTTTCTGTATTTTCTTCCTTTCTGAATCAGTTTCTTGTTCATTGATCACATTGAAACTGCCCTCAACCCATAGAGTTCATCTCCTTATCTTTATGCTTGTTTCTAATTCATTTCTAATTTATTTTTTCACTGTAATCAGCATATAATCTAATAGCATACAGAGAGGATATTTTGCAATGATTTGTTATTTTGCCTATACTAAACTAGTTTAATGTTGTTCTTTGTTACTTGCAATATCTGTTGTCTTTTTGATTCTTAAAGAATTTGTAGCATTTAAATCTTTGTCCTCATTCAGTTCTTCGACTCAGTCTATATTTTCAGACATAGTTTCCTCCATTCTTCCACTGTGCCTACTTTTACATTGAAGTCATTACATATCCATATATGATAAACTTATTTCGAAAGACTTTCAAGTTTTTCATATAATTTTTCCAACTTCTTAGTCAACAGATAACATTGTATAAGATTCATTTGTCTTCATGATGATCTGTTTGTGTTTGTGTACTGTGAATATTGAAGATAAGATTATAAGATTATAGGATTTAGAGCTGGATGACTGAGTAGTCTAGAAAATGACATTTCTGGTCTTTGTGTAACAGTTGAAATGAACTTTGCCAACTATTTTGTTCTTTCCAAGGAAAGGCTAAATGCTATTGTTCCATTTAGCTGCAACTATTTTATGTCTCTGTGTTTAAACTATATCAAATATACCGATTTTGGTGTGCTTGTCCAAAATTTTCCAGCAGGCTCATTCCTTAATGAACTTTATTTGTACTCTAAGAGGACACAGTTAAATTAGGCTTTTGGATAATCTGTGAACTATTTGACTCGGTAATCCCTTTTCTGAGCCACCTTGCTAGTATCATGGTGGAATTAAAAGATAGCTTCAACAGATCAAGAACAGATTACATTTTTGTACCTTTCATTGATTTTTCTTGGGGGGGAATTTATTAATATGAGATCACTATGTGATAATCAGTCCTTTTCTTTTTCCATGCCTTTTATCATCATCTTCAGTAGCTGGCTCATAGCCTACTTTTAGGTCTATACCGAAAGCCTTTTCATTTGGGTAGAACCTAGTTTGTGCTTGGATGTTATGACCTTTGATACCTCAGGATAATTTGGGGCTTGATTAAGTATCAGAAAAAGATGTTTCTGAATAAGAATGTTCTGTGCATATATTAATTATGTCTTAAACTTCTAAATAAGACCACTTATTTATGGATTGTATCAGATTACTATAATATGTGTATGATAGTAAGCTGGTAGATAGATAGATAGATAGTTATACACACATACCTATATATTTTTATTTCTAGGAAAGTATTTGACCCAGAAAAAAATTGTAGCTTTGAAGACCTTCCTCAAACATAGTATCTTCTTTGTAAATATAAAAATATGCAAAATTTTGACAGATATAATTATGGAGAAAGCTTTTTCAGTGATTTGCTGAATATTACCATAAAGTGAGGTATAAAACAGGGAGACATATTCATCTAATATGTTTGATAATGTCATGGAAGTATTCTTTCTTAAAGTAAAAATGAAAGAATTTCATATTTATTCCCCAAATGTTTCTGTTTTCAAATGACTTTATACTGATTGTACCCAGTTCCTAAATATTAAGAGTCCTTATTAGTGAAATGAAGTGTAAATTAGCCTATAGACCTAAGCACTTAAAAAAAAAAGAAAAAGAAAAGGACATATTACCCAGAATATTATGTATAACTATCAATACATTCCATTTTGTTATTTCTTTTCTCTATCTTCCCCAAATATATTACAAATTTTGGATAGGAATTGAAATAATTTCTGAAACCCACTTGCCAAGATTAAGGCAGGAGAAGATTTCATGGTGTCATGCATGGTCAATTGAATAGTAATATTAACCATCTTAATGTACATAATTTAGTAAAACCTAGTCCCATTACCACCATTTATCCTCTCAAGGATGTTCTGTGGCTGTAATCCATTGAAAAGCATGATCTTGAAAATAAACAAGTAACTCAATGTCCATTGGGCAGATTCATGGCTGATATATCCATGCTGTGACAGGTTAACTAGGACTTCTATGTGAGATGTAGCATAAACTGAGACAATGAAGGATGTGTTTGAGAAGGTTTAGTAGTATAGTGATAATGAAATGTCTTTTCTTCATTCTCTTAAGATAGAAGAACATTTTCAATATTCAATTTTTTGTGGAATAAGTAGAGAATAGAATAGAATGGGTAAGGAGCAAGGTTGGTCAGTCACTTATTGCCAGTTCATGAAGGTGATCTATGGCAAAAAGCTACTAAAGGCATTATCCTCCTGCTGTGTCAGTCTCGAGGAAGCAGCTCTTGACCAAATACTCTCAAATCTTATCAGACCCTAGAACTAATCTGAATTAAATGTTTGCTATGGAATAGGATGAAATTAGTTTGTCATCAATCCTTATTTTAGTAAGTTTTAAAACTTCAGTGGAAAAAACACTTGATGGATTTAATGGTGAAAATGTCCTTGTTTTCTGTCTCAGCCTTGCCTCTAATTGTCTCTTCTAACATGGGCAAGTCACTTAGCTTTCTTGGTTTACTTATTGCTATATTTGAAATAAAGGATTGCATAAGAACCTAAGGTTCTATCTATTCCATGATCCCATGTTCTATTATATGGTATTTTGTTAGGCTCAGAAAGTTAGAGATAGGAGGGACTTTGGAGATCATCAAATCCAATTATTTCATGTTATAGATGAGAAAACTGAGGTTCAGAGAGGTGCGTGGTAAGCAAGGTCACTCAGCTGTTAAGACTGAAGAAAGATTCATATTTATATCCCGGATTTCAAAAGTAGCACTCTGCCTACTCTTCCATGTATCTTGAATACAATAATGGAAACATCTCGTTGTATTTACTTTCTCTATATTTAAATATCATTTCCTTACATACGGTTTAATATTATATTGTCCAGTAATAAAGAAACAGTGGTCAGTGGTTCTATTCTTGTGCTTCATTATACAATATTCCCTTTGGTGTCATTTAGTTATTTGTGTTAATGGCATTAATTAGTCTTTAGTAGGATAATATTTGTTTCTCCAATTACATTGACTCAAAAGGCTAGGGAGCTATCCCAGATATTCCAGAATTTTTTTTGTCAGTCCAGTACGTATGCTCTACTCAGTTCAATTTAAGAAACATTTGTTAAACAATGTATTTACAAGGAACTGTGCTAAGCTTTCAGAGTAATACATAGATAAAAATGAAAACATCTCTGACTTTGAAGAGTTTTTGTTCCTTTTTCACCTATAAATTTATCCAAATATTTTGGGAATCATTTTATATTTTAAATCTGGATCAACTTCTTGGGTTAAGGACTTTCATAATTTTTCCTCTGCTCTATAATTTAGAATTTGCTGACATTTTTCACCTAAACCAAATGCTAAATGCTTCCTAATTTTACTATTCATAAATCTGTGGTCAAACTTTCTGCCTTCTTGTTTTCCTGACCTCAGTAATAAGCCCTTTTTTCCTTTTTCCTACATGCATACAGAAATACATAAACTTATACATCTATATCTATTTTACACACACACATACACATATATATGTGTGTATATATATATATATATATATATATATATATATAT
>NC_058134.1:141152765-141243638 GCF_016433145.1 Gracilinanus agilis | reverse complement strand
CTATAATTTAGAATTTGCTGACATTTTTCACCTAAACCAAATGTTAAATGCTTCCTAATTTTACTATTCATAAATCTGTGGTCAAACTTTCTGCCTTCTTGTTTTCCTGACCTCAGTAATAAGCCCTTTTTTCCTTTTTCCTACATGCATACAGAAATAAACTTATACATCTATATCTATTTTACACACACACATACACATATATATGTGTGTATATATATATATATATATATATACACACACACACACACACCTATCTTTATATTTCCATCCCTTTGTTTTTTACTAATTGCCTATTGGAAAAAGAGATTCACTAATGAACAAAAATGTATGTAGTTAATCAGGTAGATCTAAATATATGTAATCTGCTCAGATTTGAAAATTTCGGCTTACTAGTTGTTCACTGAATTTTTTCCAAGATGTTGATTAGGAGGTTCATATGTGAACCAAGAAAAAGGAGTCATTTAATATAGTCTGAACCAGAGCTATCCCTTTCAGTTTCTGATCTGTTGATTATCCTGTGAAGATCCTTAGGCAAAGGGTCAGCTTTACATCAAGGGAAAGAAACTAAAGTTCAGGCACAATGTTGTTTTTTTTTCTTGTCAAAAAAAAAGAGAGTTTACAAAAGTCAGATTTGTGGCTTGAAGCTATTTGGTAGTAAAATTTTGATGCCATTATACAAAGTAGCAAAATATGGATTTTACCTGGCCTGCTTTTCAATTCAACTGAACATTAAGTACATTCTTAATGGTCTGATTTGCTGGGAAGAGCACTATTACAATAATCTGCTTTTTACAGCCCATATCAAATAGGAACTTGCATCACTTATTACAAAGTTTGTGCTTTGGGAGACATTTTCACGGCATCTAGCTGTGCTGCCCCACATTTCTTGGAATTAGCCTCTAATGATATCATCTCCCAAAATGAGTTGTTTCTCAAACATACTGATTGTTTTGTGGTTAATGTCTAATCCAATAGCTATATTTAAAATGTCATACAAATTTGTAAGAAAAGGTCCATTGAAACTGCTGTTGTATCCGTAATTGTATGAAAATGTTATGGAAGAGACGTCATGCAGTTTGAATGTTTTTAGATTTTCTTTTTTTCTACAAGATACAAGCAGGAGAGATGAGAACTCATTTTTAACTGTTCGCAGTTCAAGTTTTTAACCATTGTCTGCTTGAGAACAGAAGACTGTTACTGTAGGTGTCATGTAAAATAAAGTTGGAGTCTAAAGCCTCCTTTTAGCTGTCAGCCTTATTAAGAAGCTACTCATGTGTTGAGCCAGGCACCTGTATTGTATAAGCAATGCATTGTAATGTCTAGGGAGAATTTTCTTTCCCAGCACTGCTGCCTTATTAGGCCTTGCTCACTGTTGCCCTGCCTTCTTCCAACTCACTCGCTGCAACTCACAGCACAGTAGGTCTAATGCAGATTGACGCCTACGCCAGAAGCCTGATTGAAACTTGTGTCTCACAGTTGCTAATGCTCACTGAACCATTTTATTGAAGATAAAGTAAATAAAATAGATTGCCATATGAGAATTCTCTGAAATCAAATGGAATAATTTGACAGGTTTAAGTCCATGAAGAAGAAGGCAAAGCACTGAAGCACACAGAATACTTTTTATGCACAACATAACGGGGCTGGTGTTGGGAAGAAAGGCATTTCTGTTGCTTTGGCTATAAAATATTAATTTTTTAACAGAACAGTTAATTGTCGAAGACAGTCTGCGATGCTGAATTTGTGTTTGTCCTTAAGCTGTACATCCCTTCCCTGAAAAATAATTTACATAAATAAAAAGTTTTGAACAGTGGAACATGAGCCAATTTTTTTTTGTAGTTGAGTTTTTCTGGCATTTATGTGCTTGGATCAGTAGCTTTATAGAACTTAATAAACAACAGAAATGAACAGATTTGCCAGAGTGTACTCTAGAATCTTTAGGTTAGAGTAATAACAATGAAACCTCTGCTTCTGAAAGTATTTTGCATGATACTGAAATTTTTTACTTTTTTTCCATAATAAAAAGAATAGAGAAAAATGAGAGTCCATTAAAATGCACTATTTTTATCATATTAAAAGTGTTTAATATATGGGGTTAAAAATTAATCAGTCAGATGAAGCCAAGATGGCATATTAGAGGCAGCCACCCATCAGAACTCTCCAAACATTCTCCTCCAAACAAATTTAAAATATTGCCTCAAGTCAAATTTTGGAGTGTCAGAGCCAACAAAAGAACAGGGTGAGGCATTTTTCTGGCCTAAGAAAATTTAAGAAATCATCAGAAAAAGTTTGTGGCATCCCTGTTAGGGAGCCTGGCCATGTTACGATAGGCAAAATTGTTCACAACAGCAGCTTTGTGAACTCTCAGCCTAGAGACAATAAAGGGTTAGACGACTGGTCAGAATCAGATTACAGGGGACCCTTCTCTGGATACAGCTAGTGCTGATCAGCAACTTTGTTGTCCTTATGCAGTTTTGGGTGATAGTTCCAGTGTCAGGAAGAATGCTAGCTTATCTGGCTGCAGGGGAGCAGGAACCGTCCTTGAGTAAAAATCAAATTGCAGACCAGGATAGCTCTGACCACTTCTTTCCCTGGTTCACACCATTTTGGAAGCCCCAAACACTTGCAGACCCCCAGAAATAGACCTGAAAAGGATAGTGTGAAAAAGCCTGAAGTTGGGATAGTGCCTCCCCACCACCAGATGAGCATAGGCCACCTTTAACATAAACTTAAAATTCAAGTAAGAGGCTGGGAAAATGAGCAAATTAGGGAAAAAAGAATTTGAATGTAAAAAGCTACCACAATCACAAGGAGGACCAAAAAATAAACTCAAAAGATGACAGCATGAAAATAGCTACCTAAAAAATGTTCAAAGAGAAATGCTAATTGGACCCAAACCCAACAAGAATTCCTACAAAAGCTAACAAAAGAGTGGTAGAAGAAACACTGGAAAAAGAAATGAGAGTTGAAAATTAATCACTAGTTAATTTTGTCTATATTTTTAATCCAATCCGTTAAAAAAAAGAAAAGGAATTCTGAAGTTTCTGCCTCCACATTTGTAATTCCTGTCCTTTTCTCTCTGTTTCCACTATCAACTTCTTAATATAAGACCTAATTTCTACCTTCTTAAGTCATTGCCATGGCCTACTTGACTGGTTTCCCATGCTTCACAATTGTATATTATTTTAAAGTTTTTATGTGCAGGTCTGTCCATAACACCTATGCTCAAAACCCTTCAATAACTTCCTTTGTGTACCAAATGAAGTTCAGATTCCTTAGCAGAAAAATTAAGACTCTTCTAGAAAGTATTGCTGTCATCCTAGGTTTATATAAGTTTTAACCTCCTTCCACCACAACATAACCCATTTTATTTTTCAGACAAATTATTTGTCATCTCTGTAGTCTATCCACTTCTGTGTCTTTGCTACACCATTCCCTTCAAGGCAGCTTAGTGGCCCAGTGGATAGAGTGCTAGTTCTGAGATCAGGAACAACTGATTGCAAATTTGGTCTCACACACTTAATAGTTCTATGACCCTTGATAACCCAACTTCTCTTAGCCTCAGCTTCTTATCTGTAAAATTGAAATCATAATAGCACCTATTTCCCAGAGTTATTGTGAAGATCAATTGTGATAATAATTCTTAAAGAATTATCACAATGCCTACCACAAAGAAGATGCTGTATAAATGCACCTTCCCTTCAATTATGTTGCCCCTCTTTTACCTACTACCTCTCTCCATTGAAATATTACCCATTCTTTAAGATCCAATTTCAGTTTTACTTCTATTTAGCCTTTTTTGATTACATTATCAAGAAATGATCATTCCTTCTGTAACTAGTACTTTGTACCACCCTTGCACTTTTGTACTATTTTGTGTATTTATTTGTATATTTTAAAATATGATTTATAAATTAATGACAGAGTTTGGTTACTGTAATATTTTCTTGATGCTCAGAATGAGAATAAAATGAATTTAAACTACTTGCGTATTGTACTTCCTATATAATGTGAAATCTATTTTTCATTGTAATGTATGCTCTAATTTGAGACAAAGTATATCTTTCAAGGGTGAATAGGAAATAAGTCTGTGCTCAATCATATAGGCTTCTCAGAACTAAGTTGTTGAGAGACAACATTACATGGTGCAGAGGGAACCATCCTTAGGAAGACCTGCATCCAAATCCTTCCTCTGATATACTTTCAGTTCTTCAGATAATATTCTCAAGATGATAAATTGTACAACAGTTGTTGAGTTACATGGATAAAGGAACTTTCTACATTGAGACCTCCTTACATTATTGAAATCATAGTTAGAAATAAGAATTTGTATGTATCAATTCCATGTAGATGAAAAAAACCCTGTTTTTTGAAGATATTGTTTACTCTTTGCCAGTTATTAATTTAAATTACCATTAATATTTGCTAGTGTCATTCTATTAGCTCATTGAGTCCTAAATTGCAAAATGATAGAGTTCATTCAATATGGTCCCTTCTATCTCTAAAATTTATGATTTTGCTATCTTTTTTATAACAAGATAGTGTACCATTAGTATGTTGTTGCATGATGTTGTTTTTCATTGTGGATAGTATCCTTGTGTTAAGCTATTTTCATTTTTTTAGCCTTTCCTTTATGCAAGTGACCAGAAGCACTGCCCACATTTTTCAAGATGAATTTGAAGTTAATAGAGTTTTACTTCTCTAAATGAAATTATTATGTGTCAGTTTGTAGGTTGTAAGTTCCATAAGGATAGGGGTTCTCTCTTCTTTAATCACTTTATCTTCCTGAGGACTTAGTACAGATGTTCTCCACATAGTTGACATTTAAGCATTTGTTGAAAGAATACAAATTCTGGATTAGAGACTTCTAAAAAATAAGGGATTTTTTGAGACAGTAATTTCAACTACTGTAATAATGTACTAGCAAGGAGAAATCTATAGGATCACCTTTAATGAGGAGGTAGAAATGCTTTATAATTAACATATCAATTATTTGTGAATAGGTATTTCTTAAGTTCTTAGAAAGTATTCATTTAAGTAAGCAATACAGATAGCCTGCAATTTGATTAGTATTATGTTTGTTTAGAAAAAAAAAATTCTCCATCTATGGAACAGAGACAAACTATTCCTTGGGAAATGGAAGTAAAGGCCTTTGACTGGCAGGTTATGGAGGAGTGACTTAAGTTTAGAAGTTTTGACATTCTTTTGTATTCTTCAAATATTTACATAATATCAAAACCAAGCCAATAATGTGAATAAATTGCCTGCTTTCCAAATGAACAAATTGTTAATTTCATTAATATAAAATTTTCAAAGACCTTAAAGAAGTAGAAGATAAACTGTTCATTCTTTTTAAAAAACTCATTCCTTTTATTGTTTTTCCAATTCCATAGAGGAATAATTTTTTAACAATTGCTTTCTGACCTTTTGTAATCGAAATTCTCTCCCTCTCTCTCTCCTCTCCAACCGCTCCAGGCAGAAAACAATCTAATATAGATTATTTCAGTGTTTTCATGTAATACAAATTTCCCTATTCTTTATATCATGAAAGAAAACATGTCACATATGTAAGAAAAAATCAAAGAAAATAAATAAGAAATGGCATACTTTGATCTGCATTCATACTCTGACATTTCCTTCTATGTACGGCTGTAGATAAAAAGCACTTTTTGTCATCATGAATCCCATGGTGCTGTCTTGGGCCCTTTGTGTTTCAGATGATAGTTAGGTCATTCACAGTTGATCATTGTACTTTGTTACTGTGTACAGTATTCTCTTGGTTCTTCCCACTTTGCTTTGCATCTGTTAATACGAGTCTATTATTTCTTATGACACAATAGTATTCCATTATAACCATGTGTTACCACTTGTGCAACCATTTCCTAATTGATGGGACGTCCTTTCAGTTTCTAATTTTTTTGTCATCACAAAAAGAGCTGCTGTAAATATTTTTATACATGTAGATCCTTTTCCCTTCTCTGTGACCTCTTTGGAATATAGTCCTAGTAGTGGTATTGCTGGGTGAAAAAACAATTTTATAGCCTTTTGGGCTTAGCTCCAAATTGTTCTCCAGAATGGTTTTATCAGTTCACACCTCCACCAACAGGGTTACAGTGTTCCAATTTTCCCTAAACTGTTTATTCTTAATAGCTACATAAGAATAATGCTTTTTTTTATGATTGAGACAGATGCATACTTATACACATAGAAATGCACCCAGTAGGAGGACAAAGGGGAAGAAAAACTTAATTTCATTAACATATAAGTCCTTAGATAAACTTTAAAATTATATAACTTTAGAGGTAGAAGTGAAGTCATGAATTAATCTTAATGAAGTTGGCCATTCAGGTTCTGCTTGAATATCTCCTAAATTCAGAATCCTTTTTGAATTTTAATTTTGCCCTGCATTGTATGAATAGTTAGTAATGACTGCACATTTGGTAAACATGCCTTATATACCTTTTTTTTAAAGCCCTTAACTTCTCTGTATTGGCTCCTTGGTGGAAGAGTGGTAAGGGTAGGCAATGGGGGTTAAGTGACTTGCCCAGGGTCACACAGCTGGGAAGTGTCTGAGGCTGGATTTGAACCTAGGACCTCCTGTCTTTAGACCTGACTCTCAATCCACTGAGCTACCCAGCTGCCAAATAAAGATACATTTCCTTTAACTACAAGAAAAGAAATGGTTTGAGTTTGAGCTGTCTCTTTAGTATATTCATTCTGTCTCCTACTAAATAAACACTATTGTTGTTCAGTTGTTTTCAGTTGTGTCTCACCCTTTATGACCCTATTTAGAGTTTTCTTGTTAAAGATCCTGGAATGGTTTGCCATTTCCTTCTCCAGCTCATTTTACAGATAAGAAAAGAAGCAAACAGGGTTAATTGGCTTCCTCAAAGTCACACAGCTAGAAAGTGTCTGAGGCCAGATTTGAACTCAGGATGATGGATGCCTTCCTGATTCTCGATCTGGCAGTGCATCCACTGAACAACCTTGCTTCCCACTAAACACTATATCCTTTACAATATGCTCACAGACTATCCCTCTGGTGACAGATGTGTTGTAAAATTTTGCTTCATATTGTTATCAATTTATCCATCTATAGATGCTGGAGTCTCCCTTTTTTGTCATTGGAATTAGGGACAAGATTTGCCCTTCTGGGTTTTTGACATTTATTGTCTAAGACTTTTAAAAATTTCTATTGGTCACTCTGAGAAAACGATCTCATAACTTTCTTCAGTATTCTGCTCCTATGGACTCTACCACTTAAAGTGATTAAACAATCTCTTTCACTCTCTTTTTGGGTCTGGACTTCTTTTGTATTACTTCAGCACCATGAAGACTGCCTGCCCTTTTGAAGATGAGCCTGAGATCATAGACATAGGCCTACCTGGAACCTCAGAGGCTTTCTAGTCCAATCCACTCATTTATACAGATGAAGAAACTGAAGGTCAGGGAGATAAAAGGAGTTGTGTGATGGCATACAGCTAGTTTCAAAAGTGAGGCTTCAGTTTCTCATATAATAATAAATACTTATATTTCTTATGGGCCAGTGTTTTTAGAAGTGAAATAGCATTTAAGTCTTCTCTGTCTCTGTCTTTCTTCCCCCAACCCCTATATTAGTCTATATTACACTAACTTTCCTCAAAAGTAGTCCCTTAAACATCCTGCAGTAAGAACAGCAATAATCATAAGGTAATTCATAATCTTTCTAATGAGATTTTAAAAGCATACTCTTGTGGTTGAAAATTATACCATTTTCTATATCTTATTTCCAGCATGGAAATCATGTAGTAGCTTGCTTACAAACAAAGACTTAAATATGAGGATACTTGGAAATTAATAACAATTCCTAAGTAACCCCACTGACTAACTCTACTATAGTATTTTCAAGTTTACCAAATACCATTTGACTGATCACATTGAAAAATCCATTATGTACACTACAGTTTTAGTACCAGCAGCTGTTTAACTATTTATTTTTTAAATATCCAATGTATGTATTCATATGTGTATTTACATAAAATTTCTATGCTAACATTAGCCTATTGTCAGAAATAGGGGGATTGACACAGCTGACAATTTTCTCATTCTTCCTTTCTTCTTCTTTCTCCCAAGAGTTGGGGGCTGCATGTAGCAAGACATTTTCCCCCTTTCCTATTATCACCATGTGTCATTTAATTCATGTTACTTCCTTTTAAACATGCTTATATATATGTATATATATATTTTTAATTAAATACCCAGTTAACTCCTTTCCTTCTCTCCCACGTTAGAGAAGGTATATACTATATTCCAACCAAACTGGATTTTTAACTTCTCTAAACTCTACCTGATATTTCCTATCTCCATTTTTATCTCAATCTATTAAAATACTCCTCTTTTTTAATGTTAGCTTAGGCACCATTTCTTCCATGAAGCCATCTCTATAACTACAAATATGAAATCAAAATTTCTTAATTAAATTGTCTTTATTAAATTAAAATGTCTTAAATTTAACAGATTATTTTTTTTATGTGGGATCTCTCCTTTGGACCATTAAACTCTTCTTTGTATTATATTTTTTGCAATAATAGCACAGCAACACTGACAACTTATATTTCTATAGAAATTGAAATTTTTAGGGGGCAGCTGGGTGGCTCAGTGGATTGAGAACCAGGCCCAGAAATGGGAGGTTTTAGGTTCAAATCTGGCCTCAAACACTTCCTAACTGTGTGACCCTGGGCAAGTCCCTTAACCCCCATTGCCTAACCCTTACTACTCTTCTGCCTTGGAACCAATATACAGTATTGATTCTAAGAAGGAAGGCAAGGGCTTAAAAACAAACAAATAAATAAATAATAAGCAAACACAAATAAATGAATGAATGAATGAAAAGGGAATTCTTTTTAATGCTTTACATACTTTATCTCATTTAAATCTTAGCAACAACTTAATCATGAAATTTTAACATCTACATAACACCTTGAGTTTTCCAAAGTACCTTCCATGTCATCACATTTCATCTGTAAATGTTATTATTTCCATTCTCATTTTATAGATGAGGAAATTTATCTGAAAGGAGCTAAGTGGCTACAAGTGCAGGGCCACAGGACTAATAAGTATGTGAGATAGTGCTTGCACTTTCAGGTCTGTTCCCATGTCCTGTCCTCTATCATGAGGTAGCTACTACAACCTATATTTTATATCTTATTTCCCCTCCTAGAAGACACAGGCTGTGCCATTTTTCATCTCTGTTTCCCTAGTGCTTAGTGTCATACCATGTTTACTGCATATGCTTGTGAAAATTTTAATTGACTTTTAATAATATTTTCACTGAAATATACAGAACTAAATTATTAAATTAGCCCCTCCAGACCACGATAGAAGCAGGTAAAGACAAAATATAATTAACAGTACAAGGGCACTATTCTTTGAAGGCTATTTAGTTTATTATTTTGCCAAAAGTATTTTAAAGGTTTATACCTGTTGGCTTAGGTTTAGAAATAAACATACTGCAGATTTCTTTCTCTGTGGTTTTGAGAATACTCTTCTTTAATGCTAGTATTCTGTGCTCTGTCACCCAAGAATGGAACAGTTGATTCACAGTAGGTGGATGATGTCTTCTTTATTCTTGGGAGCACGGGATCATATTATAAAACTTAGTGATCTCTAGGTCTTACTAGGGTATTGGAGAAGTCAGGAACTGGTAACCTTTTACTCCACCAAATTGGTCCTAATGATTGTATTTTTAGGTACACCAATATCTTATATTCATACTTTTATGTTTTTCTAAAATCATCCTTTGTAGATAGTATTCCAGATAAATTCTGGTCCAGATTCAGGAATTAAAATGAATCTTTCCTTAGGGAAATATTTTTGTAATGTACCTAAATTCTAGATAGTTTTTAACAAGTCACATATAAACTAATTTCCCAACTATATATAAAAGACACACAGTTATGATTGAATAGGAGTGCCTTTACTTAAAGGTCTATTATGTATTGTTTTGAATTTATTACAAATTGAAAACGGAGACTAAAATTTAATAATCTGCTCATTTGCATTTATTTTTTTCACTCTAGAGTTTATTGAAAATAAAAATAAGTTCTCAGGGAGTCCACTTACTGTAGTTCATCTTAACTTCATAGAACTATCAAAGTAATTTTCCTTAAGTGCAGCTCTGACCATGTATCTTTCCTTCAACCAACTCCAATGACTTCCTATTGCCTCTAGGATAAAACATCAACTTCTCTGGTTAGCCTTTAACCCCTCCACAATATCTCTTTCCAATCTCATTAGACATTTTTCTCCCTCCCATAATTGTTATGCAGCCAAATTGGTTTCACATAGGACACTGTTTTCCACATTTTGCCTTGACACTGGAATATGCTTTCCATGCCTGGAATACACTTACTCCATATGTTTGCATGTGAAAGACCCTCTGTTCCTTTAAGATGCAAATGAGACTCTTGTCTTATGCAGGAAACCTTTCCCAGTCATCCCTCTTGATAGTGCCCTCCCTCCCAAACTAACTGCTTTAAATATCATTTATTTTTAAACTTTATATTTATGCTGTATTTTATGTGTACTTGTCTCCCCCAAGTTGCCTGAAAAGATTTGTTTGGGTATCCTCGGCATCCAATGCAGTGTCTGACAGATTAAATTCTTAAAAATACCTGTTGATTTATTGAGTGGTAGGAATATAGGACTTAACATAGTAGGCCAGACCATTGATCCATCTAATTCAATATATTGATTCCGTGGCACCAGAAAACATGGGTTTTCCTCTGTGCTGTCCTCAGAGGTTAGTGATATACTCCTGGAATCTGTAATATCACTTATTAATCAATCAATAAACAGCCATATCTATAGATCTGCTGTGTTCCATGTACTGTATTAGGCACTGGAGATATTAAAACAAGAATGAAGTAGTTCCCACCCTCAAACATATTGCATTCTATGAGAGGGAACAATATTTACACATCTAGAGACAGTATAAAATCTATAAAGTAATACAAGACAATTTGGTAGTAGAGGCACTAGTAGCTGAGATGACCATGAAAATCAATGGGGGAAATATCTGTCATCTATGTAATGATCTAAATATATTTCAAATTGGTTTATATTAAGACTTCTTCAAGTAAATAATAGAATAGAGGGATACTAAATATGTACTTATTAGGTTGTGAGAACTATAGTGTAATTAGGTTAAATGCACAATAGAGAAGACAAGCTGGAAAGTAGGAAATAGATTAGGTAGTTTAAGATGATGTGAAGGAGGTGCTTAAAATTAATAACAAAAACAATACACTTATGAGAGAGAATTGAGAAGTCATTGTGGGATTTTAAGAAGGCTGATTTGCCCAAGGCAGTGGACCAGAAAGATGACTTTGACAGGAGCATTCATCTTTTACACCCTCTAGTGACAAGTACCCCTGCGTGTTTTCTTTGTGATGGTCTTTATACTACCTTTATTTTTCTCTTGCACTATTTCTTCCTTAGCTGCTAAATTATCATAAATATTCCCTTAACCTGTCTATGCTTTTGTAGTTTCTTTTGCCTTCATATTTCTAAGCCTGCTTGTTATCACTTAACTCGTTTTTAAAAAACAGTAAATATTGTTTCAAGAAAACATTTTGTCATTCTTAGTTGTCACCAATACACTGTATGAAAAATGTCTCTCATCTCTCTGAAGTATAATTTCCAATATTCATGACTTTTTCAGATTTATATTTGGGAATGTAATAGCAAAATATCATAATCATAAGTGTTGGTGCTATTAAAAGCACAGGAAAGAGTATTTTGATATTATATATTTAAAAAATTCATTAAAATATTCATTTTCTAAACCATTCATTTAACATTTTTGTGATTTTTTGTCACAAATATTTATGAGAATTAAAATATAGCATTTGATTGTCCACCAATATCCCCTGAGTCCTCTAATTGGATTTTATAGATGGAGTGGGAATGAAGTGAAAAAACAGGTTTTCCATATCTCAAATATCTATTATTAGGAACAAATATATATACATATCATATATATATACCTTAATAATACTACAGAGGGAGATGGGTTCTCTATTAACGAACTTTTTTGTCATAGGATTATTTTTTCCTATTAACTAATATGTATACAATTATGAAGAAAAGAAAACAAACCAACATCATAAATTATATTTCAAATTTGGTGCGGAAAAATCTGTCAGACTTTAAAAACACTTTAATGTTTAAATATTTGAAAATTGCTGCATTGATAGAATAAAATAGACTTGAAATTTATTTTAGTTTTGTTTTTATTTTCTTAATCATTGATAAGACCATGTTATGTAATCAAAATTTGTTTGACCAAAATAGAGTAGTTTGTAATGTTAATACAAGTAGGTACTACTTTAAAAACCTTAAAAAGTAAGATAATAAACCATTATCAGATAAAGAAAGACAGATTACATTGTATATTTTAGAGATAAGAGATAGGTATTACTATTGTCTTTACTTGTAATTTTCAAGTTATATTTTATTGAACATACCTATCATTGCTTCTCTTAAAGATGGTTGTTTTATATAGTTAATCTAAGACAAGAGTAGGGAAAAAAACACAGTATGCTTGACCTCATTTGACCTTTTTGACGCTCAGTCAGTTAAAAGGTTTGTAAGACGTTTAATTACCAAATGGTATGATCATTATTCATCTCATCATTTGATATATAACGTCAAGTGAATTGCCTCCCTGGAGTGCACTGTGTTTCACAGATCAATAGATTTAGTAAGTGCTTGAAGGAGAGCTTTAAACATTCATTGAAAAGAAGGAAGAGAATATCCCACTTTTTAAAAGGCTTATGTAGTTATTTCACACACTTCATAATTATCATGTTTACTTTTATGAAAAAGCATCTTTATAATGATAGTTTTAATATTGTAACTTCTTTAAGTAATTTCAATGACAGTGTTACAAATCAAATTCCTTAAAATGTTTATGCTCCCCAAAACACCATGGTAAGAGAAATCCAGATAGGTTTCTTAAATGAATCCTCTTTTTTTTTTAACATAGATTGTTATTTCAAAAATAAAGATGATACTCTGCATAGTATGCAAAACACTGAAAATGATTTGTAATTTACCTTTTGTATTTATTGAAGAGATTTTACATATTAATAGAATAGGGAAAATGTGAGGTGAGAAAATTGAAGAAAATTTTCTCCTTTCTTAAATTTACCATAATGTTGACCAAACTTTCTGCCACTTTTGGGGTGCAAGGAGACACAGTCGAAGTCTTCAATTTGGAGTCATCAGTTAGAATCACTCTGTGCCAGGAAATCTCTGATTCTGTTAAGTTTCTTACCATATTTTCTTAGACATTTTTTTAAGTACTCTTTGCAGATATTTCGCAATTATCTTGGAGGACAAAATAGTTAGATCACTACTGGTTTCCTCAGACCTATCTCCTCCTACACTTCTAGTTTTCTTATACCTGATTTCCTGGCATACATTCTTCAACCCAGTTTCAGGGGCCTTCTGGCTGTTCCATGAACAACACATTCTATCTCTTTGCTCCGGGCATTATCTGTATTTCTCAATTTATAGAACTTCAGAGAGATCTGTCTCTTAAAGCAAATAATAAAAAATGTAAAGGGGAGGAAAGTCTGACTGCTGAATTTGATAGTGCCACTGCTAACTTGCTCAACAACAAATTCCCTTGGAATTGTTACCACAGCATTCTATATTACTACTTTGCTTATTTTATCAATTACTGAATTTAGAGCTAAGACATCATTCAGCAAAACTAACCAATATGTCAACAGAAAAGCATGATATACAGTGTTCCTCTCCCATATTTTTTACAAAGAAAGGGAGGAAGCACGTTCTCATCTCTTTCCTGTTCTATACTTTGGTCATTACAGTTTCATTGCATTCAGTTTTCCTTGTGTTGTTCTTTATGTTTACATGGTACATGTTGGTTTTTCTTCCAAGTCTTCCTTTGATTTTATTTATACATCTAATTAATAGTTTCTTAGTGTATAATAATATTCAATTATAGTTATGTGCCCCTGTTTGTTTAGGCTTTTCCCAATCAGTAGGTATTTTCTAAGGTTCCATTTCCTTTGCTACTATAAAGAATGATTGTATAAATATTTTGGTGTATATGGGTCTTATTCCTTTGTCATTGATATTTGTGGAATATACCTATCAGTGGGATCTATGGGGTCAAATGGTAAATACATTTCATCACTTAATTCCAGATCACTTTTCAGAATTACAAGCTTTTGTAACTTCATTACTAATGCCTCACTTTCCACAATACTCACAACCTTGATTTTTTTTTTAATTTTTAAAAAAAATTTTTTTAAACCCTTACCTTCCGTCTTGGAGTCAATACTGTGTATTGGCTCCAAGGCAGAAAAGTGGTGGGTAGGCAGTGGGGGTCAAGTGACTTGCCCAGGGTCACACAACTGGGAAGTGTCTGAGGCTAGATTTGAACCTAGGACCTCCAGTCTCTCGGCCTGGCTCTCAATCCACTGAGCTACCCACCTTGATTTTTTATCTTTTGCTATCTGTACCAAAAATGTGAGGTGTGAAACCTCAGCATTTTTGACTTCCAGTTCTCTTATTTATTAATGATTTGAAACAGTTTTTGATAGAGTTGTCCATAGTTTGCACTTCTTCCCTTGAGAACTCTTAATATCTTGTGATTATCTAATGGAAACTACTTTTACTCATATATTTGTCTCAGCTCTCCCACTATCTTAGATTTCTGACTCTTAGCAGAGATATTTGATACACAAATTTTTACCAAACTCCTTCCTTTCTTAGCCTTAGAACAAAATTATTTTACGTTTTCTGATCACTTTTACCCCAATTTTCCATTAATATTTTCCCATCACCATAACTGTAAAAAGTTCCAAAGCTGGTTCTCTTCCCTTTTTTCATGGCATGGTCATTATATTCTGGCCACATATCCATTTTGAGTTTATTGTAGTATATGGTATAAGATTTCAGTCTAAATTTAATTTTTCTTATTATCTTGTTTTCTGAACAGTTCTCATTAAATTGAAAATTCTTCTCCAAGTAATTTATATGTTCCGGTTTTGTAGAATAAATGGCTTATTAAGTTAATTTGTTTCTGATTTTTCCTTGCCTTGGCTGGTTCAAATCTAGCATCACAAAAAAGCTAGTTTTGTGGCTTTGGGCAATTCACCCTACCTCTGTTTATATCAGTTTCCTCAACTATAAAAAGAATAACAGTGGGACATAAATTAGAGGGTTGTTGTGGGTAGCTGGGTGACTCAGTGGATTGAGAGCCAGGCCTAGAGATTGGAGGTCCTATGTTAAAATCTGACCTCAGACACTTCCTAGCTGTGTGACCTTGGGCAAGTCACTTAACCCCCATTGCCTAGCCTTACTGTTCTTTTTATTTTTTTTTAATATATTTTTTGAAAACTTTTCCATGGTTACATGATTCATTTTCTTACTTTCCCCTTCACAACCTGTGCCCCCCATAGCTGAAGCACATTTCCACTGGTTTTAACATGTGTCATCGATCAAGACCTATTTCCAAATTGTTGATAGTTGCATTGGTGTGGTAGTTTCTAATCAAAATTCCCAATCATGTCCACCTCAACCCATGTGTTCAAGCAGCTATTTTTCTTCTGTGTTTCCTCTTCTGCATTTCTTCCTCTGAATGTGGGTAGCATTCTTTTCCGTAAATCCCTCAGAATTGTTCTGGGTCATTGCATTGCTGCTAATACATTCGATTTTACCACAGTGAATCAGTCTCTGTGTACAATGTTCTTCTGGCTCTGCTCCTTTCACTCTGCATCAATTCCTGGAGGTCTTCCCAATTCACATGGAATTCCTCCAGTTTATTATTCCTTTGAACACAATAGTATTCCATCACCAGCATATACCACAATTTATTCAGCCATTCCCCAATTGAAGGACATACCCTCGTTTTCCAGGTTTTTGCCACAACAAAGAGCTCAGCTATAAATATTTTCATACAAGTCTGTTTATCTATGATCTCTTTGGGGTACAAACCCAGCAATGCTATGGCTGGATCAAAGGGCAGGCAGTGTTTTAGCACTCTTTGGGCATAATTCCAAATTGCCATCTAGAACGGTTGGATCAATTCACAACTCCACCAGCAATGCATTAACATCCCAATTTTGCCACATCCCCTCCAACATTCATTACTCTCCCCTACTATCATTTTAGCCAATCTGCTAGGTGTGAGGTAATACCTCAGAGTTGTTTTGATTTCTCTAATTATTAGAGATTTAGAACATTTTCTCATGTACTTATTGAAAGTTTTGATTTCTTTATCTGAAAATCGCCTATTCATGTCCCTTGACCATTTATCGATTGGGGAATGGCTTAATTTTTATACAATTGATTTAGCTCCTTGTATATTTGAGTAATTAGACCTCTGTCAGAGTTTTTTTTTTATAAAACCTTAGAACCTTATATAAAAAAACCTTATCTGTAAAAGCCTTAGAACCAATACACAGTATTGATTCTAAGATGGAAGGTAAGGGTTTAAAAAAAATAGAGGGATGTTTTGAGGATTAAAGGAAATAATATCTCCAAAGTGCTTAGGACATTTGTAAAGAGGCCTGACACATACAAGGTGCTATATATATACTAGCTATTACTCTTATAGCTATTAATTCCTTTCACTTATTTATCTTAGAGTTTTAAATTAATATCAAACAAATTTGTTGGTTACTATTTTATAGTATAATTTGAAATCAGAAGCACAACCCTCCCCACTCACCATGATTTCTCCTTTTTATTTGCTCTTCTTGAGAAGTTAGATACAATAATACTAAGGATTTAATTGTGCCAATATAATAAAAATGATGTTATTACCAAAATTATTATATAGATTTCATACTTTTCCAGTCAAACTGCCAGGGAGTACTTACAGAACTAGTCGAAATAATGACAAAATTTATTTGTTAATGAATATTTTAATAGCTAAAATTTATAAGAGTATTTATTTCATTGTCCAGAAAGTATTACTGAAACATCAGAATCTTTTTATTTCTATGACCAGAGAGAATGGTAGGGACTCCACAAGTATTTATAGTCTGTTACCTTTTGTATCCTATGACTAAAGGACGCAATACACGTCTGAAGACTTGATAATGACTTGGCTTCCTGTAATATTATGCCCAGACAAGCGTTTGGCTGGGGGAGGGGATGGTTTATTATATTATTATTTATTATTCCTGTTGACTCCTTAGGAGCATAGGGCCGCAACCATCTCACGCCAACGGACTCCGTTTTGGGCAACTTCCCCCAGCTGGGCCCATGTCATTCCGACTGTTTTTGTTTCATTTTCGGCAGATCTTCGCCAGGTCTGTTTTGGTCTTCCAACTTTCCTCCTCCCTGAAGGGTTCCAGCTCAATGCTTGTCTGGCTACGTTGTCTTTAGGTTTTCGTAGCGTATGTCCTATCCATCTCCACTTACGTTTCTTTATGTCCTGACTAATGGGATACTGGATTGTTCTTTCCCGGAGACTAGCATTGGAGATCTTTTCAGACCATCTGATGTTCAAGATGTGACGTAGACATGTTAATAGACATCTATTAACAAAGACCTGGAGTTTGTTGGTGTTAGCGCTCGTCACTCTCCAGCTTTCTGATCCATATAGGGGGAGGGGATGGTTATATATGAGCAATAGACCACTGTCAATATACTCTAAAGCATTTTAATTTAGTGCCTTTTATAAACCAATATTATAGAATTTTGTTTTTTAAAAAATCATAGAAGATAGGTAGTTTCCCAAGTTTCACTGATTATAGATGATATAATCATAGATCATATGGC
The DNA here is from genome assembly GCF_016433145.1 of Gracilinanus agilis. NCBI lineage: Eukaryota > Metazoa > Chordata > Mammalia > Didelphimorphia > Didelphidae > Gracilinanus > Gracilinanus agilis. The sequence continues at coordinate 141,225,830 of NC_058134.1, read as the reverse complement.
ATTCAGAATGATATACCGAGAGAAATCTACATGAATATTAACAGCAGATGATAGATATAAACTCATGTATTGAAGTTGCTTGTATATGTTCAGAATGCCTATGTAGATTTACACATACTTTGTTATTTTCCTTTTTCCTAAGTTTATTAATTTATTAATAATTACTAATTGCCAAAGGCAGCAAAGTGGCACAGTGGGGAAAATACCAGGTCTACAATCAGGAAAATCTGTGTTCTAGTCCAGTTTTAGAGACTTACTAGTCATGTGAACCTAGGCAAGTCACTTAACACATTTGTCTCAGTTTCTCATCCTTAAAGTGGGGACACACTGGAGAAAAAAAAAATGGCAAATCACTCCAGAATCTTTGCCATGAAAATCCTATGGACTGAGTCCATGGGGTTAAGTAGAGTGGGACACAACTAATGACAGAACAAAAAAAATTTTTTTTTAAATTAGAGCAATGTAGTATATTAGGTAGATTGAATAAAGTTTATAAATATTATTGGTAAATGAATATTTTAATGGAAGTACAACCTTTTTGAAACTATTTACAAATGTGGTCATACATAGATGGTGCACTGGACAGAGCACTGAATTTAAGAGTCTGGAAGACAAATTCAAATCCTGGCTCAAACACTTACAAGCTATATGACTCAGGGGAAATCACTTAACCTCTCTTATCCCCAGTTCCTCATGTTTTAAATGAGGAGACTAGAATTCATTGCTTTCTAAGGACCTTTTCTCTCTATTGAGTTTACCTCAATTTGGCTGTGTACCTTTAAAAAAAACTATTACTTTTAATATTCATTTAATAGTTCTTATCTTCTCTCTTCTTCCTATTTCCCAAATCCTAGTTTTTCTCAAAAAATTTATATAGCTCATATTCCATTTTTCTCTTGGTACACAGCATTTAAGAAATTCTGAGTTCTTTTCTTTACAGTTTTTTCATTCCTTTCTTTTACCTTGTGATCTTAATTACTTCATTTTTTGGTTATAGAAGGGCAAAATTAGTTATGATCCCGAAGATTGAAATTATAGTCCATTTCATGAAGATATGGAAAATGGATTATGCATATGTTAATGAATCAAAGTTTAAAAAATATCCAAATCCTTCTCCAAACAAAACCTGGTGCCCTGTAATTTAATAACTACTAAGAAAATGAATGAACTGTTGTAGTCGTTAAGCATATGTTGTGGATATATCTGTAGCAGAGAATAGGTATAATAATGCTAACTAAGGTTTCTATGAGTTATAATTCCATTTAATGTACCATGTGAGATTATAATATAACTTGGGCTACTTTCTTAGGTTAAAGTACACATATTTTTAAAAACTGGAAAACCTGGCCCATTACATTCAAAAAATCAGTTTTTCATCTGGGCATTTTAACTTCCTTTTTTTTCAAATAACAATCTATTTTCCAAGTACTAGAGGCTCTATATTATTTAAATGCAATTAAAATATGAACCTAGGAATTTGATGGTATTGTCAGTATAAATAAATTTAGGATGCATGGCTGAACTTGAAAACTTATGTAAAATACCCTTAGATAATCTTTATCAAACTTAGTGCTGGAAAATTTTAGAGAAGTTGAGTTTGGGACCACGAGAGAGTTGAAGAATAGTCCAAATGATTAATAAAAGCCTATCCTAGCCCTGGCCTAGAGGATTTTTCCCTCATGCACTTCAGCTATGGGTCTTGAAAGTAAACATCTTGGTGCATCATAGTACCTTCCTTAGATTCTGTGATGACTCCTATATACAATGGTTAACAGCATTTTGTGGCCTCAAAAGTGCCTTCGTTTTATTTTGACCATATTATTAAAAAATCAGTCCTTTATTTTCAATGTTATGTAGCTGAGTATCCTAAGTTTGGTATAAAAATATGGAGACTTGTCCTACTCCTTCAATCAATACAAAGAATATGTATTATCATTTTCATGAGTTTTAGTGGTATTACCTTTTCTAGCTTAGTAGACCTTAAAAGCTTGACCTTTGCTGGAATAACCTTTGATTATCCAGTATCACCCTTATGTAAAGAAACATCAGAGAAGGAAAGTAGTAGAGGAATTAATAGTTTGTTCTATATACTTGTAGTGTGATGAAAAAACTGAAGCTCAGAGAAGTCAGTAGGTCAGGGGTTGACAGTGTATGGCTCTCCAGCCATATCTGGCTCTTTTGAGGGCCAGATATGGCTCTTTCTGTAGGAGCCATAAAGTCAATTTTTTTTTCAGGCGCTGTTACAGGAGCGCACTGTGAGCACTGTATGGTTCTCACGAAATTACATTTTAAAAAATGTGGCGTTTATGGCTCTCACGGCCAAAAAGGTTGCTGACCCCTGCAGTAGGTACTCATTAAATGCTTACTGTGAGGGAGGTAGATAGTAGATGTCAGAGGCAGAATTTGAATCCACCATATTGTTCTTAATTCAAATTCAGCATTTCTGTCGACTGTTTTGTCATGTCACAATGTAATATGTAAGTAAACATATATAATTTCTCTCAATTGTGTATGGTAGGTATTTATTAACATTTCTCAAATGAAAAGATATGATTTTTATATATTAGACATTTGTCAAATTCACATGTCACTAATTACTTGTATTTATTGTTTGCTTATTTGTAACCTTTAAAAGCATCACATAATATATATGAAGTAGTAATATGTATTAAGATATATTATATCAATGCAGTATTCTTTATTTCTTCACAATTTGAGTATGCTCTCTTATGCATGTAAATGTACTATAGTTCCTTTTTATGAAATTACAATTCATCATCTATTCCAATTTTGCAACAAATAATTAGGAAATGAAATATTTTCTTTTTCACCTTATATTTTGACAGTCATGTCTTTTACTTTCTCAGGACCTTTCTATATTTTTCTAGTTGATCTAGCACAGTAATTATGGATGCAATGGTCATCCCCAGTTGTAGAGGGCTGGAGAATATGCTATTCAAATATGTGAACATAACATCATTCCACTTATTTATTGCTTTATTTTTAGGATTTATTTACAGAGCAATAAAAGGTATATGTATTCAGAAGTAGTATATGATAACAAGGCAAGTATATATCTAAGTGAAAATACTCAGTTAAATGCTTAGTGTTGCCTAAACTTGTTAAACTAGTCTACCTTAATACCATTACGTAGGTCCACTTTGTACCTATGATATTCTCTAGGGTTGAAACATGGCATCCTGGTTTACTTTAAAGAAAATAGTGTAATCTGCTTTTGTCCATCCCTATGTCAATTTGAGATGATAATTTGATAATGAATTTCATAAAAAGGGGATATAGTACATTTACAGTCATTTTTACTTAGCATGCTGTCCTTTACAAAACTCTTTCTTAGAAGGTAGAAAATGTATGTATTGATATACTCAGGTTTTACAGAGAATGTAACAGGCTCAGAGAGGTAAATGTTTTGCCCTTAATCTCACAGCTTGTCAGTGCTGGAACTAAAATTTGAAACTATGTTTCTTAAAACTAAGAGTTATCCTATTGTTCCTTGATAATGATATCTTTCTCCTTTTGCTGTCCTCTGGTAATATCACTCATTGCTTTTTTTACAAGGTCGCCAATTTTCTCCTTTGAACTTTCTGCTGTAGAATTCTTATTCTGTGTTAACAGCCTATAACTAAATCATCTAAATCTTTCTGTCATACCTACCCACCATTCCTAAGACCTTTCCTTGGAAAAAGGAATCTTTATTGGGTATATATGAATGCAACTTTCCATCTACCTCCATCCAACTTGCAATGGAGGGATCAGTACATAGATTCCATGAATTTTGTGAGGAGGTGGGGAATGTTTTTTCTATTCAGTATAAGAATTCCATAAAAAACATTCAGTATAATTGATTTCCTTGGAAATCTTTTGTGTTTTATTTTATGAACTTAAAAGTAATATTCTGAGGGCAGCTGGGTAGCTCAGTGGATTGAGAGCCAGGCCTAGAGACAGGAGGTCTTAGGTTCAAATCCGGCCTCAGACACTTCCCAGCTGTGTGACCCTGGGCAAGTCACTTGACCCCCATTGCCTACCCTTACCAATCTTCCACCTATAAGTCAATACACAGAAATTAAAGGTTTAAAAAAAAAAGTAATATTCTGAGATCTCCATAGTCTTCCCTGGACTGCCTAAAGGTCATGACACCATAATGCTTACTTCTTATTTTGGAAAGAAATTTGCTTTTTTTCTGAAAGATTCTGCTCTGTTGAGGAAACCAGTCAATATTTTGAAGGGAACTAACCTATTCCTTTCTATCTCATCCTTCCTCTCCATGCCATTCAGTGATTCTACTTTCTAGTACAAAACATAGTATGTTTCTTTCATGAGACTGCATTTCTTTAGTTGATCATTGAATTACATATACATTTTGTACTTCCTCCATATCTGCATCAATGTTTAATTTCTAATGCAAAAATTTACAAAAATATATTTGTACAGGACTTAACACTCATGAACAGATGCATTTTAAAACAAATAAATATTGGTGTTAGCACCATGAAGCTGATAAAAGATTCAAGCAATAATGAAGAAAATCCAGTATAGGTGGCTCAGTTTCTCATTTATCCAGAGAATCTGGCTAATGACCAGCCGAGAAAGTCTGAATTTTCATAATTGCTGTTTTCCATGTCTCTAAAATTTTTGACCTAAACCATCCCATATGCTCATAAGGACTATAGATTAGGATATGTCATAGCTTCCCATCTTAGTGCATTTCTGGCTATAGTATTTTTTCTTTAATGTTTTTTATCTTTTTTCAAAAATTTTGCTTAAGAAATGGATATTAAAGTGGAAGAGATCAAATTAACTGGAAGAGAAGTCATAAGGCTAATTTCACAAATTTCTAAGCCAATTTTCTTAAAAAGCTTTTGCATTTATTATGTGGGTGCTCCTTAAGCAACCTTTTAGCTAAGTAAAATACAGGTATTTGATGACTGCAGAATTTAGGCTTAGTTTAGTTAAGGAATTTCATTCTTGTATATAATATCCAGAAGCTATATAATATCCAGACCCAAAGCAATAACCTGTAACTTATTTTTTCTTATCATACTTTCTTTGTTCATCTCAATCAATCTTCACCTAATTAGTTATATTTGGAATTATAATGGAAAAAGTATATATTGTGCCTTGTTTCTGTTCGTATTTAGTTCATTTTTGAGCTCATGAAGGTTAATATGTAAAAATCCATGTAATTTAGTCCAACACCTACATATTAAGTTAGACTCTTAGTGACTTTAATCCACCAAAGCACAGACATATGCCTAACATTAAATGAAAAGACTGTCATCAAAAAAACTTATAAAATCCTAAATACTTTTAAGAAGAGACTTTAAGGTATTAAATCAAACCCATATTGAGTTTTAATTTCCATTTAACTCTTTTTTAAAATTGCATATGTCTTATGTGGTTTATTATCTACTTCCCCAGGTCACAACATATTATATTTGTATTCCTAGAAAACCTGGATTCCAGTGTTGCCACTGCAACTTGCAAGCTGTTTAAACTTAAGTGATTCCTTAATTCCTTAAAGAATTAGTTTTCTCATCTCTGACATGTGCATAATCGTAATATCTTTGTCATCTCACATAGTTGTTATGAGGATCAAATGAAATTATACAGGTAAAAGTGCTTGGCAAACTGTTGAAATATATTCCTCTTAAAGATGGTATTAGGGTAATAGGATCATAAATTTAAAGCTGGAAGAGACCTTCTAGGTCATCTAGTCTAATCACCTCTTATACAAATAAGGTAACTCAGGCCCATTGAAGTTAAGTGATTTGACCAAGGTCAAACAGATCATTAATATAAAAATTGAACACTCTGAGTTTAAATTTATCATTCTTTCTAGCTTACCATACTACTTCCATTAATTAGACAATTATTAGGCGATGAGACTTTACCATCTGATTAAAAAACAACAACTCGGGGCCAGTTGGATATATCGCTCAGTGGATTGAGAACCAGGCCTACAGACAAGTTCTGGGTTCAAATCTGATCTCAGATACTTCCTAGCTGTGTGACCATGGACAAGTCACTTAATCCCCATTGCCTAGCCCTTACAACTATTCTGCCTTGGAACTAATACATAATATTGATTCTAAGGCATAAAGTAAAGATTTAAAACAACAACAACTTCATCACCAAAGGAGAAAACCTTCATGAGTTCTTTATTGTAGGAACAAGCATCACTTCACACATATACCATGAATCCCTGAGATGTTGTTTTTTGACAGGGTAATTAACAGAAATCCATAATGATAGTATTAAATGATGATAATAGACAAAAAGGAGAAGTCTCATTGTATATTTCTGCGGAAAAAAGTTTTGTACTGCTTGGAAAAATAACTCATTTCCATAAGATTCCTAAAATCTCTAGCTATTTAATTATGTAGCTCATGTGCCATATGCTGTAGGAAGTCTTTCCGCCTCCCCCTTGTGAGGGGTCTCTCCCTCCATTTATATGTCTTTGCAGTGTGTTACCATTGTGCCAGAAATGCCCTTTATCTTCTGTTCCACCTTTTTAGAATACCTGGTTTAGCATTTAGCATAGTGCTTGGCACAGAGCAAAGGCTTAGACACTTACTGCCAGCCTATTTGCCCTTAGATTATAAGCTCCTTGAGGGAAGGGACTCTCAAGTTTCCCTAACACTTAGCATAGTTCCCACCTCATAATAGGAACTTCATACATGTTTATTCATTGATTGCCTAGTTTCCTCAAAGCTGAATTCAAGAACCAACTCCTACAATATAGCTTTCTCAGATCCCTATCTGATCACTGTAGCACCCTCCTTCCCTAAGCTAATATGTGTGTATTATGTATCTGGGGCAGCTGAGCAACTCAGTGGAGAGAGAGCCAAGCTTGGAGATGGGAGGTCCGAGGTTCAAATGTGACTTCAGATAACTCCTTGCTCTTTTTGACCCTGCCCAAGTCACTTAACCCCAATTGCCTAGCCCTTACATTTCCTCTGCCTTAGATCTGATACATCATATGACTCTATGACAGAAGGTTAAGGGGGTGCATGTGTGTGTATGTTTGTGTATGTATTTTTATGTATACCTATACACAAATATTCTTTCTACATATATATCTTCTATACACGTTGCCTCCCACATTAAAATGTCAGCTCCTTAATGGGAGAACCTGTTGTTTCACTTTTATCTGTTCCTGTAACATTTAGCTCAGTCCCTGGCACAGAGTCCTTTCTTACGTTTGTTCTTCTATTCTGGCATCGACGACTATTGAGGTAGCTAACTAGTATTTATATGGTATGTTAGGATTTACAGAGTGCTTTACAAATACTATCTGATTTCATCCCCAAAAAACTCTAGGCAGTAGATGCTCTCCACATTTTACAGATGAGACACCTGGGATTGATGGGGTAAGTGACTTCCTCACTGTTATGTAGCTGGTATGTGGAGCCAAATTGGAACTTAAGACTTTCTTTGGTCTTGCTTGGCCCCATTATTATGATAGTACTTGGCATAAATAGGTACTTAATTAAGATTTATGAAATTGAGCCAATTTAAAATTCTGTAAGCAGTTATCTTTTTATTGACATATATCTTGTCTTCACAACTAGACTGTAAGTTCTTTGATGGCAGAGAACAACTGTGATAGTTAATTAGGCCACTAAATTAAAATTCTAGATTCTAGGAAAAAAATTCCTAGTATTTCTTTACTGATTCACTTAAAAATACATGTATTTAGTGAAGAGAGGTCACTTCTTTCCTATTCCCATGCCCCCACAACATGTATCAGTGATACTTATCATTATGATTACTTATTAATAGAAAATATTTGTGTTGATTCTATTATTAAATTACTTATCTTATGTAAGTAGACAAAATACAATTATTATCATCATATAAATAATAGACCAAGTTTGCCCCATAGTAATAATTTTCCATACCATCAATGCATCATCAGCAAACACTGCTGTGGGGCTGTTTTTTATCCTTTTGTCTGAAAAGGCAATCAAATGGTTTAGAACTGCCCATCTGTGATGTTGTTTCACCTCATTCATGTTTTTCAAAACCAATTAAAGAAATTAGATAGGGCATGTATATATAGTGAAAAGTCTTTATAATACTTATGTTGGGATTATTGTTAAAGATGATTTGAAAGCCTTTTGCAAACAGTGGAATTCTTAAATATACACAGCAGCTTTAATATTATTTATTTTATGTTTAAAAAGACATCATTTTACCTGTAGTCTTTTCAGTTCCATGTAATAAAAAAGAAAACCACTTGTTACAGGATTAGAGTATATTAAATACTTTACATGATATAGTGCTAGGATGTATGCCAAACCATTTGAAGAGGTAGAAACATATACGCTACAATAAATAGCACAAAGGTAATGTTGTGAGGAAGATTAGTTTTAGTAATTAATTAAGTATTAAGGATGGACCTAGCAGGAAGGACTGGAGCATTCCAAGTTGGAATGAAGGAGCAGGAAGTGCCTTGTGCCCTGAGAGAGACTCCATTAGTGGTTGGCACAAACTGTTGCTAGCCCTGGGAGATCTCAGACCTGCATCCTGATTCCCTGGGATCCTGAGTGGTGGTGGCATCTAGCAAGTGGATAAGAACGACAGAGCAGCACCAAGGGGAGGAGGAGTTTGGGATCTGGTGGGCGGCATCTCAAGCACACTCTCTCTACTTGGATACCTTGGACCATCTTGGCTTTTGGCATCCTGTGATCATCTGTGGATTACTGTGAGAACCCCAAAGCCACCCTCAGCCCTTTAGCTGTGCTGGTCAAACCTGACTGAAACCAGGTTTGAAGCAGCCTCACAGTGAATCCAGAACTGCTCCTTTGAGCCCTGCCTGGCCTAGAGTTAGAGTAGAGAAGTCCTCCCCTTGCCCTGTGTTTTGCCCTTTAGGGTATTAAGTGTAGAATCCCCAATCCCACCTTTATTAGTAAAACATAATTAAAACTGTTAAAACCTTTTACCTTGCCTGCTGGTTCCATAGACTCTGGCCTAGGGTGATCTGGGCCAACTGCCATTTTGACAGTTGACAGTTAATACCAGCTTAGCTGTGTACTCTGGTCTCCCCATCCTGGTCCTGTCTCTCCTTCAACCCAGTGTGTGTACCCACAACCATTTAGATTATATTTTAACATCCCTGGTGCCCCATCTCTTTTACAGTAAAGGGGGGAAAATCACCCTAAATACATATGTATAGACACTAAGAAGATACAAGAAGAGGTCAAGATTAAGTATAAATAAATAATTTGCAGAATTTATTGCTAATGATTATTATGCCAAGAAATGTGTGAATTGGTCATTGGATCAGCAGTGGGAGAAAATTCATCATCGTCTACTCAGTCTGGAAAGGTTTTATTAATTTTCATCAGGGGATAGGATTGTTTTTATATAAAATGTCAAATTTTCTTGAGTAGAAGAAGTGAGCCAAATCCTTTGTGATAACACACTCTATAAGAAGCAAATAATAGTCCTATATTGAGTGGGAGAAAAGAGATCTATTTTCTAAATCACCAACATTAATTCCAGAAACACAAAACTTTGTTTATCGAAACCTTTCATTTAGTTTTTTAGAGATCCACTTTTTATTAAGAGCACAGGAACTGCAGGTTAGGAAAATAATAACAACAGTAATAACCACTATCTTTATATTACTCTTTAAGGTTTGCAAAGCACTTTTCAATATTATCTAATTTTATCCTTACAATCCTGAGAAGTAGATGCTGTTTTCCTAATTTTACAGATGAAGAAACTTGCCCATGTTTACAGAGCTAGTAAATGTTACTGGGATTAGAATTGGACCCACTACCTGACTCTAGATCTGCTGTGCCACCTAGTTTCCAAAAGAGATAGAATCAAAATGTGGTTGCTGAACTCAACAATTGAATCAATGAATATGTATTAAGCCCCTATTATTACTCAGGTTAAGCAATGGGGATACAAAAGAGGCAAAAGACATTACTTGCTATCAAAGAGTTGACAATCTCATTGGGGAGCCAACATGCAAACAAATATATAAAAAGCAAACCATATAGAAGATTAAGAGGGAAAAAATGAACAGAAAGAAGGCTTAGGAATTAAGAGCAATTCTTGAAGACTTCTAGTAGAAGATGGAATTTTAGTTGGGACTTAAAATAAACCAGGAAAGTCATTAAGTGGACAAAAATTGTTCCAGGTATGAGGGAAAGCCCGAGAAAATGCCCAAAGCTGAGAGATTGGAGTGCCTTGTTCAGAGAACAGTCAGAAGGCCAATGTGAATGGATTAGAAAGTACATGTTAGTGAGTAAGAAAATACAGGAGGCTAGATTTTGAAGGACTTTAAATGCCAAATAGAGCATTTTACACTTGAAGCTAGAGGTGATATGGAGTTTTCTCACATACTTTATTTTCTTAAAACTTCCTTCTGATGAAAGATTTTCTTTGACTAACTCCACGAGAAGAAAGTCAACTGGAATCTTCACTGTAAAGTTAAAATAATGATTGGTAGGGGTGGGAAAGTTATTGGCCACATCCATATAACTAAGTACTATTGCTGAAGGTTCTGTAGTATATGAAACATCTGTTAGGATTCAGCTTAAAAGGACCTGGTGTTCTTGGTTTTTCTGCAACTGAAAATATAGTAGTATTATTGCCAAATCTTAACCTAGAGGGGAAGGGAAAAAAAATCTACTGCTCCATTGAACTCCATCAAAAACTTGGTGTTTCTTATTCTCTTCCTGCTCTCCTGAAATAACTCTTACACTATCAGAATTGCTTATGGAAGTGAGAGGAACTGAAGAACTTTCTGAAGTTTTTATTCATGAAGATATAAAATGGTAGGGTACTGCCTCTCCCATTCTTATATCAGAAAAAATAAAATCCCTTGACCAGTCGAGACTAGGAAAGGAAATCTCTTTTAAAAGGCAGAGGAATAAGAAATACTACTTGGGGTGGGAGTGAAGGGAAAGATACCAGTTGCTCGGTATTTGATTTTCCATCATCTAGCATGGGAACAAGTAATAATCAAAATAATAATAGGATCCCAAGTTTAGAGAGCTAGAACCTGAGCAGAACTCTGTTCTGTACCTCTCATTTTATAGACAAGAAACTGAAGCCCAGGAGAGGCTCTGTTCCCAAATATCATACAGGTATTAACTGTCAAAGATGCAGTTTGAATCCCACGTCTTATGATTCTAAAGCCAAAGCTTTTTAGAATAGGTTTTAAAAAAATAACTAAAAGTATTCTCTAGCAATTAGTATAACTTGGTGACTTCCACTTTAAAAGACTTTAGAAATTAAAGATTTCAGAAGATTATTTTTTAGTACCACACAGTTAAATAAATCACATCTACTCAGTGCCTTTTTCCTACTGCTAAAATTTTCCCTTGCTTAATTTTTCTAATGTCTGTAATTAAGTTCTCCACAGGCTTCTTAGATTAGAGATTGTTTTCACCATTCACAAAACAAGCAAACATACTTATGCTCTGGTGAATAAAGATTTTCCCAGGATTTTTTTTCCCATTTTCATTAAAATCTTTTTTTTTTGCACGAGTTTACAATAAGTATTGAGCCATGTCATATCCTAGGAGATATACAAAGGATATTTAATTCAGCATAATTATTTGTGAAATCTTTTGTTTTTGTTTCACATTAACAAATACTAAATAATATATAGTGGTTTAATATGCCACTGCAAACATTTTTACTCATCTGTCTTCACTAATTGGTCAATTTTAAAAAGATGATGTGATATCTTCTTACTTGAAATAATACTTTTTATCTCAATGTATAATAATTTAAAAAATCTCCCTAAAACAATTCTGAGGTATCATTGTTGGCTCTCTGGTTTAGAACCTGGGCTTATCATTTATTACTTCATTAGTAATTTTGTTTCTGAAGTGAAGGTTTTTATTCTTTTCTCATTTAGACCTTTGCATTGCACGTACTTGAAATAATTTTAGAGAATTTTGGAATTGTTTTTTCCTGTCTATCCCCTTTCCAAAATCCACTTCCCTCTTCAGTTTACTATTCATTTAATTTAAGGAGTTGCAAAAATGTAAATCATTTGTGTTATGAAATGATCATTCAAATTTGTAAGATTTTTTTAATCTTAAAAGTTTATTAAGTTTTCATTTAGTTACCTTATTTCCTTTGGAAATTTAGAATAGAAATAACTCTGAAATATAAATTTTAAATTTAATGTTGTATTCTAACAAATAAAAAGTAGGGTTTTTCTTCCTTTTGGAAAAAAGGTATAGAAGAACTAAAAAGGTAAATTTGTTTATAAGTTGATTACAAATTTTGTTAGATTAATTGAGTTGGAGTTGGCACTTATATTCTTATACTTTGATCCTGAAGGTTTAAAAAACTTAAATCTTTACCCCATAAACATGATGCTATTTGGAAGGTAAATGAACATCTTGGATTCTTAATGGAGTGAAGTTATTTGTTGGAATTAAAAGTGATAATAAGTTCAAAATATTAGGGAAGTTAGTTTGGATAATTTTGGTATGTTTTTAATGGTGGTGGTAAACAAATATACCCCACCTTCTATACACACACACACTCATGCATTCACTCATGCATTCACTCACTCACTCACTCACTCACTCACTCACTCACTCACTCACTCACTGGCCATTTACTTCTCTTTGCAGTTTAAAAAGATGTTTTTATTTAGGTAATGCATAAAATAGAGAGACTAGAATGTGGCTATAAAACAACAACAATCTCAGATATGTGATACTGCCATTCTGTGCTTTTCTAGGAATTTTTTGTATCTATATTTCTACAACAGTTACATTCTCAGAGGTTAGAAATAAAAGTGAAGTACCCTGAAAAGTATCACATGATGGCACTGTTTCCATTTCCACATCCAATATTATGAAATCAAGCTATAATAAACTGGCATTAAAAATGGTGTGCAATGCCAATGTCTTGGTATAATTTATGTAAAATAAAATTCTAACCACTATGATTATGAATATCAGTATTCAAATAAATCCATATATTCTTCAGAAAACACTTTGCATATTTTTGTTGCTCTTTATTTTGATTATAAAGAAACTTATCTAGCTAGGATATGTAATGTTAATACCAAAGGCATATTAATTAAGTACCTAAATAATTTGTGATTGTTTTATAAATAAACAAGAGATTTTGATTTTATTTAGGCAAGAAAAGTGATTTTACTTTGTGTGAAAGATTTTTTATCTTTATATCATTAATTCAAAGACATTTTTGAAAAATAGAAAGAACAGAATAAGATCAAATGGTAGGTATATCAGAAGACAAAAAAGCAGGCACACAAGTAAAGTGAAAGTTTATGTGTGATTATCAGTAAAACAAAAATAAAAGCAAGTTTCAATAATTTGGACAATGTGCACTTTCCATTATTTAATATTACACATGTGATAATGAAGTAATTTTATATTAAACAAAATTAAAATAGTCAATAGCATCACCTTAGCTTTATGTGTGTGTATGTATATACAGATGTATTTAACATTTATACAGGAACAGATGCGTTTTTTCCTAAAATTCTACTTGATGTTCATTTATCCTAAATGAAACAATTGATTTGACAAGCAGAGATAATGATAGATGAATCATCTATAGTATTAGAACCCATCACCAAATTTGATCCCTAGTGTGGTATTAGTTATAACAGTTATTAATGCATCTCCACAGTAGCTGAAACATTTTAAAATGATATAGAGTTGTGTAAAGAAAGAGAATGAATCCTCACTTCTAATGCTGAAGAAACTAATGGTTAAGAGTTGGAAGTATGCCAGGTAAGGTGCTCAGACTCTAATAACCTTTTTTTTGCAAGTGTTAACTTCTCTTAAACTGTATGGCCACTTTATTTTGATTGTGAATAAAAGTGTGTGTGTGTGTGTGTGTGTGTGTGTGTGTGTGTGTGTGTGTGTGTGTGTAAATGACTATTCTAAAATTTAACCTGTAAGTGGGCTGTAATCTTGATTATGGGGAAAAATATATCATGTTAAAATTGCTGATATTGACTATTTGTGCTTTTTTATATTTTAATCACTGCTATGCTATCAAAAAGTAAAATCATTGCAAATGAGACAATTCATTTAATAAGATGTTGAAAAAAATAAAAGTATCATATACAGGGTGATATGCTTTAATCATTTAATCACAAAAGGGAGTTATTTCTATTTTTGAAAACAATACAAAGGTTAATAGCTGTCATTTATTCAAATTAATGAAATAGAATTCATTTTATGCTTAGAAGGTTTACTTGGAGAGAATAAATGTTATTTTAGTAATTTTTCTCAAATGCTGTCCTGAACCTTGGAGTTTCAGGAAGATAGTATCATATTACTTGTTTAGGGAATGTTATGATCTATATAAGATAATATTATTAAGCCTAAAAGAAAAATAAGATTCATGGTATTATATTAAGAGTGTTTATAGGCCTAATGGTAGAGGCGATTTCATTTGAAACCTTTAAACTATGAAAGAGAAAACATCTATTTGCACATCGTCAGTTCATTTGTTCATGTAACATAAAGGGGAAAAATCAGCATATTGAAATAGGAGATTTCCATGCTCACTGTATTTCACCATGCAAATTACTTCCAATTTCCAAATGCCAGTGTTACTTTTCAGGACAAATTTCATACAAAAGGAATTCAGTGATTATTCATCCAGTTTAATTAATTCAATTAAATAAGTCTGATGCTGTCAGGTGTTCTTTTAATAATTGAATCAACATGCAGATACATAATAAGCATAAAAGCGTTTCTATGGCTGCAGTTAATTTAGATCCAAAAGAATCTGCTATTCCTCTACATTTGATATAGATTATTCTATAATATTTCAGTAATGGGTTGCACAATGGCTGGCTTTTAATTCTTTGCTTTTTCGAATGTCTTTATATATAATGGTTTAAAACAGAAGGTGTTTAAGAGAGGGTGACCTTTTTTCCATTACCATGGTTCCTATCATTAATGCATTACAATTTTCTTTAGAAGTCTGGAAAAATGTGTATGTGTGCAGTATGTAGCAGGTGGGAATCAAAGTGTGTTAGTGAAAGTTTAGAATTATCTGCTAACGCTTTTTTAAAGAAAAAAATAGTATATTTAGGATTTATTTTTTATTGTATTTTGCCCCTCAACACTATTAATCCCTGCATTAGTTTAAACTAACCTTATATGTTATACTCATTAGACTTAAAAGTTTGGGCGTTTGTAATTAGTACAGTCACTTTACTTATATGCTAAAGATAGTATTCCTCATGACTAAATTTAAATTCAATAAAGTGTTACTTTATTTTGAGCTCTGTCCAAAAGTAAGTCAACCTTCATATGTTGAATTAAATTATAGAACTATTTAATGATATATAAAGAAAAAAGACCAGAGTAAATGATTTACTTACTTAGTTCTCAGTAGTGCTTGATGTCATAATTATTGTAAATATTAATTGCTGTGCTAAAAATATAAGCAAGCCGATTTTATATTAGATGAAAAATGAAAATAGTCTGTGTACTGGTAAATAGATAATCATACAAAAGTAATTGGGGTTTTAAAACCCCAATCTATTCTGCCAGCATGAGCTCGTTTGCATGTTAATCACAAGAGTGATTTCTTACTTCACAAGGAAGTCCACACTCTTTCATAACCACTTTTAATTGCATTTAAAATGGTTCAGGGTTGTAACATTAGAAATGAAGGCGTATCTGTGTCAAATTAATAAAAATGTTCCTGAAAAATCTTTATAGACTATAAATACTGTAATATTTTAAGGGCTTCTATTTTTAATTGGAATATGTAGAGATCCATTACATAATTTCAGTGATATTAATAATAGTGTAGTTATGGTTTGATGGGCATTTTAAAAAATATGTGATCAGTGAAAATATAATCTTGAAGACAGAATAGTTTTATGTTTAAGTTATATATGGAATTTTCTCCTTACATAATTACAATAGAAAATTATTAAGTTTAAAACTAATATAATTGAACTATACAATTGCAATTTCAACATATAGAAAATTGATAAAATAGTTTCACAGTGAAACAATATTTTGTGTTACTAAATTACATGAGTTAGTTTTATAGATTTTCCTGATAAGTGATTTTTGTAATAATCATCCTATATAAATTGATTTTTCTTAGTAAAATTCTGCAAGATCAACAATAAGAAATTTTAATTAATGTTACTAAAAATTGTTAATTTAGAACCATTATTTGTACAGCTGTAATTATGATTTAAGAATATTTATTAATTGTAGCTCTTAAATTATATCACAGAATTGGAAAACAATTGCCAATTAAAGAAAAATCTATTTTTGCTATTTTGAAAAACATTAATCTCAGGTGTAATGAATTATCTGTACAAAGTAAATGATGTCTAGTTCCCGATGATGAAAACCAGTATGACAAGTCTGTAATATAAAAGGCAAGTGTCACAGTTAAAATAAAATAATTTATTCTCAAAAGACAAGAAAGTATGGTAGCTTTGTAGTAAAGTGGGGGGGGTAGGTTCATAGTGTAAGTAAGTCATTAGTCTTAAAGATGTAAAAACTAATTTTTAGTTGTGCTTTTAAAAATTATATATATTAGAAGATTAAAAGTTTGAGGATTAAAGAAAAATCACTCACAATTTTAAAGAGGGTATATTTGCTTTCATCACCAGGTGTTCTTTCTAATATAAATGACCAAGATGATGTTTCCATAACATAGCTTGAGGTGCTCTGGAGATTAAAACTACCAAAACAGACCTTTTAAATTTTTCATAGGGAGGGTCCACCAGGGATAATAAGCCAATATTCCTTGTCCCATATTCCAGATGTTTTATGTAATTCTGCATCTTTCTAAACCTAAATCGTAGCTTTTCCGGAAAAAAAAGTGTTCTATGGAGACTGAGATGAAAGGAAAGAACTGTTGAAATGTTAATTTTACTATCTGCTGTTGAGGTCTGCTACCTTTTTGTATTTTTTTTTCTTACTCCCAGTAGCTCAGTTCTGTTTTATGAATGTTGTGGTATTTCAGTTGTTTGAAGTTTAGAAACTTGGAGCATGACTTTGCCTTAACAAAACACAATGCCACATGTTCTATGACACACTGATGGATGGGTGATCTTTGATCCATGGGATTCCCTCTGTCCACTTGAGTGTATTGAGAATTCTTAAAACATTCCCTAAATATGAAAACTATCAAGGTGATTAGGTAAAAAGTATAAGAGGAAAAACAAGTTTCATTTTCCTTACATATTGTGGAAGTTTTGTTTATTTGAATGGTAACATTACTACAAAGTTGGCAAAGATGAGCAAAAATTACTGTTTCTTTCATTTTTTCTTTTAGAGAGCCATGTCGTATTTTTATCATGGATTCAAATCTTAGTTTTTTTCTTGAGACATTAAGGAATAACTAATCATTTTTAATGATTCAGTTCTAGGATAACTAGTCGAAGGTGAAATGTCCCTCTCCAGAAGCTTAAACTTTGTGTCCTAGCTGTTCTCAAAGTTCTTTCTCTTGACTTTGAGTCAGAAGACCTGAGTCTAAGATTATCTTGATTAATTTCAGTTTTTAGCTGTATAAATGGGAAACACTATCTGTACTACCTAAGTGACAAGGTTGTCATAAGAATAAAATGGCATAAAGGTTTTACTCTGTCACAGGAAAGCCCAGTACTGAATAATCTTGTATACTCATAATTACACAGGATGAGATTATATAGTCAAATAAGATTGCTAGGCATATATTTTTTCATGTTAGCATGACAGGTTTCAGTGGATTACTCCACAGATCTGTATTTGGCTCTGTGATATTAACACTTTTCTCAGTCACTTAGATGAAGACATAGAAGGCATGCTCATCAAATTTGCAAATGACACTAAATTGGAGGAAGAGGACATGGATCACTTACATATTGGATTACGGAGTCAAAATTGGAAAAAAAAAGCACCTTGACAGACTAAAGCGGTAGACTAGATCTAATGAGATGACATCTAGTAGGGATAAATTAAATTGTTATGCTTGGTTACAAAAAATCAACTTTATAAGTAAACAGTGGGAAAGGCATGGCTAGATAGTACTTTTTAAAAGTAAAGTTTTTTTTTTCTTTTCAAAGACTGTAAACTTAATAATATGAGTAGGTGTATTGTGTTGCATCAAAAAAGCCAGTGGTTTAAAAGCATCATAAGTTCCAAGAAAAAAGGCTATGCTATCCCTTCTTGTATGCTGCTTTCATCATTTGCCATATCAAGTATTGTGTTTAGTTCAGAGTCCCACTGTTTAAGAAAGAAGTTGGTAATCTGGGGAGTATCCAAATGGATAGTAATTAGAATGATGGAGAGCCTTGATTCCATCTCATTGAAAGGAAGTATAATTTTTTATCATGGAAAATAAAGACTTGGGGGATAATTTTGTTCCTATATTTTAAGAACTGTGGCATAGAAGGGAAGTTATTTGACTTGTTCTGTTTGACCTATGAGGACAGAAGCAAAAACAGTAGTGGAGGTAGAATTGTAAAGAAGAAAATATAGGATGTCTTGAAAAAGTTGTGCATCAGAAGAGCTTTACAAAAGGAAATGGACTTCCTTGAGAGAGGATTGATTCTCATGTTATAGTCTTTAATCAGAGAATGAATAAAAATATTTGGGATATACTATAATAGGGATTTGCATTTGATATGGGTTAGATGACCCTGCAAGTTCTTTCCAATTTTCAAATTCTGAGGTTCCATGACTACTATTGGTGAACTGCATTTTTGGAGAAATATCCATATTGATTAGGTCGTTATTATCTTCAAATGAGTTAACATATAAAAAAGAAATCAAACAAGTTGACATACAGAGTGCTTTGTACATCTTAATGTACTATATTAAGGCAAGCTGTCATCATAATTGGAATTTATATAAAACTTATAGGTTTTCAAAATCCATTTCCAAATATTAGCTAATTTTGATTCTCAAAATAACACTATGAGGTGGTAGGTGTTATTTCTACCCTCATTTTTTCAGACGAGGAAACAAAGGCTAAAAGAGTTTTGTTTTATATTTTTACTCAGGGGGCATACAGATAATAAGTGAGCAAACTTTATAATAATAAACTAGTAGCTTTGTTTTCTTATTGAATAACTAGCACAAGGGTATAATCATATATAACCTTAGTCTTTTCTTTCTCCTATTAAATAAATTTTGTTTTTCTAAGTTGTATTCAGAGGAGGATCTGATATCGTATTTAATCTGTATACATAAAACTTATTATCTGTATTCCATCTTTTGAAATTGAAGTCTCATTTCATTTTTTGCATTACGAAGCCAACATAATAAGTTGTGGCACAGGCAAAAGGGCATTGGACTTTTAGGCGGTAAGACCTGGGTTCAGATTCTACATGGGTCCCTCTTTGCTTGTTTAACTCTACATTTACATTTGTTAAATTTGGTCGTATCCACAAAAGAAATATTTGCCCATTGCATTCAACTGATCACTTCCCCAGGCAAATACCATTCATGTTTTTGTTTAATTTAATTTAATTTTTTCCAGATTACACGTGGATACATTTAAAAATAATTTTCTGAAATTTTGCAGTCCATATTCTCTTCTTCACTCCCAGTCTTTTCCCTCCTTCCTCCATAAGATGACAGGTAAAATGTTATATGTTGTAGGTATTATCATATAATTCATATCTTCACATTAATCATGTTGTGAAAGAAGGCACATATCACTTATATAGAGAAAAATTAATGAAGGTGATAAAGAATGGTATGCTACAATCTGCCCTTCTATGGTGGTGGATCTCCTTTTTTTGTCATGACTCCTATTTGTTTTCTTCAATCCTTGGATTGCTGATAATAGTTAATTCATTCACAGTTGATCATCATACATTATTGCTGTTACTGTGTATGATGTTCTCCTGAAACTGTTTACTTTGCCTCGCTTCATATAAGATGTTTCAGGTTTATTTTTTTTGTGGTCATCTTGTAGGCATTTAATAGATATTTTAAAATTTTGATTTAACATTGTGAAGCTTTATTCTCCACAAATTGAAGACTAGCAAAGCATCCCTGACTGTCTTTATAATACCCAGAACATTTGAATCAAAGGGAATATTTGTTACCACCAGCTGTTTCATATGTACTGCACCTAAACATATGTTTTCAAATATTTTGTGCTGTGGTATTATATAGAGGCAGTCTGGAAAGAATTGAGCAAAGTTAGAAGAATTATCTTTGTGGTTAATTATTAACTCTATAGGTTGATGTAAGAAAACTAATTTGTAAACTTTGTGTTATTATTAATAATGTTATTGACCAGTGTAGAAATTGTTGTGCATGATTTTATTTGATTTTTTTGAGGAGGGTGTTGTATCCAGTTGTATGTTGACCATATGTTCAGTATAATATTTTTGTCTTTGAACGAAGGTATATAAATTGCTGATTCAAACTTCCTCTCATAGACTGACATTTACAACCTCTTGGAGAAAATGAATCTTCCCAAGAGCCTCAGATGCTTTATATCATAAAAGTCTCAGAGCCTTCCCTGGTCACTGTTGTGTTATATTGTGACCCAGTAGTATTTCTTGATGTTACTTTTAAATATTTGAGAAACAATGAATTTAATTTATTTTTACTTTTACACTATTTGTAGCTTCATTTACAGACAGATCTACAGAACACTTCATCCTACAGACAGAATCTTTTGTAGTTTATTTCAAAAATCATTGAAACTATTTGAAGTAGATTTAGAGTTTTCTTAAAAAATCTCTGTTTGGATATAACATTGTGTTCTACTAAATATTTATATTTTAATTATCTCCCTTATGAATGAAAAAAAATTTAAATTTAAATAGAGTGCTCAATATATTTTAGTTTAAGCTTCCATTTTGTAAGCTTCAGCCTACTGAGAAAATAAATTATATGGTTCATTCTTTTGTTCATCTGGAATGTGTTTCAAGTAATTACTTTATATTTAGTAATTGTCACTAAGATATTCTAGTTGTTTTATTGAACCTTTTACTTTGTTCTTTCTAAATTACACTATCATATTTCTCTATTAATATTACCTTCTCAGTTATCTTGTTGCTTTTTCAAATATAATGCATTCAAGTATCTGAAAGGAGATGATAAAATGAAGAGAATACCATATTTTAGCAGCAACCACTGTGGGAGCAAACAGGTGTGAGGTTTTATAAGATGTGATAGGAAATAATTAGATAAACTGAATTTAAATGAACATTATATATATGCATATATATAATTTATAGCTTATTTATAAAATGAATGAGTGGTCATTGTTAAGAAAGCCCAACTCTGTCTTTGGAAGGGGATGGAGAGATTCTCTATAGACTCTTGGGGCAATGAATTTTTAAAAATATGTAGGGAGAGAACTAAATAGTCTAATAAAAATCCAATTAATAATCTATTTTACTAATTCACCCATCTATCCATGAATAATATACTCTGACTTTGCCAGTTACAGAGAAAAATAACTTTTCTCCATTTTCTAGGCCTTATTTCTTTCCTCTTTTGGATAATGGAAAGGTAAAGCCAACTCTCATTATTTTACTGAACTAGTTCTTCAAAATTCCTAACTTTTTGCCCATACTATTTACACTTTAACTTGACCAGCTGCTAGGGTACTACTACATTTTATGTTCTGCTCATAAACTTACCCACCTGGCAGAATTTTTCATTATTCATAAGAGTCTACCATATTATGCCAGGGCCTTGTGGCTGGTTTGTAAGCTTGTTATCAGGAATTTGGGTTATATTCTTGTTGGGGGACTTTACCTATTTTATACTTTGTTTTATACCTCTTAAAATGGAAAAATAAGTCCTTTGAGGTTGGGGGGGGATTCATTGATGAGAAACTTTATGTGAAGGCAAGGTGTTGCTGCTTATCAATTTTTTTAAATAAAAATCCTTACCTTCCATCTTGGAATAAGTACTATGTATTGGTTCCAAGACAGAAGAGCGGTAAGGGCTAGGCAATGGGGGTGAAGTGACTTGCCCAGGGTCACACAGCTAGGAAGTGTATGAGATCAGTTTTGAACCTAAGGCCTCCTGTCTCTAGGCCTGACTCTCAATTCACTGAGACACCCAGCTGCCTGTTGATTATTAATCCTTAAAGGCTTTTGATAGTTTTCTGTAGGAGTGCTAGCAAAGGACTCAGAGGATCTGATTTCAAGTACCAGCTCTTTCATTAACCATAGTAGTGACTTTTCTCTCAGTCTCGTGATCAGTTATGAAATATATTTATAGCAGTTGTACATTATAGTTTATATGTTTATATATATATATGTAGTATATGATACTTGTGTTGCTTACCTCATACAGCTATTTTAATGGTGAAATGAGATGATTACGTATATGTACATGTATATATACACATATACTATATATATGTACATATATATGTACATATATATACATATATACATATATATATATATATATAGTTCTTTGGAACCTGAATGTTTAAAGAAACCCAAAAAAAATTAATGGATATATTTAATATTCATATTTTCTGTATTTGTTTATGAGTTCTTGATATACTAGTACAGTGATTTTTGTAATGGTTCTGTAGAGATCTGAGAAATATATTGTATAGGAGTTTCATAATCAGATTTATTATTATACTCAAATTTTCCTAAAATCAATGAAATCTTTAACAACTTTTTTCCCCTTTCTATTTAATGTATCTGAGTCTAGAAGGCTGATTTCAAAGTCCGCAGCAGTTGCTCTCTTATGGTCTATATCTCCCTGTGGTTCCTTTTAGGTTTTCCTTTAAATAATTACATGTGATGTCATTTGATGTGCAAATCATTAGTAAAAATATCATTTTACTATTTCTGATGCCTTTAAGCATAATGCTGTTTTCTTGCTTTTTCCATTCTAACTCTTATTTTTTACTATTGCCTTGTCTGAGATTATGCCAAACTTACTCTTTTGGATTCAATTGAGGCTAAATAGAGACTATTCCACCCCTCATTTTTTCAGTTTGTAAATCTTTGTTTAAACTATTTTTATACACTATGTTGCTGCTTTTTAATTTTTTTATTTATTTTGCCATTTTTCTGTTTTAGGAGTTTGGCCTATTCACATTCATATTATCATTATTAAGCTTGTTTTACCCTCCTTTATCATATCCTGTTGTTATGTTTCTTTCTTTGTCCATCTCCTTTGTCTTTATAAAGAAAAACAAATTAGGGAAAGAAAAGGAATGAATTCAATATTAGTTATCTTTAATTGAGACTACCTTATCCCCATCTTCTCAAGCAACTTAGACCAAATGTGTTTCTTCTCTTTCTTGTTTGGTCCCTTTAGGCTCCTATAATTGAAATTTGTTTTGTTTTTGACTGTAGCTTTTCCTAATCTGCCCTCTCCTAATTTTCTTCATGTCCTAGGCCTTTTTCTTGCTAGTTTTGCTGAATTTTCTGTTTTTTTTTTTCTTCAGCCTTCCCTCACAAGTCTCAGTAAAGACTGTGATTCAAGAGATGTCCACTTCTTCTACTTTTATCCTTCCTGTTTGTAAAGTCTCCTCATTGTATCCCAGTTATGAGGAATATGAATTTACTTCCAACTCTTTCTCAGTTATTTTCTGGATTTCCATTTTTTCTTAGAGTACAGTGGCTTATCAAGTAAATATGTATTTATTGTCTCTACTCTTAAAAATCTTATAATTTAATATTTGTCCACTAAAACCAAACTTTTCAGTGTAATTTATTAAATGAAACATTAAAAAATATCTAGATTGGATATAAAATGTTTAGGGAGGCTTCTTTACCTGTCTAAAGAAGTTGACAAGAATTGGAATAGGCCTTTGAATGGAATTCACTTGACTGATGTTAAAAATGAGAAGAGAAAAGAAAGATAAAGAGAAGAAACAGAACAGAAGCCAAAGAAGGGGTTGCCAAGGAAGCCTGGTTCTCTTTGGCATACCAGCAAGGACTCTGTGAGGTGCTATTGTTTTCCAACATTGTGGTTGAAAGTCAGTAGACCATACAACTTGACTTTAGATTCGGGATTTTGTTTCCATATTGTTAGTACACTATACATTATTTCAGCTATGCTCAGTTTTCCTAATGTAAGCTGGGGTTTACTGCCAGGTGGCACGACTGAGGCATATAAAGGTTTTATGGGTAACAGATGCAGAGAAATGTAGGAATTTTTCTAATTCACCGTAGACATATTTTCCAAAGAGATACACATTAAAAAAACATTTATTCTATGTTAACTAGTGTTTAAGATGATAAAAATACCATTTAAAATGTAAGTATTCAAATGTTCACCTGAGCCCTCATATATAAAATTGTATAACTTTAGGACTTACTGGAAAGAACAAAACTGGAATATTCACAATTCCTATATATTGTTCCTCCTGATTAATTTTTTAAAAATTCAACCCAAATGATATTAGAATTCTGTAATGCACACATAGTAGACATACACATCGTTTTAGAGCTCTCTTAATATACCATTTGTTGCGCATTTTTCTTTCAATACAAAATTTCCATTTTAAAAATTATACACTCTTATTTATAGAGGAAATATATTTGAAAAGAAAAAAAAAGTGATGAAATGGGTTGGAAGCAGGAATAATTAACTTGACAGTAGAATGAAGAAAATTAGTTGTGTCAGAGAATATAAAACAATGTCATGTTTATTTTTTCAAGAAGAGGAATATAACAGTTTGAAAAATACTAGTTCAGTAGCAATTTTCAGTAGAAAGGGAATTTTAAAATATTGTTCTTGAATTTTGTTGTTTTCTTAAAAGACTTCTGGAAAAATAAACATTCTTGTAAATGGATGAATCCCAAATCAGAAATTACTTTAAAATCCTGTGGGCTGGTGACAGCTCATTTTGCTAAGTAAGCAGATTCCAGATGTAGTATTAGGGAAATCATTTCATGATTCTGATTGTTATATGTTTGGATGAGAGACCCTAAAATGTAATAGTATGTCTAATATTATTTACTGTTTTTCTTCTGCCAAGTTGTGATTGTTTAGTCTGCTTATACTTGGGCTAAGGCTTTTTCTGGGCAGTGGTTAATAGTTGTTTTCAAAGCAAATGTTAAGGCTGAAAAAGCATTCCTGAAACTTTTTTTCTCCTCTTCTGGCAGAGAAAACTTGATTTGTGTTCATGTTCTGTGTTCCTTTTAGTGGTCCTAGTATGACTGTTGAAATCTATACTTTATATGATCTCATTGTACTGCCTGTATTTCATTAATGACTGATTCTGTTTAGGGCTTGGGGAGTGAAATATTTTTCATATGACACTACTCAAAATGAGTACAGTGCACCAGCTGCAAAAACCACAAACCATCTGATTTTGCAGCTTTTGAGGGTGTGAAAAGTTCAATTGCTTATGGTAAGGCTTATATCTGTATGTTATGCCATATGGAAGTGGAACTACTGTAGACTTAAGAAAAAATGCTTTTAAAATTCTCTTCTCTTCAGTAGCCTTGTTTCATATGAAGATGAGTTATGTACTTGGTGAGAATCATCTTGTCTCATCTTTATGACCTCTGAAGAGCTTTAACTGTTCAAGCCCTGTCATTATAGTACTGGGTTTTTAATCAATTAATCAGAAAAAATGAAAAGAAAATTTATTGTACATAGGTTGGTAATACAAACTAATAATCTATTTGTGTTATTAATATTAATTTGTGTAATTATTTTAGAATATTAAAATGCATACCCATATAGAATATTTTGGCAGATTATGATGAATCAAATCCTTTGCTTTATTTTAAAGAAAACTCAGTTTTATTCAGCAATACTTTGAATCACCTCCTGATTTTATGGGTTTAAAGCTGAATGTGACCTCAGAGTTCATTAGTCTTGCTCTTTATTTTATCATTGAGAAAATGGAAGCTAGAGACTTTAAGTAACTTTTCCTAAGCACGGAGGACCTATACAGGCAAAGATATATGTGGACTGAAGTCTTCTGACTCCAGACCTTCAATCTTCTTCACTGTGCCAGGATGCCTCAAGGCAAATACATCAGGAAAGATAATCCCACTTTTAAATGTATAATAAAAATAAAATAGACTCTAATCAAACATATATATGTCTTTACATATAAATACTTATTTGAAGTGGATTAAAACTTTTTGTATAAACTGGTATTGTCAAATAATATTTTGTACTGCCAGATACACACTTCATAGCATTAAAATTACACACTACTAGGAGGAAAATCATAGTGATCCACAGATGCCTGTAGGTTTTCCTTTCAAAAAAATATGGTGGAAACTTAGCTTTGATATGAGAGAGTGAGAGACTTCTAACCCGAAGGAAACTGGACCTGGTAGTTATGTAGTTTTTGCTATCGCTAAAACTGCCAGGGCATATTAATTAATTCATTTGTTCATTCAGCATACTTTTAATGAGCACCCATCTGAACAAGGCATTGTTTCTTCTACAGTTGTCTCTTTGGGCTAGGGATGGATATATCTCAGTAGGTTTATATTGTGAAAAATAGTTCTTAAAAATTGTCTCACATTCAAATATAGGAGCACAATGGACCTGGAATCAAGAACACTTGGTTTTAAATCCTGCCTTTGATGCTTGATAGTCCATGACTCTGTGGAAGGCATCTGACCTTTCTAAACTTCACCGTCCTCATTTGTAAAATAGGAATCATATTCTCTAACTTTCAGGATTATGGAGATGGTCAAATTGAAAATTTTTTATATTTTCTTATTATATTTTTTATTTTCCATAGTACATGTTGAAATAATTTTTAATGATAATTTTCTTACATTGTATAATTTCTCTCTCTCTCTCTCTCTCTCTCTCTCTCTTCCATTACTCCGTCCCAAACAGCAAGTTAATATGATATTGGTTATGCATGTGCTATCCTGTAATACACATTTCCATGTTCATCAACTTGGAAAAGAATACATGTTACTTATACAAGAAGAAAATCTCATGAAGGAAGTAAAGTTAAGAATGGTATGTTTCAATCTGCATTCAAGACTCCAGCAGTTCTTTCTATGGTGGTGGATAGACTTTTTCAACTTTGGAATCTTTTTGAATCCTTGCATTGATTAGCGATAATCATTCACAGTTGATCATTGTATATCATTGATCAACAGAGTTTCTTCAGAATTCCTCATAACAGTGAAATCAGAGGTCTGTTTTCTCTCTGTGTTGTCATTATTTTTTGTTATTAATTTTTATCATGCTTTTTTTCTCTACCTTTAACCTCACTGAAATGATGGTGCATATTTATTGTTAGTATAGTAATTATAACATTGCATGTAGTTATGTGGTTAGGAAAAACCCTTAGTGCTCCCTGTTTCCCATTGTACTAGCTGATTCCATATGCACGATCTCTATTTAATATTTACCAATGGGTCCACAAAAGAAATTTATCCCTGTTTGTCCCGTTCAGTTCCTCCCTGTATTATAAATACCCTTAAATGAGATTTCATTTCTTACTTTATTCCACATAGCCCAACAAGATAGAAAGTCTTGAAAAACAGTGCTGTTGCTGTAGGCCATTCCAGGTTGATAAATTCGAGTGAAATGTTTTTCACAATTCTCATTCTACTTCTCTATTATAGACAGGCAAATTTTATCTATGAAGTTTGAAAGGCATTGGCAATTAAGTGAATTTTTGGAAAGTGTATAGTGTGTGAATTAATTATCTGGGGGACCTCTGACCCATTCCAATCCTGGAGGGCTCAACCCAAGTAAATAACATAAGTAGCCTTAAGAATCAGAGTCATATGTCTTAATCTCCCAGCAGGGCAGGCCAGATTCCTGACCGGTAGAAGTCACAGAGGCCAGGAGATATAACATGTGGGGACTGAGGTAAAACCTTGGGCCAACTGAGGGATTAGACTGAACTTGAAAAACGAATGCATGAACCTCTCAAGCTCTTTCTCTGCCATTCCTTTCGGCTTGTGGTTGAAGCCCTTTCTCTGCTGTCCTAGTGGTGCTTATTTATGTGACCATTTCTGGCTGGGGCATGTGGAGACCACGCTGGGTTGAAATCTGGGACGTGGTCTTACTTTAAGTTAGAAAGTCTGGAAACCTTATTTCTGTTTTTCTCTTTACTAATAAATACTTATAAATTTAGTATAAAGTCTGCAAAATTTATTTTTATTAATAACAATGGTAATAGGATATTTCACATATGTGTATCCTCATTCATTCGATATTTCTCATTCATATTATATTTACTATAATACCTGAAGGGTCTGCAATTTCATTTCCTTCTACCTATGCCTTAATTTCTCCAGTTGTTTTCTCTCTTATTCTCCTTTCAAATCAATATACCATGTTCTTCGGTCCTACTCACATTTTTAATCCTTTTATTTCATTCTCATTTTTATCTTCTCATTTTATATGTTTCTTCCTTTTCTCTACCTTCCGATTCCCCTTTTATGCCATTTTCCTTTCCTGTGGATTTTGAATGACAACTTAGACTTAGAATCTTTGGACCTATTCCTCTTTTCCCTAACTTCTGAGTCTCAATGTATACAGGACTCACTGATAAACCCTGGACTGAATTAGGGATTCTAGTTTCTGGCCCTAGATGTGGGATGTGGGACAACTAAATGAAACAAAAATTACTTACATACTCTACCACTTGGTTTCCTTATTTTTGAAATGAGAGGATTGAACTTGACCTGTCAGAGCCAGTTCATCTTAAATTTCCATGAAGCATAATTAGGGGTACTTGGTTATCTAAGTTATAAACATGATAATGTTAAAGCAGAGTGTGTTAAGCTTTTTATAAAGAAGTTATTCAGGGGGCATCTGGGTAGCTCAGTGGATTAAGAGCCAGGCCTAGAGATAGGAGGTCCTAGGTTCAAATCTGGCCTCAGACACTTCCCAGCTGTGTGACCCTGGGCAAGTCACTTGACCCCCATCACCTAGCCCTTACCACTCTTCTGCCTTGGAGCCAATACACAGTATTGACTCCAAGATGGAAGGTGAGGGTTTAAAAAAAAATAAAGAAGTTATTCAGTTGAATAAATGCTATTTGCATATCACTTTAAAATTTACAAAGTTTGGCATTTGAAGCCAGGTCTGACTATAATTCCCCTGGTCTTTTCTCAATATCAGCATATGTAATATAGGATTTTAGCACTGCCATGTGGTTTAGGGCAAACCTGTCAGTTACCCTCGTTGGAATGTTGAGGAGGGCATGAGACACTAGGTAGATACCAACTGTCCGTTGAACTGAGAGTATAAAAAGCCCAGGAAACCCAGAGCTGGGTTCTTCCCTGACCTGACTTCATCTTGACCACTCATCTACCCCTCCTCTTGGGCCCCTGGTGGCAGGTGTGGAAAGGGTGGTGGGAGTGTGGATTGCAGGTAGGACTAGAATGGCTTAGATTTTAGGACCTATCTTCAAGAGCAACTCAATTATCATCATCTACAAGATAGCCAATAGATCTACTCAACTTCCCAACCAGAGACCGCTTTGCTCTGGCCAAGGGCTGCCTAGACCTTCCAAGGACCTTCTACCAGCCTTAGCCAGATAAACCTCAATGGCAGATTTTGGCATTTCCTAACCCTCTTCCCATTGCCTTGTTCCTTCCCCAGTTCCCAATAAATCCCATAGCCTTAACCAGTGAATCCTGTGCGTATTTCCCTACCAGCAAAGGCTAGGAGAACAGGCAACAGACTAGGGATTCTGAGCTGTTAGGGCTGGAACAAACTCCATAGCTGAGGGCAGGAAGCTCTACATCCACTTTCTGCCAGACTGCCATTAGCCAATAAGAGGCAGTTTCCTCAGTAGGCTGCCTGATATCTTAAAGAAGCCTTGTGGGGGGCAGCTGGGTAGCTCAGTGAATTGAGAGTCAGGCCTAGAGATGGGAGGTCCTGGGTTCAAATCTGGCCTCAGACACTTCCCAGCTGTGTGACTGGGCAAGTCACTTGACCCCCATTGCCCACCCTTACCACTCTTCTGCCTTGGAGCCAATACACAGAAGTTAAGGGTTTAAAAGAAAAAAAAGGAGCCTTGTGGCTAACAGTGAGTTTCACTGGGCACTCAGTTCTCAGGGTCTGGATCTTTGTACTTCTATAAACAAGCTTCAGGCCCAACTGAGGTTGCTCACTCCATCCTAACAACCAACACTATCCTCCTGCTAGTCAAGTCACTTAACCTTCTTTGAATTTGTTCATTCATTTCTCTTTTTTTGGTTACTGTTTCTTTTTTAAAAATACATAGCATAATATAATATGTGACATTTCTAAAGAAAACAATATATGAGCAGGAGATAGTCTCTTCTTTTAAATAAATAAATTATACAGTCATCAAAGCTGGAATCATTCTTTCATAGTATTATAGATTGTTAGAAGTGGAAGAAATCCTAACGATCTCCTGGTTCAACCTCACCGTGATAATATTGGTCCAATGATAATAATGTACTAAAGAGGTTAGGATGACTGAAGGGCAGGAAGGCACAAATGTAAGATGGGATTTAAATTTGAAAAGGACTTTAGAGATCATCCAGTCCAAATTTCTCATTTTATATATGGATAATTTGAGTTAAAAACTGGGGAAAAGACTTCATCAAGGTCACAAAAGTGCGTGTTTCTTTGGTTTGGGGTGGGAGAAGGGATCCTACCATTGGCATATGTGTTTGAAAGTCAGTCATGCAATCTAATACTTGCTATACTGTTACAAAGATTATAAAAATATTACTAGGGCTATGCATTTTGGTTGACATTTCATAATCTTTGTTTATAATGTATAAGCAGGCATGTTGTGTGCTGTAATAGAAGTATATTTTATTTGTAGAAACCATTTAATTATTTTTTAAAATTGAATAGTTCAGAGTATATTTGTATACTAAAGATACATTTTACAATCTTACTTTACTTAAAACAACTAGGAAGGTATTAAATGTTTTTGCCGTAGTTCTTCACATTTGCCACATTTGGCTTGTTTCAGATTCAATTAAATATGAAAATGAAAAAATGATAATTTACAAAGATGCATAGTGACATGTGGGTGGAGTTTATTAATTAAGACAATTAGTCCCTGAAATCCTAGGTTAATCTCATTTGCTACACTTATAATACTTCTGAATCATAAATAATTGCATAATTATAAATTACACATTGATTAAACTGATTTCAAAGAGTAACCATATTTGGACTTGTGATAGTACTGTATCCTGAGGAAATATTTTGTAGCAAGCCTTTCCAACTTATACTAGCAACTGAAAGGAGAAATAAATATCATTTTATTTTAAAATACAGTTTAAATAGTAAAGTCTAAAATGGAAATAAAATTTTGTCACTTAAAATTCCATAGTATTTGACTTTAACTTTATAGGGCAATAATGAAAATTTCTTTATTTTTTCTTTAAAATTTGTTTTCTTTACATTTGTTTATATTACCTATATAGCAATGGTGTGGGATAGAAGATAGAAACTTGGTGAGCTAAAGAATTAGCCATCTCCTTTTTCAGGCCCTTCACTCTTGTATGGATTTGGCACCCTTTTTCATCTATTTTCTTTCAAAATTATTGTTCTCCCTTATCTCCACCCTTTCGAGGGGAGGAGTTTCCTTAAATTTGTTGCATAGAAGGATGAAAAAAGGACTGAGAAGCAGCTGAGACCATCATTGCTGAGGAAAGCAACTCTAATTTCCCCTTCTCTCTCTACCTCTGATTGTGGGCCAAATTTTGCTCATTAGGTGTAGCTTTTGGTCTGAATTTACTATTTCTCTCTGCTGTTGGGAAGTTATAAAATGTGGAACAATATAATATCTTCAGCCCTCATATTTAGCCAAGGAATACCGATTAGCTTTAATAATGTCTAATGATATTACACCTCATTCTTGCTATGATTTTCTATTTTCATTATCTGTTGTTTCCATATTAGAATGTAAATTCCTTAAAGTTAGAGACTGTTTAGCCTGCTTTTATTTGTATCCCCTACCTACCATGGTACTGGGTACATATTGTGTGCTTAATAAATGTTCTCTCTATATATCTAATCTTTCCTTCTGCTTATGGTCCTTCAGACCTATCTGTCCTACTTTTATGGCAAGATTTCTTTCTAAGGACACATAACACACATATGCAACAAAAATATTGTATATAGTCAGAGCTGTGTAGAAAAACCATTTTCAATTACAAATTAATTGGGGAAATAGAAGGACTGACAAAGCATGGATCATTATCCCCAAAAGAGAGAGAGAACACAAAGGAAAAAGTGAGGAGTGAGAAATTGCCCATGCTCTGTTTTGATTTCAGTGCCCATGTTCTCCTGTGTCATTCTTGATCTTGAGCATTGTGAAAGATACCATTCGCTTAGTATTTTTACTGCCTTGTCCTCCTTTCTATTCCGTAAGGATGAGGAAAAAGGGAACCTTCTCATGTTCCCAGTCTCCGTGCTTTCCTTTAGACATCTACCTCAGCTGTGCTCCAATTCCTTAGACCTACATTTCTTGCCCATTCTGAGTGCCATCCTTTATAGAAAATTTTAAAAAATTCAGCAAAGCTAATCAATATCACATCTAGCATAATATAAAATTTACCCCTATATTGCCTGCAAAGAAAGAATGGTGGGATGTTCTCATATCTCATTTTGGGGTCCATATTTGGTCATAATGCTTCCATTAATGACTTGTATGCAAAAAAACCATTCACTTTAAACACATTTTGTTTAAATTCAACTGAATGCTGGGGTTAATTCCGATGTATAGGAAAATTGTCACAACTAATTCTAATTTAATAATAATGATAGTCAAGGGGCATAGTAGATGGAGATTTTTATAATTGTACATCCTCTCAACCTGGAGTCAGGAAAACCCGAGTTTGAATTTAGCCTCAGATACTTACTAGTTATGTGATCGGGCAAATCATTTAATCTCTGATTGCCTCTGTTGCCACATCTATAAAATGGAAATAATAACAATACTTGCCTTCTAGGATTATTGTGAGCATTAAATGAGATAAAAGTTATAAAAGTGCTCAGCATGATGCTTGGCACATAATAAGTACTACATAAATGTTAACTATTATTATGTGGTGATTAAACAACATATAAAGCATAGTATTTATAGCAACCAAGTGAGGTAGGTTAATTTCAGTATCCATGAGGCTTGGGAAGGTTTAGTGTCATACTTACCATCCCAATGCTAATTAATATCAGAGGAGACTTGAACTCGGGTCTTATGACTGAAAACTAACTCAGGAATAAAGCTAGCTCTTTAGGGTTCATTGTAATGGGAAGTGTCCTGTGACATAAACTATATGATTGCTGGTGTGAATATACAAAATTTTCTGCAGAATTTATATTTACTCTTTTAATTGGTTCAGTGCACGTGTAAATGATCAATTAATATTTAACTTTTTTTGTGAAATTGCCCCTTTGTTTTAGAATGACATACGCTATAGAATTAGGATGATGCCTAAGAGCAGACTGACTCTATTGTCAATTTACAACTCAAATAGGAAAACGAAGTATCATGTTTCCTTATTAATATAATACGCTTTGACAGTGCCTTAGTAATGTATCTGACACGTTGGTGTCTGACATCAGTTCAAATAAAAATGCTAGTCATCCTAAATTAAATTGCTTGTACTTTTGCTTAAGCTTCACCAAATTAGTATTTTTTCTATCACTAAAAAAGGCATGAAGTAATAATTAGTTTCTTCTTTAAAATCATAAAATACAGTTTAATTAATAGGCACATCAAGATCAGAATCATATTCTATGTTATACTGCATTGGCATGTGTAGTAAATACTCATTACGAGCACAGATGTGTTTCCTTTAAGGAGTGAGCCTATGCCATTACTCTACATGGCTTTTCTCTCATCAAAAATGTATTTTCTTGAAGCTGGTATCATAATATGATATTCTAAGATAGAATAATGCCAGCAATGGATAGACAGTTGGTAGCATGTGCTACTCAATGTCATTGTGAGTTATTTTAATATGTAAACAAAATGAAATTTTAAGTACTTGGAGAATCTAATTTGAGAAGCCAGAAGGTCAATTTTGGACTGCATTACCTATTTTCTTAGACATACTAGTTCACTAAGATGTTGCCATAATGGGGTAGATTTTATGTTTTTCCAGAAAACCTAAAAATTACTGGTGAAATTATAATCCAAATTTGCTTTAAATGCTGATAGCAAATTTATTCATAAAGAATTTTTAAATACCTGTATAAACTGATTTGGCAGTTGAGTTCATTCCACACATTCATTTCTTATAGACATATGAAAATATATGTTCAGATCTGAAAAGGACTAAAGATAATACAATTATTATTGTTGCTGTTGCTAGTAATTATCATCATAATAATTATTATAAACATTTCTAGCTATTGCCTCTATGTAGAATTACTCAAAGACTGGCAAGAAAATGGTTTTATTACTATATGTTCCCACCCCAGGATGTCAGGAAATGAGAAAAGTGAGTCTTTTTGATAAGTGCATAATGGAAAGCACTTATTTGGACTAAACTTAAGGGTAAATGTCAAAAAAAAAACTAGTCCTTTTACCACCTATTTTATTTGATTGTAGACTGATGAAATATCAGGGTCTTTCATTTCTCTCTAGTCATCTCCCTTTTCTCACTTATGATGATGATCTATAAATACAATAGTCAAAGCTAAATGTTGTACCTCCAATTTAAAAGAAGTAAAATATACCCCAATAGACTGTTTGATGTTAGCAGATAGACTGCTATACTTAGAGTTTAGAAGACTTGGATTCTGATCCCAATTCTGAAACTTACCAGTTGTTCTGTGACCATCAGTAACTTCCTTACTGAATCTCTCTGTGCCTTCTAATTAGACTATATCAGAGGAGTCTTGATTATTGTAGAAATTCCTTACAAATCCTTTTGGTACTGTGCCAAAATAACACAAAAGTGATTTTTATCAATGGCACATCTCTAAAGAAGATAGCTTATACATATAAGCTCATTTGCATGCATGATAAAAAGTGCTTAAAATTTTTCTTTTGAGGATTTAAATGAATGAACAAATGAAAAAATTCTTACAATGTGGAAAGCACTCTTCCAAGTGATGAGAATACAAACAGAAAAGCAAAATAGAACTTGCTCTTAAAAAGCTCAAACTCTAGTCCTGGAAGGCAAAAGGTATAGGAGATTTCAGTTGCAAAGTGGATAATAATGCATCTTCTTTAATTAAATTTTCCATAGATAAAACCATGTTTCTGATATCTAACCATTTGATTGTTCCAAATATTTTGGTATTGAGAACTTTGTTTGGCCTTCAGGATCTATGACTGCTGAAGAGATAGCAGCTATGGGAACTTCTCTGAAGGGGGAAATTTCTAGGTTGAATTTCCAGTAGGGAAGCATGCCTGGGCTAGGTTTGGAAGTAAGGTATGTGGCCTTGGAGACCTTGCCATTAATTCCTGAAACCCTTGACCTTTGCTACCCTTGGTGTCAGTTGATTAGCTTTGATGTTGATATTGTTAAGGACATTTAAAATGTATTTATAAATTAGCCATGATTAACTTGTCTTTTCACCTATTGGGAAGATTTTGTGTTTTCTTTTACCCTTGATTTTACTGCTTCTTTGAGTGTACCACTTTGGTCACTGATTGCCTGGTTTAGATAGATATTTTGCTTTTATTTTGAAGAACATTTCAAATGGCAATACCTGATATGCTTTTTTTCTCTTCAATCAACTTTTGGATGTATGTCATGTGTTTTTAATTCTTTATCCTTTTATCAATAATCAGAAAATTCATATTTTTGTCATCAAAATAGTCATAAAAGTTCTTCAGAAGCCTTTTTTTTCAAATATATAAGATAAGGTCCTTTTTTCTTAAGAAATCCTCGTTCAACCAATAAACTTACACTCTGACAAAAAATTATATTAAAAAAAGTAGTTCCTATTCACTATGTGCCATTTTATGTCAGGACCTCTAACTCTTTAGGCTACTGTGATGTGTAGTGTTGATTTTGCTTTGTCAACCAAGTCATTAATTGTTGCAAAAAAACTATCTGAAATGATGAGTCACATTGCCATATGCTATTAAGACCATACTGTTGATTTGGGGCCAGAGAATATGGTAAGAAAAGAAAAAAAAATCACTAAGTCACTGAACTTTAAGTGATCAAATGAGAAATTAACAGGAAATATTGCCTCCAGGGAATGATTTCAAGAAGTTCTTCCTCAGCTTGATTGCTCAGTATCACTAATGCTAGTATGCTGTGGGTAAATATTAGCATGCATGAAAGATGTGGTTCAGAATTGATGTATGGTTTAGAAAGGACTATGTATTCCTATGAATCTTCAGAATGGTTGCTTAATGAATACAGTAGAAGAAAGTATACCAATTATGTATAAAATACACTTTAGTATCTATTGTCATTTGTAAATTCATTAATTTGTGAAATTTTGCCTATAGAATATTGCCACCATGACAGATTGTAACTGTGTTATGGGTGCTGAGTGTGTCTTAAACCCCTATGAATAATACGCTTAGAATTTGAGCATTTTAAATATTACTGATATGTCTTGGTGTCTGTGGAAGATTTTTTCAGAGGTACAAAATATTTCAAAGAGTTGTAACTAATCACAACGAACAATGAAGACTGGTAGGTTTCAGAACAGCTTCTTAATTTACCTGGAAGAGCGCAGATGCCTTCATCTAGGTAATTGCTGCTGCTAGGTTAACTTTGGTTAATTCTCAGAATAAATGGCCTACTCACTGTTCTGGGTCATTAGAAAAACTGAGCTAGGATATGAAGATAGTCTCTTATTTTCTGAGGATTTCCAACAATAATCCACCCCAGTACATATTCTTTGGATGCTTAACAAGTATAAAATAGCAGATTAATCACTACCCCGAAATAAGTACTTCTGTAAAGGTAAGTAATGTCAGACATTTAGTTGGGCATAATGAACCACCTCTCAGCTTTCCACACTCATAAAGGAGAATAGAGATGTGTATAAATACAGACCATCAGATAATTAAAACATCATTTATGTTTAATTGCATAAGAACTTCTGACACTCTGAATTATCCATATTTCAAACCTAGTAATGAAGGAGATAATCCAGGAGAATTTATTGTTATCTAGTTTGCACATATAGACTCTTGATGACATTCCTCCTTCTTCTTCTTGCCATGGTGTAAATGGTTAACAAAAAGGGGTTTTCTAGGCAGAAGTGATCCTACCTGTATACTTTCTACTACCCAGACCCTCCCTGGAGCAAGATACTACTTTAGTGCATTAGTTAAAAAAAATTACCTACTGCACTATTGACTATAACACAAGGAAAGAGAGAATAGAAATAAAATCAACTAAGTATTTAATTTAGCAAAGTGAGTTCTAGTGGTCAACGAGGGCTTTAAAGCAAGATGACGAATTTCCAGATTTGTCTGCTAATTTTTAAATAGTTGAGATGGCACAGACTGTGCATGGAAATATGTTATCTTCTCAATATGACTTATGTATCTGTATCTAACTTTCTCAGAAGGACTAAGTGAAAACCATAAAGTTAGCTCTGAATCAAAACAAAGTCTTTATTTAGATATGTAGATTTTAAAACATCAATTTAATAATTACTTTTCTGTAATGGAAGGGAAACAAAACTTATGAACAGAGAAAGTTGTGGTTGTGTATATTCTTTTTTTTTAAACCCTTGTACTTCGGTGTATTGTCTCATAGGTTGAAGATTGGTAAGGGTGGGCAATGGGGGTCAAGTGACTTGCCCAGGGTCACACAGCTGGGAAGTGGCTGAGGCTGGGTTTGAACCTAGGACCTCCTGTCTCTAGGCCTGACTCTCACTCCACTGAGCTACCCAGCTGCCCCTGTATATTCTTTTAAAGAATTCTGTTAAATTCACCATTCTTTGCATCATAAGAAAATACTTGTGAAGTAAATACAAAATCCTTGTAGGTTATTCTAGATGGCCTTCAAGGTACTTTTCTTAGATTTTGTGATTGTGGAATTCTTTTGTCAAGAAAATTATTGCTTCTTTCCTAATCCCTTTTTAGATTGTTGACACACCTACTTTTCTGAACCTTGTAAAAATTGGAGCAATATATGCATAAAGGGCATAATTATGATTGATTACCAGAAAAATCTACCAGATTAGATTTTTTTAAATACAGGGAACATTTAAATTAATATACCATAACTCCTATAATTTCATTTGAAATCATTGCACTTAGAGGTTGGTTTTAGATCACCCTATTCTTTTAAGGTAATAAGGAACTGATAAGATATTTTAAACTAAGTGAAATGTTAAACAAAGGAGTTAAAACCTAACCAGCATCTATTAGTTTTTCATGATTTTATTTTCATAAGGCTTACTTTCTTCTTTGATTTCTTTGGTGCCATTTCATTTCAGTTAAATTGGGAGTAGCACTGAATGTATCATTATATTTTTCTTATGAGAATCATTATGTCCACTTCTATATAATTTTTATATTTTAGAAGGAGTTTGCCTCACAACAAACCCCAAGGTAAATAATGAAGATATGCTATATTGATTTTATTTTACGTGATACTTGCAAATTAATTTTACTCTGTGGCCAGTTAATTAATAAGGTGAAATCATGTTGCTAGTGAAGCCAAGACCAAAGATTTAATCCCTCGTAGACTGCTTAGCTTCTCTCTATCCCATAAAGACTCACTGTATTCCTAGCCTTAGTCAGGTTAACTCTCTGGCAAGCAGGTATTTTGGATGACCATGCAAGTTAGGCAAGGAACAGATGCAAATCTATGCCTGATACTTAAAAAGCAATTCAGAATACACTTCCTACTAAAGGACAGCAAAGAGCTATGTATCTAGCTTCTTCTTCCACACATATACCAAAATAAACTTCCAATAATTGGGCTGTAATAATGACTGACATTTATATAGCACTTTACCATATATTATCTCATTCGAGCCTCTTAACCCAAGGCGGTAAATACTATAGGTATTAAATTATTTTATAGATGAGGACATCAAGTCTCATGGAGATTAAGTGGCTTACTTAGGGTCTTATGATTAGAGAAACCAATTCTCTCCATATTTAAAGTACAGTACATTGTCTACAGTGTCAGTTTCTTGCTTGAAAAGTTTAAATAGCCTATAATTAAGAATATACAAATTCCATAATCTGGTAGTATCTCAAACTTTCTTTCTAAGCTAATATTATTCTCCATCTTTTCCTGTACTATACATCCCATACTGGGCTGCCTCCTACAGCTCAGTTCATTAATCACACTTCTTATATTGTATAGGTCATTTCCCATGACTGAATATCCCTCCTTCACATCCTGCTGTACTGATTTTTTTCTTTCCAAAACCCAGCTTAGCTACTGCCTTTCCATGAAGGCTCTTCTGAATCCCCTGAGATGAAATTGATTTCTATTCCTCCTCAAATTTCTCTTAATATTTTATCTAACTAGATCATTGCTTTATCACATTCTATCATGTGTCATATTTACTTGTAAAAGATTATAACTACCTCATTTTAAATCATTATATCTTTGATACCATCCTTATTTTAAGTACTAAAAAACAAACAAACAAAAAAGCAACTTATTGAAATGGATTTATATTTAAGTGGAAATCTATAACTTTTTCCAAAAAAAACTAGTTCCTTATAGGTTTAAAATAAGATAATTCTATGATTATATTTTTTAAAGATTTAATATCTTTTTGTCTCATATCAAACTTATTAAAATAAAAATTTCTGTGACTTTAAAACATTTTGACATTCATTGAATGGTGAAAAGTCAGAATCAGGATATAAAATAAGTCTGGAATATCTATGTTTTCTATAAAAATTGAGATTGGCAAATTCAGATGAACACTGATGATTTTGATGAGAATAAAGCCAGTCTATGCTGAATATTAAACATGAGAAAATTAATGCTAAATCAAGTACATAATCTTTAGCTAGTGCCATTCAGACATCTCTCCCTCTGCATTTATTAATATGATTTGGGTAAAAGATAAAATTTAGTTTTTTTTCTGGCTATTTGGAAGTCTGTGTGCCTTAACCAGCACAAATTAAATTAAGCCGCGTGCACTACTTTCAAAAAGGGCGCTTAATAATGTTGAGTAAGCTTTCAAACTCAGTTTAGTTCAGCATACACTAATTACTCCCATCTAATCCTTCTGAATCATGTAATTAATACTAACATAACTAGAAATCACTTTTGATTTTTCTTTCTTTAGACTGTCACACCAAATCACATTACTGGTATTTTAAAAATGTAACCCACTAAATATAACTTCTGCTTATTAAATAGATGTATATATTTATTTAGAGGACTTTTCTCAGGTGGTACAACATGTTTTCTTCCTTGAAAAGTAGTGTTCTAGTTATTATAGCTTAAACTTTTTTTTATTATTTCAACCTAATTAATCATGTATGAAAACCTTAATTTTAGAATAAGTATCCTCTTGAAAAGTAATAGTTAATTTTTGAAAGTACACAGTTAATTCTTTTTAGACCTAAAATGGCTCTTTTAAACCTGCTCAGTTTTAAATCTAATATAAAATGTTAAATATAAACATTAAAATCGAGTACCTCTATTGGCGATGAATCCTGAGCACCATGGAATATATAATTACCTAGGCTTTTTAGAAATTAAAGCTCTATGATTTCCATTGTATAGTTCTTTACATTAAAATGACTTTTGTATTTAGAGAAGATTAATTTCTTTGATCTGGGTAAAAGACCATTTTGGACCACTAGGGTCTGGCAATAACTCTTTACTCAGAATTTATGTTGTTTCAGTCTAATTTTTAAAGTAAGCTATAGTATTATAATAATAGTAACTTGCGCTTCATAAGACTGTGATATTCATTTTTTTTTCACCTTCAGAATTTAACTGTAAGAATAGTTTGTGGGGGGCAGCTGGGTAGCTCAGTGGATTGAGAGCCAGGCCTAGAGACGGGAGGTCCTAGGTTCAAATCTGGCCTCAGACACTTCCCAGCTGTGTGACCCTGGGCAAGTCACTTGACCTCCATTGCCTACCCTTACCACTCTTCTGCCTTGGAGTTGACTCCAAGACTGAAGGTAAGGGTTTAAAAAAAATAAGAATAGCATGTGAATGTCTAACACCTGATTTAAAAAAACCCAACAAACCTGTCTTCCATATTCTTTGATTACAGTATACTATAGAGGAAATCTATAATTGATTCTTCAACTGTCCTATATAAGCGAAATGCATGCTACTAATAATTTTTCCTGGAATTCCTTTTATTATGAATTTTAAGGTTCGTACAGGATGTATACTTCTGTCAGAGTGCAGGCCTATTGACAATATAGATATTTAAAAAATCGAATTACTTTCGCCTGTTAAAATAAATAAAATCCATACTGGAAAAAAATGTGCAAACTACTATGGAAAAATAAGTTGAATTCATACGAAAGTGGGACTTTCTATGCATCATTTTGTCTATTGAACTGTTTATGTTTTCAAAGAAGATTGTGTGGGTGTGAGTATCGACACTTTTGTTATTAAATGGCTCAGCCTCAGAGCTACTAAGCAGCAATGAGATTTTGTCTTAGCTGTTTAGGATTTATTTCAAATGCTTCATATCAAATTCTGTTCATCTACATCTGTGTACTTTTTCCTCCTTATGCTCTAAATGTGGAAATTCATCAAAATTCTCATTTGTACTAACAAAATGATAGTTTGCATTTCATCTTAACTCTTGTTTGTGCTTAATTAATGAATAGTTAGTTCAACTATAAAAATTAAATTTAAAAAATTTAAGATCTTTCTCATGTTGAAAAAGGAGATAAAAGCTTATTACTGACCCCTCTTGAATCCAAATAAAGAAAAGATTACCTAATAGTCTTGTAATGTATTTAAGTACAGTCTGTTATTTGTTTGGGAAGGTGAATGGAATACATGTTATGGTGTTTCTCAACAGCAGTTGGTTGTACATTTTCAAGTGATAGACTTTTAACCTGTCACATCTTTATTTTCCTTTCCTGGCAGTAATTATTACATCATGAAAAATAGATAATTCTAATTTTATTTAGTCTTAGATGCCATTTATAAGAAATGTTATACCTCTTGTTCCTATTAGGATTTTTTAAAGTAAAATTAGAATTTGGTTGATTCAAGGGAATTATAGTTCTGCCTTTAAAGCATTATTAGCATTTTGTTAAGATTGGATATTAAAGAACTCAAATGACCAGTCTCTTATTAGAACAGAGAAAACAAATTCCACTTAACTGATTTTTTTTCTGGTCCTACATATGCAAAGCATGTGTAAAGACCAACATAAAATGCATCTTTATGTTAATATAAGTAGACAACTAATTTTAGGTAATAGGACTAAAATATCTAGTTGTTGTTTCCCACTTGATATTCTAGTCATATTAATAGACTATAAAGCTAAAAAAAGGTTTGCTCTGCTTTGTGCAAATAGTACAAAATGGGTGTAAAAATACTTCCTGTCCACGGGAGTCCTTTTTAGAAATAATTTCCTGATCAAATCAAAGCACTGTTCTATCAAATACTTTTATATAAAGGTATTGCAACCCCCCAACGGGAATAGTTTTTAGATCTTTGGGTCTTTTCCTAGAGATTCGTCATCTAGGCTACATTTCCCTTCTGGATACATATGGGCAATATATCTTTGCTATCTTCAAAAGTTTAGCCATTGTTGGGTTGAATTTTTAAAATTTAGTTGTTTAGATTTTTTAATTAATATCATTAAATCACCTTTTTTCCCTCTTGTATGTATTCTTCTGTGTTAAATTCCAATTCATGCTTTAATTAAAGTGTGATTATCTCCATCCCAGTTGTTAGTACCTTCTATCCTTAATACCTTGTATTTGAATTAGCTGAGTCCTCATACCAGAGGTACTAGTCCTCCTGGAATACCTCATTCAGGGCTGTTCACCCATCTTTAATGTCCATCTTTTCATCACACTCTCTGAAGCTTTAAGAAGCTGTAGCATATGTAGTAGTAGCCATATCCTGGTAAAACTGTCTTAGCAGATTGGCTAAACAAGGCTAAACTAATTAGCTGACAGGGATCAAACCTGTAAGGAAGTTACAGGGATGTCCGCTCCAAGCATGCGAAGATGCTGCCATCTCAGAACAAGTAGATAAGAATTTGTTTCACTGACCACGAAGCAGCTAACACAGGCACTGTGGAGCATTTAGAACTTTGTCAGACATTGAAATTGCCAAGATTGTTCACTGCATCCCAAGCCATCACCAGGGTCCTGATTTTTCTTAAACCTTTGCCTTCTCTCATAGAATTGATGTCAAATATCAGTTTCAAGACAGAAGGTGGTAAGGGCTGGGCAATTGGGATTAGGTGACTTGCCATGGGTGAGAGTCACACAGGTAGGAAGTGTTCAAGGTCAAATTTGAACCCAAGTTTGGGAATGACTCTAATTTTTTATAAATCTGGCCAGTGACCTATGTATTCAAGAAATAA
Organism: Gracilinanus agilis; assembly: GCF_016433145.1. NCBI lineage: Eukaryota > Metazoa > Chordata > Mammalia > Didelphimorphia > Didelphidae > Gracilinanus > Gracilinanus agilis. The sequence continues at coordinate 141,182,490 of NC_058134.1, read as the reverse complement.
GGTCTTTATAAGAGAAACTTGTTGAACATTTTTTCCAGTTTTTATTTTTTTTCTGGTTTTGGCTACATTAAATTTGTGCAAAAGCTTTTTAATTTTGTATAATCAAAATTATCTACTTTATTTCCCATGATCCTCTTTCATTCTTATTTGGTCATAAACTCTTCCCTCATCCACAGCTTACCTCAGGTATATTTTTCCATATTCTAATTTACTAATGGTATCATTCTTTATGTCTAAATAATTACTCATTTTGACTATATCTTGTTATACAGTTTGAGGTGTTGGCTTTTATTTAGTTTCTACCAAACTGATTTCCAGTTTTTTCATAGAATTTTTGTCAAATAGATAATTTTTAGTCCAAAAGCTCAGATCTTTGCATTTGTCAAACACTAGATTACTACAGTCATTTACTACCGTGTATTGTGTACTGAATGTATTTGACTGATCCACCAATCTGTTTCTTAGCCCAGTATCAGAGTATTTTGATGATTGCCAGTTTATAATATAGTTAGAAATCTGGAATATCTAGGCTGCCTTCCTTCACAATTTTTTTACACTGAACTTTTGGTCTTCCAGATGGATTTTGTTATTATTTTTTTAACTTTATATAAATCATTCTTTGATGGTTCAATTGGCGTGGTCCAGAATAAGTAAATTAATTTTGGTAGAATTGTCATTTTATTATATTAACTTAGCCTAGCCATGAGCAACCAATATTTCTCTTATTATTTAGATCTATCTTTGTGTGAAAAGTATTTTGTTCAAATAGTACCTGGGTTTGTCTTGGCAGGTAGACTCCAAAGTATTTTATATTGTTGATAGTTGGATTTTTTTCTCTTTCTTCCTGCTAGGTTTATTGGAAGTATATAGAAATGCTGATGATCTTCAGAAATGTATTTTGTGTCCTTCAGCTTTGCCAAAGTTGTTTATTGTTTTAACTTGCTTTTTAGTTAATTCTCTAGGGGTTTCTAAGTATATCTTTATATTATCTATAAAGACTGATAGTTATGTTTCCTCATTGACTATTTTTATTCAATTTCTTTTTCTTGTCTTATTGCTTTAGTTAGCATTTCTAGTACAATATTAAATAATAATAGTGATAATGAATATCCTTGCTTCCCCCCTGATCTTATTGGAAAGATTTCCTGATTTATACCTATTACAGATAGTGCTTGCTTTTGATTTTAGATAGATACAATTTATCATTTTAAGAAATGTCTCCTTGATTCTTGAGATTTCTAGTGTTTTTAATAAGAATGGATGTTGTTTTCTGCTAAAGGCTATTTCTGCATCTATTGATGTAAATAATCAAATGATTTTTGTTAATATATGTTGATAATTTTCCTAATATTGAACCAGTCTTTTATTACTATTATAAATCCCACCTGGTCATAGTGTATGACCTTTATGATATATTACTCTTATCTCCTTGCTAGTGTATGATTTAAAATTTTGCATCTATATTCATAAAAGAAATTTGTCTATAGTTTTCTTTGTTTTGCTCTCCCTTGTTTAAGTATCAAAATTTTATTTGTCTCATAAAAACAACTTGGTAACATTCCTTCTTTACCAATTTTTGAAATAGACTATGCACTAGTTGGATTAATTGTCTTTTATATAGTCTATACAGTAGTTGGATTAATTGTCCTTTAAATGTTTGGTAGAAGACACTTTTAAATCTGTCTACTCTCTCTCATTTTTGAATTGTTGATCTGTTTGTATGTGTACTTCCCAAGTTAACATAATCTAGCCATAATAAAGCCTCTTTCAAGCTTCTATTTACTCATATCTCAATTAGTACTATTCTCTTGCTCTCAACTAATAATAGCTCTATTTCTCACTCTTATGCTCAATGAATGACCTATTCTTCTATAAGACTAATGCCCTTAGTGCCTCTTCTCCAAATCTCAGAACTTGGCATATTCATTACTTATTTATTTTTCTTGCCACAAAAGGGACCATCCTTATTTTCATTCATTCTGATTCGTCCTGTTTTCATTTCCTTCTGCCTTCTTCTTGGTCTTGCTTCAAAAAGGCATCCCTTCTTTCTAATGATTTTTTCAAACCCTTTCTGATTTTTGTCTAGCTGCATGCAAATGAGCTAGTATCTGTTCAGGCTCAGAAGTATTTCATTTACTTATCCAGCAACCACCTATCACAATTTGCTGATGACAGGACCCTGAATCAAGAGCTGGAAGGGACTTTTTGAGACCAAATATTCAAACTAACCTGCCTCAGTTAAATGATGAAAAAACAAACAAACAAACAAACAAACAAAGGCCTAGGGAGATTGTGCCTTGTCCCAAGTTATTCAGCACATAAGGTTCAGAGTCAAGATTTGAACCCTAAATCTGCTACTTCTGCCATGCCAGGGTTTTCAACCTTTCTTTTCAACGAATATCATATAAGAACATATTTGAAAAGTACCCAGCACAGTGTCTGCCACACAGTAGGTGTTATAGAAATACTTATTTCTTCCCCTTGCCCATCTTCTTTACTGTCGGCCTTGTTGAAAAAGTTGTCCACATCTGATGTTCCTCTCTTATATTTTTATTTCTATCAGATCACTCTACCGTAGTTGCTTTCTTAAATATCTTTTCCTTTCCCTTTCTTTGCCTTGCTTTGCCTTCTATTACTTTCTCTTCCTTTAGATGTACTCCCTTGTTTATATCATAATTATAATTTCCTCCATTCCTCCAATTAAAAAAACAAAACAAAAATTTCCCTTTATTCCTATTTCAATATTTCTGTCTGTTACTCCACCTGTTTCTCCTATATTTGAGACTTTGATGTCATTCTTTTTTAAGATTACATATTAGTTAATCCATCCATTTGACATCTCATATCTAATGTCTCACGTCTATTCCTACTACTTTTATGTTAATGCACATTACTATCATTATCGACTACCTTGGACTAAACTGCCCTGTTAACCTCCTGATTTAATCTTTTGCATCCCATTCTTCATACTACTTCCAGAATAATCCGTGGCATGCACAGAACTAGTTGTTTGACCAAAATCTTCAATGCTTCTTTATTGAACTCATATGCAATGCTTTACATTTAACATCTTCCACAATATGTTAACCTTTCGTTTTCAACCTAATCTCATATCACTTCATTGATTATGCTCCATACTGCAAAAGAACTGGACTACTTCCTTTTTTTAAACCCTTAACTTCTGTGTATTGGCTCCTTGGTGGAGGAGTGGTAAGGGTGGGCAATGGGGGTCAAGTGACTTGCCCAGGGTCACATAGCTGGGAAGTGTCTGAGGCCGGATTTGAACCTAGGACCTCCAGTCTCTGGAGTACTTCCAATGGCTTTTACCTCCATTTCCAGACATATTGTGAACGCTCATCTCTGTGCATTGTCTTACCTTATTCTTTGTGACATTGGTGATCTCTGTGTACTCCCCTTTTTTATTTGTAAAACAGAGCTGGCCTTAATGCTCTCTATGCTTGAAATTCTACAATTGATCAAAAAGCATTACTAACTGCACTAAAGTGAAAATAGACCTTTCCTTCTAGGAGATTATGGTCTAAAAAGGGGAAACATCTCTTTTTATTAGTTGAATTTATACCTATCTTTTAAAATCCTTGTTCAATTAATACCTTTTCCTTTAAACATTTCAAAATTTCTAGAAATGAAAGCAATGGTACGAATTTAATTAAGTTGGACACATTTGACATCAAATACTTTTTCACCAGATATTATATATAATGTCCATGAGGAAATGTGTTTTAGGGGAGGTATATCTACCCCCATCATATTGTACCTTAAGCCCCTGAAGTGGGCATGTAGTCATCTCCTTACTCTCTAGACTGGCTTATTAATTGGAATCTACACTTGCTTTATTTGTATAAGTTTCCAAAGAAGAACCAACATCATGCATTACGAATCAAATACCTCAGGGTACTAGTGGTGATTCCAATAAGAGAATACATGTCAGATACTTACTGCTTTAGGTCCTTAAATCTCTTTCAATAGGTTCCATTTACAGAAGGTTAGCACTCACAATGACATTTTTAGATCTCAACCATAATGATTTAATTATTTACAAAAGGAGTAATAGCAATACTACGCTTATTCACATATTGAAGCAAATATAAGAATAATATAAAACACATCAAAATACATTCATAAATCTCAATCACACTTTCCCTTCAATACAGTCAGTATCTCTAGGGGAAAGTAGACATAAATTTGGCAATGAAGAACATGAGGGAAGAAAACCTGTGTTCTCAAGATAACTCACAACACTGAACTAACTACAGACTAATTGACCTGTTCAGGAACATCTGAATCACAAGAAATCAGTTGTACTCTTGGCTAGTTCTCACTCCTCTATAGTGTTATAAGAGAATTAGGGAAATTTTAGCAAGAAGACAGAACTGGCTCTCTGACATAGACATTCCTAGTAGAATGCTACAGCAGGGGTTTTGAAGGCGAGTTGGTTGGAACTGCCAAGGCTGGAGGAAGGAGCTTGGGAGCTGTGATCCTGTCATCTATCTGATACCAGATACTTTGAAGATCTTGAAGAGTATCAACTAAGTGCCTTGACTGAGGGAGAACAAGACATTGTACCTGGGTGGACCAATTACAGTGTGTCTGTCTCCTCAGTTTGTGGATTTATAGGCTGATCAAGAAGTGTTCCTGTTACCTGTGCCATAAAAGATTCAGCTGGGACCAGTATCTCCTGTGGAGTGAGAAAATTCCCTAATCTCCAAGAGTCCCTAGCAGCCACCCTAATTCAGGCAGACTCTTGTCTAACAATAACTAGATAAATTATGTTCTCTAGATTTCTTAAACCAATGTAGTATTTACAATATATTTATGCTTAAGACCACTGGGGAAAACATTTTAGAGAAGTTTTTATTAATTATTATTATTAATTATTATTTTATTTTATTAATTATTATTTTATTAATTATTAATTTGAAAAGTCATTCCTTTCGGCCAGAAAACTACAAAACTCATCAGGCTTATCAACCTAGCTATTACAAAGAAGACCAGCCATTTATTCATTTGCCAGGATGCTGTGTTGTCCAAATAAACTATAACAAATGGATATCATTACAAAATAACTCAAGACAATTCCCTGATCAAGGCAAACAAATTTAGCCAGCTTTTAACTCAGCATAAATCTTTGCTGTCCAATTAACTCTCAGCATCTCTTCATATTTTTGTCCATTATTTCAGTCATGTCTGATAATTCGTCACTTCATCTGGGGTTTTTTTTTACAAGGAAACTGGAGTGGTTTGCCATTTCCTTCTCCAACTCATTTGACAGAAGAGGAAACTGAGGCAAACAAGGTTAAGTGACTTGCCCAAAGGGAGATAGCAAATTAAGTATCCAAGGACAGATTTGAACTCAGAACGAGTCTTCTTGGCTCCTGTTATGAGTAAGATTAGATTAGCTAGTTATTAGGAATTAAGTTGTACCTAGCAGGAAGGAGCTGGAGCTGGGAATTCCAGGTTGGAATGAAGGAGGAGGAAGTCTGTCTGTGCCCTGAGTGTGGACTCCATTAGTGGTGGGCAAAAACTGTTGCCAGCCTGGGAGACCTCAGAGCAAAGGACACCCTGTTCCCTGTTTTCCCCTGGGATCCTGAGTGTGGCATCTAGCAAAAGGACAAATCTACAGAGCCAAGAGAGGAGGAGAAGTTTGAGAACTGGAGGGCAGTGCTTCAAGCAAAACCCTCTCTACTTGGTTCCTGAGACAACTTTAGCTCTTGGCATCCAGAGATCATCAGTGGATTGCAGTGAGACTCCCAAAGCCACAAAGCCCTAGCTGTACTCAAGCCTGGCAGGTTCCAGGTTTGAGGCAGAAACCCAGAGACTCCATTTACAGCTCCTTGGGCCCTGTTAGTTTAGATCACTTAGATAGTGTAGTAGAATAAGTCCTTCCCTGTTCCTGTGGGTTTTTGTTATTAGGTGTTAAGGTTTTACATTCCTATCCCTCCTTTTGTTGTTCCTAATTAAACCCAGTTTCATCCTTTTATCTTGTCAGTTGAATTTAAGGCCTCTGGCCAGAGTGACAGTTGGCTGTTATTTTTCAGTTAGGAGTGGCTTAGCTGTGCAAGTCTTCAATGTTCAGTTTTAGTCTCTCTTACATCCCAGAGTGTGTTCCCATAAACCCCTTAGTTAATTTATAATATCCCTGGTGACCCCATTACCTCACTTATATTTTCCTACACTCCAGACCAGTCACTTTGTTGACTCTACCACCTAGATGCCCCTCTCTTTATTTACAGGAGGTATAAAACTTGTCTTTTCCTCTTTTTTTTTTGTTCTTCTCAAACTAGACTAGAGCAGTAAAAAGAAGCATAGTCTTGAGAATTTCTATCCATCTTAATCTCCAGAGGGTGCTCATTAACTATATCTACTACTGAAGCCTCAGAAAAATTAATTTGAGCCCCTCTAAATCAATAACAAATTTGAAACTTTCACCTGAACACTCTTGTTGGTCTTTTCCAACACCCTCACCAAAATTGCTTTCTTTTCCCTCCTAAGTTTTTTGTCAAGTTCTTTAATTTCTTCCCTGTAATAGCCTTCAACTCAGCTTCTCTCTCCTATATTCTATTTCCTATATCATCTAATGACTTAAATGAGAATCTTTTGACATTTGTGAACTCACCTTTCACTAAAAAAGCAGGTACTAATCAAAGTTACCCTATGAAAGTGATTTTAAAAAATCTGTCTATTCTTTCTTTTTCTCTTGAATCTTAAAACAGATAAGCAAATGAGCTGAGGTGTCATAATGCAATATAATTCTTTAATTCGCAACAAAATCCTCCATCCCATTTTATGTCTGAATTTTGTCACTCAGCCAGTTGACTAGTATTTATTAAACACCTACTCTATGCCAGGCACTATACTAAAGCACTGAGTATATAAAAAAGGATGTTGGATACTACATCCAGTGCCTGTTCTTCAGGAGCTCACAGTCCAAGGTTGAGGGTAAGGGGGAGACAACCTGCAAATAACAATGTTAAATTAAGGCAAGGTATCTACAGGATAGGGTACGTCTCAGAAGGGATGCTCTAGGATTAAGGAGGAAGAGGAAAGGCTTCTGGAAGAGGGTAGAACTTTGTCAAGTTAGTCCTTTTTTTCCCTAAGAGGATCAGTGGCATCAGGAAGGTGATATCTTGAGTTGTCCACAAATTGGATTTAAGTGAAGCAGACTTGCACATTGTTTTCAGCTTCATTCTTCTAGAGAAATCAAAGTCCAAGAGCAGGACAAAAGTCAAGATGACTGATGATGACCCAGGATGCAGTAGAAGTAATGAGATTAAAAAAAAAGATTTCCAAGCATAAGAGACAGCCAATAAAAAGGACTGGGATTAGGGGAGGGAGCTTTATTTCATGTTTAAAGAACAGCAAAGAGACTGATATCTCTAAACCATGGAGTACATGAAGGAAACTAATACATAAGAAGACTAGAAAGGAACCAGCTTTTGAGAAGAGCTTTAAAAGTAAAAGAGAATGTTTTTATATTTTAAAGTTCTTTCTTTGCCCCCCCCACCTCCCTTTAAACCATCAAACTGTTCACATTTGGTCAACCAATAGGCATTTTATTAAGTATTTATTTTCTAGGTATTGTGATAAGCAATGGGACTAAACAGGCAAAAATCTAGTCCTACACTCAAGGAAAATTCTAATGGAGTTGACAACATGCACATAACACTAGGAGATATAGAAAATATATATGGAAGTACCTCTTCCCTATTTTACAAGGTGATATAAGTTTTAATATTTATGCCATGGTTCATTATAGGCCAAAAATGACTCAAAGAACTTTCTTAAACTGTTTCTTCATGCATATATTTTAAAAGCTTTAAAATAAAAATTAAACCAAACTTTTTCACTACTCCTTTCAGTTATCATAATTTTCTTCTATGATGAAGGCAATAAGATATTAAATCTTGACTAGCTGATATAACCCATTTTCTTTAAAGTATTTTATCTAACCTTTTTGATTATAATCTCCTAAAATGTTTTATCTGGCTGTGGGACACCATTCCTAATCTGATGAATACAATGAGTAGGATACAACACAATGAAACTTCGAAAGAGTTGCCTTAGAAACAGACTGACAGATGAGCATTTCCTTTCCTTTGGGGCCCTCTTTAAAAAGTTTGCCCATCACTGTCCTAAGCCATATAGAAAAGGAAATACCTTAAAGAGAAAATACTTTAAGTAACTAACATTTGTCAGTTAATTAATAGGTAAGAACTGTCTTGCCATTTTGTCTCTTTAGTGTTTCTTAGAAACTGCATTAGGGCAAGTAGCTGTCCCAATGGATAGAGAACCAGACTTGGAAACAGGAGGTTGTAAGTTCAAATCTGGCCTAAAACACTTCCTAGCTTTGTGCAAGTCATTTAGCCCCAGTTGCTTAGCCTTTACTGCTCTTCTGCTTTGAGATCGATACTTAGTGTAGGTTCCAAGATGGAAGATAAAGGAGACAGGAAGGAAGGAAGGAAGTATGAAATGAATGAATGAATGAATGAATGAATGAATGAATGAATGAATGAATGAATGAATGAATGAATGCATGAATGAAGAAACTGAATTGAATGTTGGAAATACTGGTGAATGAGGCCTGTTTTGAGGTTTTATCTTAAGGATTAATGAGAAGGATGCTCCTTGCATCTCTGATAAAGGTTCCAAATGGTCAGAGTGGTGAGCTGAAGCAATATTTCACTTAAGAGTTTTGGGGTGGAGTCTTGACTTTTTTGTTATTACTTTTCTGTTTTGCCAGTAGGGTAACCAATTTATATCCTTTAAGTTCTGAAATTTCATTCCTTTTTCTAATATCAAATACATGGAAACAAAGTAGATGCCTATTGATTGGGTAAATAAATCTCTGTTCATGAATATAATGGAATTATTATAATTAAGTAAAAATAATGAATGTGATGAATAGAGAAAAGCATAAAAAAACTGATGCATACCAATGTAAGGGGAGCCAGAAAAGCAATATACACAATGACTATAGCAATTGAAATTGAAAATACAACAAAACAACCAAGACTGAATGCTATGAAATTAAAATAATCATGTTAAAAGAAATACCAGACAATATTTCTCCCAACTCCCTTGAAGAAGTAGGGGACAAGGCATTGGTATCCTTTATGTAATATCAGATTTTGGGGGTATTTGGCTATGTAAAACTTATTTTGCTTTATTTCTTTTACTTTATTATAAAGAATGGCTCTCTGGGAGGTGAGCAGGGAATGTAGGTGATGTAAAAACAAAAGATATCAATAATTTCTTAAGTTTCGAGAGAAAAGCACAAATAGATAGATTTAGGGGTTAAGATGGCTTCAGAGTAGAAACGCAGAGCACTTAACTCTCCTTACCACCAATCCATACATGATACATCAAAAGGACAAAAAAGATAAATCCAGATGAACAAAGTGACCTCACAATTGGATGCAGCATCGATGGAATTTGGGCATTTCCATGCTACAAGGGGGTGAAATAACTCCCACCTAAACGCAAACTGATCAACTCCCCCCACCCCACCTATGGTATCAGTCAGATCCAGAATGCCAGAAATAGAGGGATCATGGGGCAATCTCTAGGTTCTTTGCAGCTAACTGGGACCACCAGAGGCTTGCCACTGAGAGCAGCTTTACTTGAGACCCCAGGAGGCTAAAGAGCTCTGACCTTGGGTGCAGAGATAAAGCTGAGAGGGGCAACAGACAGTGGAAGCAGAGAGTTGAGACTTGAAATGGAATCTCAGGCAGAGGAGCAAGCATGGTGCAATCTCTGGGTTCTTGGCAGCTGACTGGAACCACCAGGGGCTTGCCTCTGAGAACAGCTAGATTTGAGACCCAGGAGGCTAGGGAGCTCAGACCTTGGGTGCAGAGGCAGAGCTGAGAGGGGTGGCAGATGGTAGAAGCCTAACTGACAGGAGAAGCCATGCTGAGACTTGTAAAGTGGCCTCAGACAAAAACTGCTCCATAGCTCCATACACAGAGAGCCTGCCCACCTCATTCAGACTTTGGACTGAGAAGGAGAAACCAGCATAGTGATGGCTAATAATGCCCAAGAAATACAACCATCAACCGCCAGAAAGAACAAGAGAAAGGCACTAAACCTGGATAATTTTTTATGGATAAAAAATTTCAGAACACAGAGGAGACAGCAGAGGAGGACAAACAAGTAAACACATTCAAACCCTCACAAAAAAATGAAAATTGGTCAAAAATTCTTGAAGAGTTCAAATCTAAGATCAGTAATCAAAAATAAGATCTAAGAAAGTATAGACATTCAACAAAATAGAAGATCTCCCAGTATTTGTAAAGAAAAGACCAGAATGAAGCAGAAAGTTTGTTATCCAACCACAAAAATCAAGAGAAACATGAAACGGTAAATAAGTAAGAGAGGGGAAAGAAAAAGAATTCTTTTTTTAAAAATTTGCTTCTTTAAGGGCTTCAATAAGGTCAAATAATTTGTATTCCTACATGGAGAAATGTTAGGTATAACTCTCAAAAATTGTATTCACTATTATAGCAATTAGAAGAATTATTCATGGGGAGAGGTTGGAGTAGTAAATGATCTAAGATTATATCCAAAAAAAAAGAAAAGAGGGGAATAGAAGATAACACCAAGAGAAACTTGAAGGAAAAAGAGGATAATCTATACCACATAAAAATGTGCATGGGAAGGAGAGGGGATAAATACTATCATAAGAAGGAGAAGAAGAAAGTGTTAATCAGGAATACTTAAACCTTACTCTCAGGGGTATCATTTCTGAGAGGGAAGGGCAGATAGATCCATTGGGATATTGAATTCTATCTTACCCTACGGTGAAAGTCAGAAGGGAGAAACCAAGGGGGGTAATGGGACAGGGAGTTCCAAATGGGAGGGAAAAGAGGAGGGAAGGGAATTTAATAGGCCTTAAAAAATAACAAGCAGGAAACAAAAAGGGAGTAGGAGGAAAGGGAAGTAAACTAAGGGAGGCAATAAGGGGGGCTGATTAAAAGTCAACTACAGGTTTAAAAGGAAATAGAGAAAGAAGAAAGGGCAGAACTAGGAGAGGATGTCAAAATGTTGGGGAATACACTGCTGATAATCATAACTATGAATATGAATGGTATGAACTTGCCCATAAAATGGAAGCAAATAGCAGTGTGGATTAGAAAACAAAATCCTACCAAATGATGTCTACAAGAAACACACATGAGAGGGGCAGCTGGGTAGCTTAGTGGGTTGAGAGTCAGGCCTAGAAACGGGAGGTCCTAGGTTCAAATCCAGCCTCAGACACTTCCTAGCTGTGTGACCCTGGGCAAGTCACTTGACCCCCATTGCCTGCCCTTGCCACTCTTCTACCTATGAGTGAATACACAGAAGTTAAAGGTTTAAAAAAAAGAAAGAAACACACATGAGGCAGATGGGCACACACGTGGTAAAGGTTGAAGGCTGGAGCAAAATCTATTGGGCTTCAACTGAGAAAAAGAAGGCAGGAGTTGCAATTATGATATCTGACAAAGCCAAAGTAAAACTAGATGTGATTAAAAGAGATAGGGAATTATAACCTGATTAAAAGGCAGTATAGACAATGAGGAAATATCAGTACTCAACATGTATGCACCAAATGGTATAGCATCCAAATTTATAAAGGAGAAACTGGCATAGCTCAAGGAGGAAATAGAGAGTACAACTATACTCATGGGAGACCTTAACCTTCCTCTTTCAGATCTAGATAAATTAAACCAAAAAATAAATAAGAAAGAGGTAAGAGAGGCGATTGAAATACTAGAAAAATTAGAGTTAATAGATATGTGGAGAAAAATAAATAGGAACAAAAAAGAATATACTTTCTTTTCAGCACCACATGGCATATTCACAAAGATTGACCTTGTACTAGGGCATAGAAATGTGGCAAACAAATGCAAAAGAGCAGAAATAATAAATGTAGCCTTTTCAGATGATAATGCAATAAAAATAATAATTAGCAAGGATACACATATAGGCAAATCAAAAATTAATTGAAATTAAATAATATGATTCTCCAACATTAGTTAAAGAACAAATCAAAGAAACAATAATTTCATTGAAGAGAATGACAATGATGGGACATCCGACCAAATCCTGTGGGACATAGCCAAAGCAGTACTCGAGGGAAATTTATATCCTTGAGCTCATATATTAACAAATTAAGGATGCCCAATGAATTGGGCATACAAATAAAAAAACTAGAAAATAAACAAATTAAAAATCCCCAGGTAAAAACTAAGTTAGAGATCATAAAAATTAAAGGAGAAATTAATAAAATTGACAGTAAAAGAACTATTGAATTAATAAATAAGACTAGGGGCTGGTACTTTGAAAAAAACAAATAAAATTGACAAAGTACTGATCAATCTAATAAAAAAATGGAAAGAAGAAAACCAAATTAACAGTATTTAAGATGAAAAGGGAGACCTCACCTCTAGTGAAGAGGAAATCAAGGCAATCATTAAAAACTATTTTGTCCAATTATATGGCAATAATTATAGCAATCTAGGTGATATGGATGAATATTTACAAAAATATAAATTTCCTAGATTAACAACAGAAGAAATAGAATATTTAAATAATTCATTATCAGAAAAAGAAATTGAATAAGCCATCAAAGAACTCTCTAAAAAATCCTGAGGACCAGATCAATTTATAAGTGAATTCTATCAAACTTTCAAAGAACAACTAATCCCAACACTATAAAAACTATTTGACATAATCAGCAAAGAAGAAGTTTTACCAAATTCCTTTTATGACATAAATATGGTACTGATCCCAAAGCCAGGTAGGTCAAAAACAGAGAAAGAGAACTATAGACCAATTTCCTTAATGAACATAGATTCAAAAATCTTACATAGAATACTAGCAAAAAGACTCTAGCAAGTGATCATGAGGGTTATTCATTATGATCAGGTGGGATTTGTAACAGGAATGCAAGGATGCTTCAATATTAGGAAAACCATTCACATAATTGACCATATCAACAAACAAACCAACAAAAATCACATGATTATCTCAATAGATGCTGAAAAGGCCTTTGACAAAATACAACTCTCATTCTTATTGAAAACACTGGAAAGTTTAGGAATAGAAGGGCCTTCTATAAAAATAATAAATGGTATATATCTAAAACCATCAACAAGCACTATCTGCAATGGGGATAAATTAGAAGCATTCTCAATAATATCAGGAATGAAACAAGGATGTCCATTTTCACCTCTATTTCACCTCTATGGTACTAGAAGCACTAGCAAAATCAATTAAAACAGAAATAGGCAGTGAGGAGACCAAGCTATCATTCTTTGCAGATGATATGATGATCTACTTAAAAAAATCCTAGAGAATCAACTAAGAAGCTAATGGAAATAATCAACAACTTTAGCAAAGTTGCAGGATACAAAATAAATGCACATAAATCATCAGCATTTCTATATATTTCCAACATATCTCAGCAGCAAGAGTTAGAAGGAGAAATTCCATTTAAAATCACCTTAGACAATATGAAATACTTAGGAATCTATCTGCCAAGACAAACATAGGAATTACATGAACACAACTACGAAACACTTTCCATACAATTAAAACTAGATCTAAACAATTGGAAAAACATTAATTTTTCATGGATAGAATGAGCTAACATAATAGTGCCATACCTATCAAACCACCAAAAAACTTTTTTACTGAATTAGAGAAAACTATAACGAAGTTCATTTGGAAGAAAAAAGATCAAGAATATCAAGGGAAATAATGAAAAATTAAAAATGTGAAGTAAGGTAGCCTACCAGTAACAGATCTTAAACTGTACTATAGGGCAGTGGTCATCAAAACAATATTGTACTTGTGAAGAGACAAAAGAGAGTATTAGTGGAGTAGACTTGGGGAATGTGACCTCAGCAAGACAGTGTATGATAAACCCAAAGAACCCGGCTTTGGGGGCAAAAATATACTATTTGGTAAAAACTGCTGAGAAAATTGGAAAACAGTATGGGAGAGATTGGGTCTAGATCAACATCTCATACTACACCAAGATAAATTCAGAATGGGGGGATGAATTTTAATTTGAATGGGGGAATGAAGGAAACTATAAGTAAATTAGGTGAGTACAGGATAGTATACTTGTCAGATCTCTGGGAAAGGAAAGATTTTAAACCAAGAAAGAGTTAGAAAAAATTACAAAATGTAAAATAAATAATTTTGATTACATTAAACTAAAAAGGTTCTGTACAAGCAAAACCAATGCAACCAAAATTAAAAGGGAAGCAACAAATTGGGGGAAAATCTTTATAACAAAAACCTTTTACAAAGGTCTAATTACTCATATATATCAGGAGCTAAATCAATTGTACAAAAAAAAAAACCAGTCCCCAAATGATAAATAGACAATGGACATGAATAGGCAATTTTCAGATAAAGAAATCAAAACTATCAACAAACATATGAAAAAGTGTTTCTAAATCTCTTATAATTTAGAGAAATGCAAATCAAAACACCTAACACCTAACAGATTAGCTAACAGACAGCAAAAGAAAGGAATAAATGTTGAAGGGGATGTGGCAAAATTGGGACATTAATGCATTGCTGGTGGAGTTGTGAATTGATTCAATCATTCTGGATAACAATTTGGGACTATATCCAAAGGGCTTTAAAACACTGTCTGCCCTTTGATCCAGCCATACCACTGCTGGGTTTATATCCCAGAGAGATCATAGGGAAAAAGACTCATTCAAAAATATTCATAGCTGCACTCTTTGTGGTGGCAAATGAGGGAATGTCTTTCAATTGGGGAATGGCTGAACAAAGTGTGGTATCTATTGGCTATGGAATACTATTGTGCTCAAAGGAATAATGAACTGGAGGAATTCCATGTGAACTGGAATGACCCCCAGGAACTGATGCAGAATGAAAAAAGCTGAACAAGGAGAACATTATACATAGAGTCTGATACACTGTGGTAAAATCGAATATAATAGACTTCTCTACTAGCAGCAATGCAATGATCCAGGAGAATTCTGAGGGACTTATGAGAAAGAATGCTGTCCACATTCAGAGGAAGAACTAGTAGAAACACAGAAGAAAAACAATTGCATCAACACACGGATTGATAGGAATATGATTGGGGATGTAGACTCTAAATGACCACCCCAGTGCAACTATCAATAATATGGAAATAGATCTTGATCAATGATACATGTAAAACCCAGTGGAATTGAGCGTCGGCTACGGGGAAGGGAGGGAGCAATTTGGGGGAGAGGGAAATAACATGAATCATGGAACCATGGAAAAATATTCTAAATGAAAAATAATTTAAAAATATATTAAATAAAAAAATAGATTCAGAATATATGAAATCTGGAAGAAACCATATCGACTATTAAATGTTCAACCTAGAGTATTAATTCCTCCATAGAGAAGAATCCTGTCAAAAGCATTACCCAGCAAGAGATGGTCTAGGTTTTACTCTACAACCTCCAGTAATGAAAAATAGTTTATGTTTTTGCATTGATGAATATATAAACATCTACAACTTTGATTTGCATGAAACATGGCAAGCAGTTCCTACATATATACACAAATCAACATTTTTGAGTAGTGGCTGAACATTTTGTATGTTATATGATTTTCTCAAAAGTAAGCATTACATTGAAATTAGTGAAGCAGATACATTGTTTGGGCCTAAGGGCTAGAATACTTACCCATTTTTAAAAATGTTAGTAAAACATCCTTCTGATTTTAAGAGCTGAAAGGCATGCTAATTATTTTCTTTAATTTTTAATTATTATTTTTAGTTGCAGCCATGCCCTCACTAGTCTGAAATGACTTTTGAAACCTGTTTTATTTACAGTATAAATTCATAATTGTACTAAATTATACACATTGGTTAACAGTTAGCATATGGATTCTAAGAAAAATAAACTTTACTTCTTTGTAAAAAAAACCTCAGAATAAAGACTTCTACAATTTTAAGGTGTGGTGACAGATTCATTATTTTAACAAGGAACATAAAACTTGTCTGAAATGGAGAATAGTTTTAAAATTATAAGTGTTATAAGTCTGTTTCCGAACAGCAAGGAGACTGTAATTACTTTTTATTGACATCAGCCCTTTTATTCTAGTTTGATATACAATGATTATATATGCATTTGAAAATCTAAAAGTTGTATTGATAACAAAAAATAGCTTGCGTTCACATTGCGCTTTAGGGAGCACTTTCCTCCTCCTTTTAAAAATCCATGATATTAAGTAGTACAAGCATTAACATTTTTATCTTGTAGAAGAGGGCACCTCTCTAAGTCTGAATGATTTGCCTTTGGTTACTTGGAAGTTAAAGTTTGAATTTAAGATAGGAGTCTTGGTCTTATCCATTCAAATAAAGTTCGCCATTCTGTTAAACACCAAATTAGCCCTTTTTGCACAATTAGTTAAACTGGATAGAATATGGTAATACCCCCAATTCTAAAGAAGAAAACCAGGTGTAATATGCGAGGTAATAATAGGTAACTTGTCAAAAATGGGGAAAAAATGTCTAGACTTCCAGGTGGTGATCCAGCTTGAAAGAAGAGTTATCAGTCCTGTAAGATCAAGAATCAGTTTGGTCAATGTTAAAAGCAAATTTGGGTGATAAACAGTCACTTTTTTAGCTGTTCCAAAAGAATGCAGGTAAATTTTTTGTTGTTTTTATATCCCCAGCAGTTCCTATAGTTCTTTCTGCTTAAAACATTCATTCAAAAGATTTGTTTAGATGAATTAATATGGCTCATGTTTTGGACGCCTCAGTATTTTCATTTCTTTTTTTCATTGTATTTTTTCTATCTGCCTATAATGATGCCTTTCTCAGTGACTGTCATAATTAGATAAGTTTTACTTCTTCGAGTCTAAGCAAGATGTTGTGACCAGAGAGGGGGAAACATTTAAAATATAGAATCAAAGAATCACTAATTCTAGCAAAGAATGCTATTAACAATGCTAAATCTATATTATTTATTCTTGATTTAGGAGCTATGGAAAGGATTATTTATAACTTTTCTGAGCTTCCATTTGCTCATTTTTAAAATGAGAGCTTTTCAGATTGATTTATAAAGTCCCCTCAAGCCCTAATGTTTATTGTTTTATTAGTTATTTCTGTGCTTCTTCTGATAAGAAAGGATTCAGTTTTCCTTTATCATATTATGAGGGCAAGAACTCTGCCTTGGCTAAACCCATTGGAGCTCCACCTCCAGCATGGTATCCAGTGTCCAGTGAGTGGTTAATTAATATTTTTTCTAAGATTAAAATTGAAATATTAACGGTTCTTCTAAGACTACAGTTGTTCCTGCCATATCTGGTTCAGTACCTGGTAGTGTCATACGTATTTGTTCCTCATTCACATATCACAAGTGATAGATACATATATATATGTATGTATATGCATATATATATATATACAAGAGAATAATCATTCACATAATTGTAAAAGATTAATTTTAGAAACATTTATTTAGAATTCTTTCTAAGTTGAATCCAATTTTTGTTTCTCCTCCAATTGTATCCTTAAGAGCATGTTTTCCCTGGAAGCTTGGCAAAGGAATAAAATGCTGGACTTAGAGTTAGGAAGTCCTGGTTTCTAATGTCACCTTGGATACTTACCAACTGGCAGGATTTGCCACCTTACTACTTTCTTAGCTTCAGTTTTCTTACTTGTAAAATGGAAATCATAAAAGTGATTTCTTGAAGGGTTGTTGGAAGGCTCACAGAGCATAACAAGTTAAAGTGTTTTGCAAACTTGTGTAAATTTCAGCTATCATAACAATCACATCAAAATTATATACATAATAGAGAAAAATAATTTTAGAAGGATAGACACAGGATTTATGTTTTCCTTTATATGGAGAGCTTATAGATGAGTTCTCTACCATTGCAAATCAGCACCTTTCCTACAAAGAGTAGTCTATTAATTAGTCAGCTAGCATTTATGAAGTGTACCAGGGACTTTACTAATTGCTGGAGGTACAAAGAAAGACAGAAACAGAACAAAATAAAAAAATAATGCATCCCTGATCTCAAGAGAATGGGAAGAAAAAATAAGATACATTCAGGATTAATTTTGAATAATCTTAAAGGGAAGACACTCAGATTTAAGAGGACTGGGAATGCTTTCTTGTAGAAGGTGAGACTTTAGTTATGACTTAAAGGAAATTTGGAAAGCTAAGAGGTAGAGATAAGGAGGGGAAGAGTTCGAAGTGTGAGGAATAGCCAGTAAAAATATTTGGAATTAGAATATGGAGTGTCATGTACAAGAAATAATGAGGCCATTATCTCTTCCTCCCAATGTATATACAGAAGACTGGAAAGGTAGTAAGGGACCAGGTAATGAAGCTCTTTAAAAGCCAAACAGAAGTTTTTGTATTTGATATTGGATATGATAAGAAGCCAGAGTAGGGTCATATTATCAGACCTATGCTTTAGGGAGATGAATTTGATAGTTGAGTGGAAGATGAATTAGGTAAGATAGATATTTTATGCAAGGAGACCAGCCAACCAACAAGGTATTATAATAGTTTAGGCACAGAGTAATGAGGGCTGGCAGGGTAGTGACATTGTATAAGAGAGATATTATGAAGGTAGAAATGATAATTAACAATTGATTGGATGGCAGAGCAGTCGAGTATGAGAGGATGAAGAATCATGGATAATCCCCAGTATTAGGAGTCTTGAGTGACTGTGATGACATTGGTCTCCTTGATAGTAATAGAGAATCTAGAAAAAGGGGAGAGTTTGAGGGGAAAGATTATCTCGATTTTGGACCTTTTATGTTTAAAATGTTGATGGGATATCCAGTATGTGATGCCCATTAGGTAATGGGAGCTTGAAGCCTGGAGATTAAAGACAGAGGCTAGGTCTAGAGAGACGGATTTTAAAAGTCATCTGCATAGAGATAATAACTGAAACCATGGAAACTGGTGAGATCATCAACTGAAATAGAATAGAGGGAGAAGAGGACCTAGAACAAGAGACTTGAAGGCATGCCATGGTTAGTGAGTATGATCTACATGAAGATCCAGACAAAGAGACAGAGAAGTAGTTAGTTAGGTGGACAATCACAATAGAATAGTGTCATGATTACCAAGAAAGAGTCTTAGACACCTGCCTAGAGAAATGAGTAGATAAATGACTTGGCCAAAGCCATCCCCAGTATATAGCTCTTTAGTCTTTGAAATGTGTAAAGACAAAATATAATACCACATATATACATATGTACCCTCATGCACTAGCACAGTATTGTCTGTTACCCCATCTCACATCTTTTTCTTCCTTTGATGTGGAAGAAATCTTTATGACTTCAGAATCTACTTATGTTTAATTCATCCTTACCTTTCTTTGTTATTTTTAATGTTGTCTTGTACTTTTCCAGTTTCTTTCATTTAAATATCTCATCACATCCAGGCGATGCTAATATAATACATTATTTTATACTAACTAAGTGAGAAAGCATATAAACTCATGGTATAATATGTCCATTCCTTCTTTAGCAGTAGAGTGATATAACAGTAACTGTAGAGACATTTATTTCTCATCCAACTGGCTAATGTCCAGCAAAGATGATCAAATTAGTAGATTCTGCCTGTGTTGGCTCTGTTCCTAACATAATGAGTTGTTTAGCTAATAGAAGCCTAGTATTCTCATTAGAGAACATTAGCTTATCCACATGGTGTCTGAGCCTAGCAAAGTGCTCATCGTTATCTCGTTTGAGCAGGCTAACTGACCATCTACAGTTGGGGAAATTATGCATTCTAGCTGGTAGTGCCAAAAAGGACATGGTAACAAACCAGATAGTAGTACTAGAGCTTACAGTTTAGTATGCCTAAGTGAATTATTTCTTTGCAGTCACTTTTGACTTAATGAATGGACAACTTAGATGTGGAATTTAGTAACATAGTTTTTCATTGAATGAAGGATTTTTCTACATGCCTATTTGAACACTGGATTTTTGATAGTGGAATGAAAATTGGGAGAACTGGCTTATATTTTGGTCAAATCATCTTCTTCTCTAGACTATAGTTTTTCCTCAGAAAAATATTCATAGAAGATCTTTGAGATTACTTCCAGAATGTGATTCTATATTTAATTATGTCTAATGTTTTTGGTTTTTTGTTAAATTATGTGCTGTTTTTTCAAACTGCTATGCTAAGAATATTATATCATAGATTTATTCAGATTTTTAGCATCAAAGAAAAATGACAGAAATACGTTTGGGGGATTGTTTTAACTTTAGGGAATGAAGGAGTTCATTCTGAATCTGCTATTTTATTTTGCCAAGTGAAAGTGATTAAAAAACAAGTTTTCTCTTGAAGAATTAATTACAAAGCATTTATTTGATATATAATTACCCACAATGCTGAACAAAAAGTTATATTCATAAATGATTTGCTTCCTACTAGCATTGTCCACAAGCTGTCCTTTAGCCTCGAATGTGCATCCTCTTTACTGAAAGCCCATTTAGATCCACCCTGATTTCATCACATCTCAAGCCTTTCCTCCAAAAAGTCTTTTTCAGCTCCACAGCAGTTTTTGTTTTTCCTCCAAAAAAGTCTTAAATTTCTTTTGTATTTACTTAACATAAACTTACTTTGTATATACTTTTATGTATTCATGCAGTCTCCCCATATAGTATACAAATTCTTCAAGGATAGGGGCTGTTTTACTATAATCTTGTTTATCCTTATCACTTAACAACACATAGTAGGCAATTTACAAGTAGCTGTTGGTTCATAGATTTAAACTTTTAATCAATAATCAACTGTTTCAAATGCTATAGACATTAGAATAAACATCACTAAATGAGCATATGATTAGCCTTTTATGTAGGAAATGGATAACTGCATTTGTAGCCGTTCTGACAGTGGAGTTAGGGAATTAGACCCAGAATTTAGTGTCTAGGTTTTTGTTTGTTTTTTAAACACTTTAAAAAATTCACTTATTGTTATTCTTGGTCAGTTGTCATTTAATAACATGAAAAAATATATGTTGGCCCTATGAGTCATTTGAAAACAATTTTCATACCATTTACCCAGTTGCAGAAGTTAAGCTCACAATAAATGAGTGAAAATCTTAAATGTTCATTTTTCTGTTTTTGAAATTATCATCATCATATTTTTATGTGAACACTAATAGATATAGAAGTTTCATGGTGTTTTTTTATGCAGTGTACTCATATTTGTATTCAACATATTGCACAAAAATGTAAAATTATGTTCCTTTTTTAATTGTAATTCATATTCATTTGATAAATTTTAATGAAGTATTCGATATTTGTCATTTTATTTCATTTTGAAGACATAAAAATAATGATCCCTTCAACAAAAGATTAAGTGAATTTTAAAATGATATCATTTAAAGTGTTCTCTTTTGGAAATCTGCTTAAATATCAGCATTCCTTTGCTTCCTTTTAAGGGGCTTGTCTTTACTGTATTTGTAGCTGATTGGTGTTCCTAAGATTTTTGTTGGTTTGGGGCAGTCTGTTCCACACAGTGTCTCAATGGACCTGACCTATTTCAATCCTCCTCTGACTGCCACCTCTTATTATGAGTTTCCCCATTCCATAAATTTTGTTTGTTTCACTTTCTCTCTACTAACTTATGTTTTGTACTTCATTCTGTCTTGTGATGCTCTGCTTCTCAGTTTTATCCTTAAAAATGTCGGTTGGTGACCAGGGCTGCGAATAATGGCTTTGGTAGCCATAACTAATTCCCAACTCCCAGGTAAAGAAAATAAAATACAAGGTTTTTTACCGGGAACCTTCCTCAGTGATAAGTCCTTCCCTTTGCCTTGCCTCTCCCAAAATCAGAACTGCATTAAGGACTTGCACCAAACCACATTAACCTGAGGCTTTTTCCACTGTCAATGTAAGTAACACATGAGGAAGATTCCCACCTCTCTTTGCATTAAATCTTGGAACCCTGAATCTTGCTTGCTCAGACTATAGCAAGACACAGGCGTTACTACTGATGTTTAGTTATGGGATAGAGATTAGGGAATGAAGAAAGACTCAAGGTTAAAACAAGTTAGAAACCTGAAGCCTGGGAGGATAGTGATGTTTTGCCAGAAACAGAGAAACTTGGAGGAGGTGAATTTTTGTTGTTCTGTGCTTGCTGAAACTACCAGAAAACTGGAGGAGGGAGCGGTACTTCAAATTTCCAAGTCTTTGTCTGGTATACTTTGGAAGTGGGGAAGGATGGGTAGCAGCAACCCAGAAATGAAGCCTCCCAGCTCACCACTCTGTAGAACAGTCCATCTCAGATATTTGTTAGGCAGTTTTTACTTTTTCCTTAAGATTTTAGGGCAGTAATTTGTAGGAAAACTCTACTTTTTGATATAGCTTTGGAATTTTTGAGCATTTCCTTTATGGCCTTGATTGAATTGAAAAAAATTGTTTTGTTTTGTTTTAATACAGCTTGAATTTCCAATTTAATGCTCAATTCTCCTTAGATAATCTTCATCCTCTAGAGCAGAGATTCTTAACTTTTTGTTTGTTTAATGGTCCCCCACAGGCAGTATGGTGATATTCTCAGAATGGAACTGTGTGATCCTTCTCAGAATAAAGTTTTAAATGCATAAAATGAAATACATAGGATTATAAGGAAAACCAACTAAATCAAAATATAAATTGCATTTGTGTGTTGTCCATTTATAGATTTTATACTCTCTGTCCATGTAGAATGCCTAAATTTATCTCGAAATGTGGTTTTTATAACAGTCTTAGTATTCTTTTTTTCTTTTCCCAAAAAATCTTTGATTCTTTCCCAGAAGGCACAAGAGAATGGGTCATGAGTCTAGCTACAGTGTTCTCCAATAAAAGAAATGAACAGAATAGAATTATATCTATATTTCCCCCTCAAATATTACTATTCTAGAGCATGATTTTTCTTATATTCACACCACTTTTATGATTAATATCTTATAGAGAATAAGATTATATTAAAATCTTAACCCCTTGTCATCACTACTTATGCAAAAAATCATAAATTGTGAGTGATGAATAAACCCATTAATTTAAGCTGATAATAAATAGAAATCATAAAAGTTTTGCAGATTAGAATATGCCAGGCAATCCCTAGACTGACTGAGCCCTCCCACTTGTAGGGAGAGATTTCATTTCAACCAGGAGAGAGCAGAAGCCCCAATCTAAACAAAAGGGAAATTCTCAAATGTCCTTAGGGAGGAAAGATTTAAATCAGGGGTATACTGAGCAGCAAAGTACAAGTCTACCTTCTAAAGTCAGTTGTCTTGTCCCTGTCTCTGTTTCTCCTTCTCTCTCACTGTCAAGAGAGAGAAAGAGATAGAGAATTTGTTGCTTTTATATTCTAGGCTTGGGCATACAAATCCTAGGAGAAAGATATTTCTTACTCTGGAAATGCTTAACTTCTCATGAAATAATTGAAAAAAGGGTTCCTATGTGGTGCCAAAGAGAGAGGTGGCATCAAGTAAAATTTATAATTTACTGAGGATCACACAGTATCATCTCTGTATTTGAAAGATAATTTTTTAAATTTAATTTTAAAAGCAGTTCATTGATAATTGTTAAAATTTCATTCTAACCTTCCCAGAAATAAAACAAAATAAGAGTGTGGTAAAACTCAAGATGAGCTATT
Organism: Gracilinanus agilis; assembly: GCF_016433145.1. NCBI lineage: Eukaryota > Metazoa > Chordata > Mammalia > Didelphimorphia > Didelphidae > Gracilinanus > Gracilinanus agilis. The sequence continues at coordinate 141,158,857 of NC_058134.1, read as the reverse complement.
TTATTTTTTCAGTAAATGTTGTATTATTCCAAGATTTTGTGACTTAAGATTTTAAGAATCTTTGAAGTAAGTAATCTTTATGGTGAAATTTTAAAATTTTGAAACTTGAAGTGATATGTAGAACATGTATAAAAGATATACAGGCTGTCCCGAAAATCCTAGTGTGATTTTTAACTTTAAAAGCTTTAAATATTCAGACTGCTAAGACTTTTGGAATATCTGTCTACATATAGAATTTCAACCAATCTAAGAAATACCCAAAAACTACGTTGGAGGGGATGTGGCAAAATTGGGACATTAATGCATTGCTGGCGGAGTTGTGAATTGATCCAACCATTCTGGATGGCAATTTGGAACTATGCCCAAAGAGTGCTAAAAGAATGCCTGCCCTTTGATCCAGCCATACCATTGCTAGGTTTGTACCCCAAAGAAATACCAAAAACTGGAGTATAGGAAAATATTATAATTTACTACCTTGGAGACAAGAAATGTGGAAAACAGAGGGTTCAATAATATCAAAAGAAAATAGCATAGAGGAAAGATTGTGGTTCTTTACTTATTGACAAGATTTAACTCAACCCCTCCATTATTTGATGGCAGGCAGCATGCTAGCCATGGTCTGTTGTTCTCACATATATCTCCTCACTTGAAAGTGCCATACCTCTGATTTTGGATAGGTTGGGGATGGGGTGGAATATCTATGAACAAATATATATACACACACCCCAAACAACTGGATAGATAAATAGAGAGATATCACTATCATAATGGAGTAAAACTTCATGGCATATATTGCTAATGATCCAGATTGGGGAAGACAGTAGGAGGAATAAGACAGTTTTGAATAATCAATATAAGCAGTTAGGTTGGGGAAAGAGGTTATGAGAATCATCAAAAATGTGTATTTTAGTATTATTTCATATAAAAATAATGTAAATAAATTTTGTCCTTATGGGTGGGAACACTTTTACTATCTGTCCTTTACATTTGCAATGTAAGTTATGTGTCTACACAGAATCAATAGTTGAGTGAAATTTGTGGATAAAAGAGAAAGAAATTCAATTTAGTATAAACTTAAAAAGTTAAATTTATACATATATATCCATATCTACCTATATATGTATGCATATAAAACTATATATGTATATTTACACAACTGTCATGTTACAAAAATACCCAATGACTTAATTCCATTCACCCAGAATCCCAAGAGACTTCAGTCAATCTAAAGTTCCATGGAGCTCAGTTTACTTTTAAACTTGACCCTTGTTTAGGAAAGGCCCTAGATATATTCAATCATTTTTGCTCACTTGATTTGTACCAGACATGGATAAGAATAAAGGTTATTTTCAAAGATTACATAATAGTTAAGGATGCCAGATTCTTCTGTGTTCTGCATGCCAAGAAATCAGCTCTTTCGCAGGTCTTTCCTTTCTTCTCTGATACTGTAAGCATGCTTTCTAATTTTACTTTATATTCTGATGCTTAATATTCAACCATTAGAAAATTGTATCATAGAAGGGTTTTGAAAATGCTGTATCTATCTTGAAAATTATAATAATCAGACATAGTCTTTGAAACCCTTAAAATATATTTTCCTAGTGAATCCAGTCATGGAAAGGCAGAGATTGTCATTGTTGTTAGTTTAAAAAAATCTTAAATGAGTAATATATTTCAAAATAGTAAAATTGGAGCTTAGAAGTTTCACACTGCTTTCTAATTTATGTAATAGAAAACACATATGATAGAAAATAATTTTTAAAATATTAAATTTTTAAAATTACAAATAGGGAAGATCTGTAATTTTCTAAATATGCTTTTTATTTGTTTTAAATTATTCATTTGGTGAGGTTCCCAGTTCTTTCATCTTCATCATAGTTTGTTATATAACATAAAAAACTTTGGTTCTTCTCTCATTTCAGATAGCACTAGATCTCAAGTGTCTATCACATCTTTCACAAAGTAGGCATTTAGTGAAATTCATTTGTTGAGAATTCACTAACTGAATGAATGGATGTGTGTTTAAATAAATGAATCTGAATTTTGGGTAGGGTTTAATAATAATATTCTAACCAACCTTTGTATAGTTTTAAATCATACAGTCCTTTATTAATTTCACTTTATCTTTCTTCTGTAGTGGAATTGCTCTTTAGATTTTGACATAAGGCAGAAAGTATTCTAATAGTGTTTTTATTGGTTTCTTTCACAGATGCTGAATTAAAAGCTGATCTTATATTACTCCAAGCCTACTTGACGGGCAAACTTTTCTTTTTATTTAGTGATGAGTGAACAGTTTCAGTCTAGCCATGCTTTTTTTTATAAAATGGGTAAAAAATAAGTTCTGCCATATAAGATTTTATGAATTCACCATCTAATGAAAAGGAGCAGTATTTTATACTATGGTGATGTCTTCTTTAAAATTTTACCTTTTATGTATATTAGTATTTTTAATAGAGGAGGTTATTCAGTTGTGAGTTCATTTGAGTTTAATTCCATTCAATAAGTATTTATTAAGCATCTACTGTGTGCCAGGCACTCAAAGTGCTAGAGAAACAAAGACAATACCTACTGTGAAGGACATTGAGGTCTAATGTGGGAAGAAAGCACACAAAAGGAAGATGAGAAGCATGGGCCTGGGAGGGGAGAAGAGAAGGAGCCAGGGGTATCTGGCATGATGTTCTGTGGAGTCAAAACCAAGCCAAGCTGCTAATAGAAAAAAAAGCTTGGATCAGAGCCCTTTATAAAGGAATGCTTCAGAAGGAATTTATTGCTCTCCACCTTCAGTCCTCTAATCTGAGGGAAGAGGCAACTGAGAGAGTTGAGATGTTGAATATTAAAAGTGGAGCCCATCAGCATGGTGATCAGATTTCTAACCAAGCAGAGCTGCTGATAGAAAATGGAGACTGATTGTGAAGCTTATGGGAGGGACATATTATTTCTAAACTGCATTATTTTTCTTCTGCCATAAATCTTAGAGAGAACATCCCCTTAGGATATCCAAGGATTATGAGCCCCTTCTATTCCACATTTTGTATAGTGATATGCTTAGAGTAAGCATGTGTTAGTGGACAGAGGAAGACTTAGTTTCAGGGCCTGGTGAAGTTAATGAACCTCTTAAGTCTTCCAAGCATCTTTCTAAGAGTCTCTTATGAATAGAATTGCATATCTAAATCAATAGAGAAGTTTCCATGCTGAGAGTTTAACTTGTAGCTAAAAATCTTCTGTAATAGGTATAGTGTGTATATTTATTATACTCTGAGTTTATCCCTTGTCTAGAGAGAGCAGGGTGACACTTCTCCCTCCAAAAAAAAAAGCAAGAGGTAAGGGGAGACCCCAAAGCTCTCACATGTCATAAGAAGTAGTTGGAGAAGTTTTTTATATTATGCACTCCCTAGAAATTTTAACATACTATGTGTATTACTCATTAAGTAAACCATACTGTGAGACAATAATCTAAGTGCTTAATCTGAAAAATTGTTTTCAAAATGTTTAACAAAAGCGTAATCAATACCATTTCTTTGTTTTCAAACTCTTTCCTTCTGTCTTGGAATCAATATTAAGCCTTGACTTCTAAGGCAAAGGAGTGAAACAGGCTAGGCAAATGTAGTTAAGTGACTTGCCTAGGGTCACACAACTAGAAAGTGTCTGATGCCAGTTTTGAGGCCAGGTCCTTCTGATTCCAGGTCTAGTGTTTTATCCACTGTGCTACTTAGCTTCCCCATCCTCATTTCTTTGTATAGGCAAAACTTCCTTTCCTTCCTTCTTCCACGTCCTAAAAAAATGGCCAGAAATGTAAATTTGGGGAAATTGGTGTACATTTGGAAAATGGTGGAGAAAAAATCCTTCAAGCAATTAAAATATAGAATTTTCAAGAGATAAATGAATGGGCATTGTGGCAAAATTTGCTACAGTACTTCAGCTTTGGTGTTAAGTTGTTTAAAAGCAAGGCAGTATCAGAAAGTATGGTGTGTAATTCACATATCACTTGGGAAATAAGTGACAAGGAATATGCAGGGTCAGTTACTAATGCTGTTGGTGAACACTTATAAAGAGGAATATGTGGGAAATTTTGACATTACTTACTAGAAATTTATGGAAAAATAATCAAGGGACAGCTAGGTTACTCAGTGGATGGAGACCAGGCCTATTGAATGGAGCTCCTGGATTCAAATCTGGCCTTGGACACTTTCTAGCTATTTAACTTTGTGTAAGTCACTTAATCCCAGTTGTGTAGCCCTTACCACTCCTCCTGTCTTGTAATCAATACTCAGCATAAGTGCTAAGATAAAGGGTAAAGGTTTTAAAAAAGAAAAGAAAAATAATCAAGAAAATCAGACCAAAAGATAAATAGGTTACCTGGTTTAAAAAAGCATATTCTGTAGGATGAGAATGATGGATCAAAGTCATTTGAAAATTAGCTGCAGTGAATTCTAAGAGCTCTGTGCTTCTGATATCATTATCAACCAGCACCTTCAAAGAACCTTTCAGAATCAGCACAGAAGTAGTACTTAAAATAAGGATATAAACTTTCATGTGAACCCAGGGACTATATTTGAAATTATATTATTTAGCTGGAATGTATCAAAATTGCAAGAGCAATATTCTGTTTTGAGACATTCTAGCTAGAATTCTAGCTAGAAGTCATCTACACTAACCTCCTTCTTTTACAGATGATGAAATAGCCAGAAAAAGTGTGACTTGACAGAGTCACACAAGTAGCAAGTTGCAGAGCTAGGATTTGAAGTTAAATTATCTGGCTTCAACTTCAGGGCTTATTTCTTTTCCACCATGCATAATTGATACAAGGAAATCACTTATAATGAAGTTACTCTCACAGAAGGGCATTATAGGAAATCAACACAACTTAAAAATCATCTTATAATTATTTTCAGAAGTGAGCATCTAAACAGTACAAATCAGGTCATGTCTATTAACTTCATATAATTAACTACATATCGCCAATAGATTCTATGTATTCTTGCATAGAATCTATTGGCCATATGTAGCTATGTGAGGATGACTTTTTTGTGCTTCAATACCCTCATCAATATCCCTATCAATATTCTCAGTTGCTTCTGTTCCTATTAGAAGACTGGGCAAAAAACTCCTTTCAGTACATCCCTTTAAAGAAGTCTCTGAAGCTCAGCCAACTCTTCATTTTCTACCAACTGATTGCTTGGTCTTGACTCCACTATTCCTGCCCCTATACCAAATACTTTACCCCATCCATACTCTACTTTTCAGCATCCTTTTGTGTACTGTCTTTCCCTGTTAGCTTTTGAGCTCCTTGAAGACAGGAATACTCTTTTTCCTACTTGTATGCTTATTTCCTGGCACATAGTAAGTGCTTAATATATGTTTATCATGTTTGTTTCCTTATCTATAAAATGAGGGATTTGAACTAACTTTCCTCTACAGTTCACTTTAAGCTGATTCTTTGAACATGTGATTTTGATCAGTGGAAACTGAAATTGTCATTATTACTTCTTCAAAATATCCACACTTTCCTTGGTTTGCACATTGTCCTCCTTTGTACAGACCACTCTATGCCTTCATTGATAGTCTTTGTCATTTTTGGTCATAAAATGACCAATGAAATTTTTATTTGGTCACCAATCTTCTGAAGATAAGATCTTATCAAACCTAGCTGATGATAATTTGCTCAGATTAAAGGTACATAATAAGTTACCAGATGCAAAAATGGGGGGTTTAAATTTATGAAATGGAAACATTGTTTTTTTTTTGTTTTGTTTTTGCTATATAGAGAATGCTAGACCTTTAATTAGGAAGACCTGAATTCAAAAAGCAGCCTCTGACACTTACTAGCTATTCAGATTATAATAGCATCTAATTCCTAGGTGTAAGGGTTAAATTAGGAGTTTGACAAAATAAGAGAGCAGCTTTTAACAATTTTAGTTTTAATGAGAATATAATAAAATGAGGGAAATATAGGAAAAGAGCTAGAGAAATTACATAACTAGCTACCCTGTAATTACCTATAAATGCCTATCACTGCCTATAGAAGAAAGTCCAGCTGATCCCCCTTCAGCTCAGCTCACCAGACAGAATATATATATATATATATATATATA
>NC_058134.1:141123639-141152371 GCF_016433145.1 Gracilinanus agilis | reverse complement strand
TCTATCTATCTCCCAACCACCAACTAATCACCAACCCACACCATCAGCAACCAACCCCCAACGACCAAGGACCAACCATCTCCCAACCCAAAAAAGATTAAAAAGCCCCTCTCAGTCTTTGTGCTGACCTTTTTATAACCGCTTCTTACTTCACTTCCTGTCTCTCTGGTTTCTACTGCCTTTCACTGTGGGCTGGTATATATTTACACAACACTATGGTAAAAGGACCTCCAGGTCCCCAGTAAAGTTAGAGAAAGAGATTAAGAATTCCCTTTTACACAGAGTTGTTGTGAAGATCAAATGAGAGGATATTTGTAAAGTGTTTAGCACAGTGCCCTCCGTTCCTTCTTCCCTACTTCCATTTCTCCTTCCCTTCCTCCCTCCTTTCCTTCCCTCCTTCTTTCTTTCCCCTCTTTCTTTCCTTCTCATCTCAATTTGGAAAGTAAAGGAATAAGTATTTTAAGCCCTTAACATGTGTTAGATAATGTGCTAAAGATTTTACAGATATTTCCATTTAGCCTCATATCTCTGGGAAGTAGGTACTTTTATGATTTCCATTTAACAGTTGTGGAAATTGAGTCAAATAAGGGTTAATTAACTTGTCCAGCATTATGCAGTTAGTAAATGTCTGAGGTGGCTATTTTAATCAGGCCTTCTTGACTCTAGTTCCAGCACTTTAGCATATAGATACTGAATGAAGAAAACAGGCTAGATGCCATTACTGGTCTTTTTTGTGTTTGAAATTAGCACTCTAACATTAACATATGAAAAATATAGTATATCTCAAAATAAATAATCCACTGCCATGAGTACTCCCTTTATGGGAGTCTAAGAGCATAGCATTTTGGAAGATCATCAGTGATAATCTATTTTGATTTATATCTGGGTTAGAAACACTTCTAAGACATTAAGTTTCTTTCCAGTCTCTACTTGAAGACCTCCAGTAATTAGAAGATATCTCTACAAGAAGCTTTATTTACTATTAAAATTTTTAAAATGTTTTATTTATATTCTTTTTTGTAAATTTTCTTTTTCAATATTTTATATCAATATAATTCCTTAATATTCATTTTCTGATGTTTTGCAATTCATAATCTCTCTCTGGTCCTCTGTCTCATTCTCTGTCTCTCTGTCTCTCTTTCCCTCTCTTCCCTCTCCTTCTTCTCCAAGAAGGCAGCTAATGTGATGTAGGTAGTATATATATTATCATATACACATATTTCTATATTTGACATGTTGCAAAAGAGGGAATATATACTAGGGGAAAATTCATGGATGAAATAAAGAATGGTATGTTTCAGTTTGCATTCAGACTCTGTCCTTTCCATGGTTGTGGGTATTCTTTTTTTGTCATGGGTCTCTTGGAGTTGCCCTGGATTCCTGTCTTGTTGATAATAGTTAAGACTCACAGTTGACCATCATATATTGTTGATATTATGTACAATATTCTCCTGGTTCTTCTCACTTCACTTTGCATCACTTCATATAAACCTTTTCAGGTTATTTCTTATAGCTTAATTTTGCCTTTTGATGGCACTCATTTTCTGATATATTTTCCCTTCTCAAAGCTAAAAATCCTGATTTCCCTTAACAGGCTCTTCTATAAAATAATTTAAATTATCTTCCAATTCTTGACAGCCTTTTTTCTGAACTCACAGCCATTTCCTGGTATGCTTCCTTAAAAGTGATACTGAGATCTGAAATCAGTTCTCAGGGTATTATCTGAGCATGACAGAGTAGAGAAGAACTGTAACATCTTCTTGAAACTGATTTTAGTTATGACAGCCTAAAATAACAGTGAGCAGCTAGAGGGTGCAGTGGATAAAGTGGTGGTAGCCTTGGAATCAAGGAGACTTATCTTCATGAGTTCAAATGTGGCCTCAGAGACTTACCAGTGGGTGAGCCTGGCAAATCACTTAAGCCTGTTTGTGTCAGTCTCTCATCTATAAAATGAGCTAGAGCAGGAAAAGGAAAACCACTTCAGTATCTTTGCCAAGAAAACTTCAAATGTAGTGGGTTTCAGCAGCTGTGGCATCAGATACTTACTACCTATGTGAACTCTGAGCAAGTCACTTAACCCCAACTGCTTAGCCTTTATTACTCTTCTGCCTTGGAACTGATACCTAATATTAAGTCCAACACAGAAACTAAGAGTTTAAAAAAAAGAAAGAAAAGAAAACACCAAATGGGTTCACAAGCAGTTGGACATGATTGAAATGACTAAATAACAACAAAAATCACAATAGCCTAAGTTTAAATTCTCTTCATAGTAGATAGCTAGTCTTCTGGTTATAGCTTTCTTTGGCTTTGCCAGTCCTCAGACTGTAGGCACTTTCTCTTTCCATATTTGTACCTAATGTCATTTCATTTTATTTAGTAGGTACTACCATCAGAGCTTGCACCCTCTTTGAGAACCCCAAAAATGTCAATTGAATTTAATTGGGAGTGTTCCTAGATAAAAGTATTCCTTTGGGAATCAAAAGAACTGAGTCTAGATCCTTCTTCAGATGCTTAGTGTGTAATCTTGGGCAAGTTACTAAATTTCTCTGACCTCAATTTCCTCATCTAAAAAGTGAGAGGTTTGGATTAGATGGCTTTTGAAACCCCTCTTCCAGATCAAGAACTATAAACCTGTAATAAAACTATTAGCTCAAGGTCACTTCTTTTCCATGATGAAGCTTTAGGAGTTACTCTCAGTAAAGGATCAAAAGCATATTATAAAAATAAAAACATTTAAAAATGCATTAATCTTCATGTATAAAGATATGTGTAGTAGATGCCAAGAATCTATTCTCATTTTACTGCTAGCCTTTGAAAACAACTAACCTTGCTGGCTGGTTTTAAATTTTTCTGCAATGATTTTCACTTGAAGATCTCAGTGTGCCAAAATGTTTATTCATTGTCTCTCTCCTTATTTTTCTTCTAGTAGATTCTCTATGGCAACAATGAAAAACTATTTAAAAAATAATATTCTTAGGGACTTAGTGAAGACATTCCTCCTCATCTTTCAACTGCTGAAATCTTTCTTTAAGGCCTAATACGAATGTTATATCCTCTATGAAGTTTTTTTCTGATCTCCATGAATAGAAAGTGACATCTTCATCCCAGACTGAACACAAATTACTTTTTTCTGGATCTCCTCTTCATCTTTATCACATCTTATTGTGCATATTGTATATGTACACATAGTGATGTATATTTCTTTATATCAGTTGTGTCAAACTGGACTATATATTAGTTTAAAAACTACAAAATAGCACCATCTATGTTGTATTTTTGCATATTTTGATAAACAATTTCCCAATTACATTTTAATCTGGTTCAGGCCACATTCTAGAATTTTATATACATCAGCCTGGATAGAGTTTGACACCTCTGGCTTACTTTACTCTTTCCCCACCCTTTACTCTTAATTAGAGAAAAGCTTTTTTTTTAAGGCAAAAGAAGTAAGCCTTTAAAAAAAAAAAAAACTTTTATTCCCAGTTCTTGGTTGCATCTCAGACATCACACCTTTCTTGGAAATCATTAGTCCTTGTGGTTTTCCATAATATGTGAAGGCAAAAATATATTATCTTTACTCATTTGTCTCATTCTCTTCTTGTCTATATTTCATTTTCTTAAACAACCTGTGGAAGCAAATGGAAAAATTAGAAGGAAAGGTATTAGGTAGACCAGAAAGCCTAACTTTCAGGGTTCTACAGATGTGACTTCAAATGGTAGAATAATGTTATGGGAAATAGAAACAGCATTTCCACCGAATGTCATGATGAAGGGCAGCTGGGCAGTTCTAAAGAATCTGTCACTGAACATAGATTCTCAGGCTCCATTAGCCTCAGTTGAAGCATTTCAGCTATGCCTGGTCAGGAAAATTGCATTCATTTTTTTAAAATGAATACTATGTTACAGTCAGTACTCATGTCTAACTATGATTAACATAACACTCTAGAATTTTCCTTCAAGGCTAAAAATGATAGTGAGTGAAGGTACCTACTTACTAATAGAATCTCTACATGAAGGTCATATTCACTCATTCGCTTATTTTTTCCACAAATTAATAAATGTTATATGAAAGGCGTGTGAGGAATATAGAGGTATTTTAAGACCTAATTTCTGCCCTCTAGGAACTTATAGTCTAATAGAGAAGAAGAGATACCTTCATAAATATAAATGATAAAAGATAGTATTTAATATTTGTCATTAGTAGAAGGAAGAAGAACCCTTTTGGTTATTATAATCAGGATGCCCTGATTAATACAAATTATTAACTCCTGAGAAGTAATAATGTGAATCAAATGCTTTGAAGAAATCACCAAGAAATAATGATATATTTATCTTCTAGACCTAAGTCAGCTTTCTCATACAAGAAAAGGATATTCTTCCCAAGAGGAAGACAAAGGTCTCCTCGGGCAGAAAATTTCAAGCCAAGTACCCATTCTGTGGTGGTGACAGCAGTGGTGGTCTCTCCTTTTTTTTTATTTCTTCTACTTCTATTCGAAGGGTTTTAGGAGTGTTTGTTTGTTTGTTTTTGAGGGTGGAATTGTAGGGGATGGTAAAGGTTTTGGAGGTTTTTTAAGAAATTAACAGACTTAACTGAAAACCATTATGTAACATCTATTCTTTTCATTTTCCAACAATCTAAGAAAAAGATGGACCTTCTTGATGACAAGATCCTTTCATCAGTATCGTTGATCATAGCTCACCTGCATCTTCTGAAAGTAGAAATTAGTCATTCGTATTTGTATCCTAAACATCTGGAACATGTTTGTTGATTCCCAAAGTTTGTCCCTTTGAGTATATTTTCATTGTCCTCTCCCCACCCCACATTTCTTTCTATGTCTATTTTCATCTAATATTTAGATCTTTTTCTACATTCTACAAAGATGTCCAAGCTACCTTTCTTAAAGTTTTTAATGTGAACTTGCCATTTCTTCATGGTATTGTCCTATATCTCTTTAAAAAAAAAACAAAGTCCTAGAAAAAGTGATGTATACTTATTGTCTCCCTTTTCTCATCTCATAGTTGATTCTTAATCCCTTTCTACATGTTCAACTTGATAGCTTTTCCTCAGCCTCCTTACTTGACCTGTCCATAGTTTTGACATTTTGTATTACCATATATACAAAAATATACAAATTCTGAATATTTTATTTTCTTTTATATGTTACCATTTCTGCAGTATATTAAGGCAAACAGAAGTTAAAAATCTTGTCCAGGATCACACAGCTAGTTGAATTTGAACTCAGGTCTTCCTGACTCCAGGCACTGTGCTCTATCCACTGAACCACTCACCTACCCTCATACAGTGTGTTCCAGAAATCATTGTAATACCTTCAAATTTCATTAAAATTTTAGAAATAGCCTGTATATTCAGCCTTAATATATTTCCTGAACTCCAATCCTTCTTCCCCATGTAGCAATGATATTATCAACCTGACTAGAATGTCACAAATACTAAAATTCAAAATGTCCAAAATTGAATTATTAACCTAATTAAAAGCCCCTCTTCCAAACTTCATCTTCTCATCTCCTTCAGATATATGTCTGTGACTCTTGCCACCACTATAATTCTATAGCCAGTCAATTTATAAGTCTTGTTGATTTTTTTTTATCACTTGTATCTACCTGCCTCTGTCTGCTTACACATGCACTGTACCAAATAAAGTCCCCATAGCTCATGATTGTACTACTGCAATGATTTCTTTGGTTACAATCTCTCCTTTATCCAAACTATCATTGAAATGTTTTCTTAAATAATTTTTTTCTGAAAAAAACATCTTATTTTTAGTGGTCTTCAAGCCCATTGAATATAGATATAGATAAATAATATAAGTAGTGTACTTATTAAATTCTAAACATGTCATACATTTTGCTAAGCAGTTAGGCACAAATACAAGCAATCAAAAGAGCCCCCAGCCTCAAGGATCTTATATTATATTAGGGGAACACAGCATATCTATGGGTGCTAGAAAGTGGAGTGTTTGGGGAGAGGATTAGAATGGTATTTGAGCAGGAATATGGTAAAAGAGATTTGAGTAAATTGTATGCAGGCTGGGCTCTGTCAAGTTAAGGCAAAAACTCCCCTATTTGATCTAGAGGAGCTAGATAGTCAGTGTCACTGGGCAAAGTGTATAGATAGCCAAAATGGATATTGACAATTATGCCATACTCCATCATTATCAAACTGTATCTGGAAATTATTAACTTTAGTTTTACACAAATTCTCTAATTTTTTAATTAAAAAAATTAAGTTAAGTAACTTTTGGTGCAACAGTCACTTCCAACAAATTTCTAAACATTCTTCTCTTCCCCATGAACAAAGTACATTTCTTTAAATAAACAAAAAAAAAGTTTCATCCAGTATTAATAAAAGGTAGGAATATGTCCTTTATTTTGAACATGTAGAACTCAAATTTACCATTACATTTGACCAGATTTTTGTTATCTCTGCATCTTGATTTTATATCTTCAGTCATTTTGTATATTATTCTCTTTGTTTGTTTTCTTCACTCTATATTACCTCATATAGTTTTCAAATTTCTCTGAATTCTTCCTGTTTGCCTACTTTACAGTATAGTAATGTTACCTTAGAGCAGTGATTCCCAAAGTGGGCACCACCACCCTCTGGTGGGTGCTGCAGCAATCCAGGGGGGCCGTGATAGCCACATGTGCATTTATCTTTCCTATTAATTGCTATTAATATATAAAAAATTAATTTTCAGGGAGCTAAGTAATATTTTTTCTGGAAATGGGGCAATAGGCCAAAAAAGTTTGGGAACCATTGCCTTAGAACAACGATGGTGAACCTTTTAGAGTACCCAAACTACATCCCTCATGCAGCCTGTTAGCTGCCCTCTTACCCTAGACTGGGGAGGGAGGAAGCACTTTCATTGGCTCTTGGGCAGTGGGTGATGTGAGAAATTTCATCAGGTGAAGTGGAGAGGGAGGGGAACAGCACACTCTGGCAACTGTGCCATAGGTTCGCCAAAATGGCCTTAAATAGTCTTAAAGTTGGAAGGAATCTTAGAGGTTATCTACTCTAAATCATACCTGGGTAAGAAACTCCTTTAAAACATTGCTTATATCGGTTTGTTTGAAGACCCATTAATGAAAGGGAACTTCTTCCTGATGTAGCTCTTTTTTTGAAAAGCTATAGTTATGAAGAAGCATCTCCTAATTTCCAGGTTGTTTGCTTTTTTTTAAAACATCTTCATGATCCTTTATGGTTTTGTCCCCTGAATTCAGGCAAAACAAGCATTATCCCTCTAACCTCTGAGAGCCATTCAGATGCTTAAAAATAATTTTCCTGTCCAAGGTATTTCTTATAGAGGTTGAGCACTCAAAGTTACTTCAACCAAATCCTTATAAGGCATGAACTCAAAACCCATTATTGTACTAATTTCTTTCCTGTTGATGCTATCTAGCTTATTCTTTCTACAATGTGACATCCAGAATTGAACACAACATTGCAGATGTGCTCTAATAAGGGCAATATCCAGTGGCACTATCATATCTTTACTACTGAATGTTATGCCACTCTTAATTCTTTTTTTTTAAACCCTTACCTTCCATCTTAGAATCAATACTAAGCATTGGTTCCAAGGCAGAAGAATGGTAAAGTCTAGGCTATGGGGATTAAGTGACTTGCCCAGGGTCACACAGCTAGGAAATGTCTGAGGCCAGATTTGAACCTAGGACCTCCCATCTCCAGGCCTGGCTCTCAATCCACTGAGCCACAGAGCTGCCCTCTGCCACTCTTAATTCTAAGATTTAATTAGTCTTTTTTTTTACACCCTTGTACTTCGGTGTATTGTCTCATAGGTGGAAGAGTGGTAAGGGTGGGCAATGGGGGTCAAGTGACTTGCCCAGGGTCACACAGCTGGGAAGTGGCTGAGGCCGGGTTGATTTAATTAGTCTTAATGACCACCATAGTATACTGCTGATTCATATAGAATTTGTCTAGCAAGGCCCTCAGAATGCTTTCAAATGTTTTCCAACCATCACTCATTTCTCTCTTCTATTTATGGAGACTATTTTTTTAACCAGTCGAAGACTTTGCATTTATTGTTGAAATTCATCTTCTTAGTTTCTGCCCAATTTTCTGTCCCATTATGATCTTTTTATTACCTGGTTGTCATTGTATTAACTGTCTCTCCTAGTCTTGTGTCATTTGCATATTTGATTAAAATTCCCATTTGTGCCTTTATCCAATTAACTTATTAAAACATTAAATAGCACAGAGCCAAACACAGATCTCTAGGGGCAATTCACTTCAGACCTCTTTTCAAGTTGACTTGAAAGACTACTATTACCATTAGAGTACATTTTGCTCCAGTCATGTAACTTGTTCTGAACCCACCCAAAGACTTTGTTTTCCTAAGATGTAACAATAATAGATCAATGATTTTGTTTACTTTACCAATCTAGTTTCCTCATAATTAAAAAGGGGAGGAATAAATTTAACTTAGCATGACATGTTCATAGTGAAACAAACTGACTCTTTGTACCACAGCTTTCTTCCATTTCTAGGTTTTTCACAAACATTCAAGAAAATTTTCAGAAATAAAATCAGTCATTGATTTATAGTTTCATATTCTGTTGTCTTCTTGTTTTTAAAATCAGGACATCTTTTGTCTTCTTCAATTATACATTGTAATTTGTACAGTTATTTCTCAATCATTGGACACATTTTTATTCTTGTTATTGAATATAATGTTACTCTAGACACGTGTAAATATAATAGTGATTTGTGTCATCTGCACATTTGATTTAAAATGCCTTGTGTGCCGTTTTGAATACTTGGGTCAAAGAACATGAATAATTTAATCACTTTTCTTTCATATTTCCAGATTATTTTCTAGAATGGTTGAACCAATAAATTAATGTGTGTGTGTATTCCCATATCCCATCCAACTCTCTTTACTCTTATAAGTGAAGTCTGATTACTAGTAACTTATAATAATATCATTTATGTATTTATGCAGCAATACATGTTAACATATTAGTAATATTTTAGATAATTGTCAATAGTTTGTGTTTCTTATTATGAGTACTGCTCATACCCCTTGACTACTTATAGTTTAGGAATCATCAAGCTAGAACAGGGGAGAGCTTAGAAGCTATGCAATCCAACTTCCACATTTTATTGATGAGGAAACAGAAGACAAATGAGGTTTAAACCTAAGATCATAGAGGTAGTAAATGTCAGAGCCTAGTTTGGAATTCAGGATCAGGGTCTCCAGGCTCAAAACTTCAAGTTCAACATTCTTTTAGTTTTGCCATATTGTTATTTTTTGAAAGGATATCATTACACTGGAAAGTGTCTAAAAGGAAAGGTGACTGAAATGAGGGAGAGCCTCAGCATTATAATACAAGAGGAATGATTGAAGAACTAGTGGTTGATTTCTTGAAGAAGACTTGGGTTTAGGGTCAATTTAACCTTAAAAGTTAAATAATAGAGCCAGAACTAGGAACAATGGATAGAAGTTGTAAAGAGACAAATTTAGGCTTTAGGCAAGGAAAATCTTCCTTTCTCTTACCAGTTATGTATTAGGAAAGGGTTAAGATTAACATGGGAGTTAGACTTCAAGGTGTCTCTTGTCTCTTGTCTCTTACAAATCTGAGGCTCTTAATTTCCAAAAATATACACCAGTAAGATTGATAGGAATTGTAATCCATTTGTTGTTATTGTGCTTTTTTTCTTTTAATCATTAGCACCTTGTATATAATAAATGTCTGCTGCATAACATTTAATTGTATTTAATTGAGTTGAACATGGTGATCTTAAAAAAATCAAAATTGAAACTAATATAAAATGCCATATAAAAACATGGTGGATATATGATAACTTGAGAGTAAGAAATAATTGGACTAATCAAGGATATGTACCAGAAACAGGAATATCAGTAATAAAATATGATCAATGAATAATAGACTTGAAAATCTATTGCAATTTCTAGACAACCTCTTCAAAACTAGAGGGAGTCCTCTTACATATTTTGAGGAAAATACTATGTTCAAGAATTGTACAATGTGGAAAGTTTTGGAGGAGTTATATTCTGCAACATTTATTGGAAAGAAGTTTAAGATAATGGGACCTCAGTTTGAATAAATGAAGTGAATGGAAGAGCAAAGCATTTATGAGACACTTTTGTGCAAAGTTTTGTGCTAAGTGCTATATTTAGAATTTGAAAAGTAAAACATACTCTGTTTTCAGGAAGCTCACTTTCTAATGAGGTAGACAATATATACAGGTTTCAACCGCAAGTCAGATGGAAACATCCTCATGGTCTTTGAGTTACAGTAGCAAAGCAAATGGTAGTGTATCAATCATCTTTATTGACATTGTTCAAAAAAATCTTATCAATTTCAGATGTTGAACCTTTTAGCAGTGTCAGGGATTTTGGTGGCTAAAAGTTTCTTTTCTAGCTATTGTTTATGATTTTAGCTCCTGAAGAAGCAGTTTCTCTGGCTGAAGCATCTTCATAAAGACTGCTTGCCATAATAATGGCTAGATTAAGTGTAGGACTTGGTTTGGTAGAATGTGGACTAGTCACATTCTCAATCTTGGTTTCATGGTCCTGAGCCAGTAGTTGGTAGAAATAGCTCTCCTAAAGATGGCTATGTAATAGGAAATAGAGTGACTGATTTGATGTTAAGTTGGGTTGAAATGGTGGTAGTAGCCTTCTCTTTTTTTCTATCAATTATTTTTTTAATTTTTATTTAGAATATTTTCCTTTGTTACGTGGTTCATAATTCCCACTACCCCAATCTCTCCTTCTCCCCTCCCAAAGCTGACAAGGAGTTCCACTGGGTTATACTTATATCATTGTTCAAAACATATTTCTATGTTATTCATATTGCAGTAGTTTCAAAACTCTAATCATATCCCTATAGCACTATGTGATCAAGCATATATTTTTCTAATGCATTTATGGTTGCACAGTTCTTTCTCTGGATGTGGATAGTGTTATTTCTCATAAATTCCCCTGGATTGTCCTGAGTCATTGCATTGCAACTAGTAGGGAAGTCCATTATGTTCTATTGTGCCATAATGTATCAGTCTCTGTGTATAATGTTCTCCTGTTTCTGCTCCTTTCACTCGGTATCATTTCCTGGAGGTCATTCCAGTTCACATGGAATTCCTCCAGTTCATTATTCCTTTCAGCACAATAGTATTCCATCACCAACAAATACCACAATTTATTTAGCCATTTCCCAATCGATGGACATCCCCACATTTTCCAATTTTTTGCCACCTCAAAGAGCATGGCTATCAATATTTTTGTACAAGTCTTTTTCCTTATTATCTCTTTTCGGTACAAACCCAGAAATGTTATGGCTGGGTCAAAGGGCAGGCAGTCTTTTAAAGCCCTATGCTCATAGTTCACAACTCCACTAGCAATACATTAGTGTCTCAATTTTGCCACATCCCCTTCAACATTTGTCACTTTCCTTTGCTGCTATATTGGCCAGTCTATGTGTGAGATGGTACCTCAGAGTTGTTTTAATTTGCATTTCTCTAATCAGGAAGGATTTAGAACACTTTTTCATGTGCTTATTGACAGTTTCGATTTCATCATGTGAAAACTGCCTATTCGTGTCCCTTGACCATTCATTAATTGAGGAATGGTTTGATTTTTATAATTTGACTTAGTTCCTTATATATTTGGGAAATTAAACCATTGTCAGAGAGTTTTGTTATAAAAATGTTCTTCAAGTTTGTTGCTTTCCTTCTAATTTTGGTTGCATTGATTTTTTTATACAAAACCTTTTTAATTTGATACAATCCAAATCTTTCATTTTACATTTTGCTATGTTCTCTATCTCTTGCTTGTTCTTAAATTCTTTCCTTTCCCACAGATTTCATAATATACTAATCTATGTTCACATAATTTATTTATGATTTCACTCTTTACATTTAAGTCATTTACCCATTTTCAATTTATCTTGGTATAGGGTATGAGATGTTGATCTAAATCTAATCTCTCCCATACGGTTTTCCAGTTTTCCCAGCAGTTTTTGTCAAATAGTAAATTCTTGTCCCAAAAGCTGGAGTCTTTGGGTTTATTGAACACTAGCTTACTGAGATCATTTACTTCAAGTCTATTCCTTTGATCCTTCCTTCTGTCTTTTAGCCAATACCGTATTGTTTTGATGACCCTTCTTTATAATACAGTTTAAGATATGGTACTGCTAGGCCCCCATCCTTCACATTTTTTTTCATTATTTCCCTTGATATTCTTGAACTTTTGTTCTTCCAGGTGAACTTTGTTATAATTCTAATTCTTTAAAAAAAGTTTTTTGGTAGTTTGATAGATATGGTACTGACTAAGTAGATTAATTTGGTACATTTGTCATTTTTATTAAATTAGCTCTTCTTACCCAGGAGCAATTAATGTTTTTCCAATTGTTTAGATCTAGTTTTAATTGTTTGGAAAGTTTTTTGTAGTTGTGTTTGTATAATTCCTGTATTTGTTTTGGTAGATATATTCCTAAGTATTTTATATTGTTTAGGGTAATTTTAAATGGAGTTTCTCTTCCTAACTCCTGCTGATGAGTTTTGTTTGAAATAAAAAGAAATGTGGATGATTTATGTGGGTTTATTTTGTACCTTGCAACTTTACTAAAGTTGTTAATTATTTCCACTAGTCTTTTAGTTGATTTTCTGGGGTTCTTTAAGTAGACCATCATATCATCTGCAGGGAGTCATAGTTTAGTCTCCTCATTGCCTACTTTAATCCCTTCAATTTATTTTTCTTCTCTAATTGCTATGACTTATGTTTCTAGTACAATTTTTAATAATAGAGGTGATAATGGCCATCCTTGCTTCACTCCTGATTTTATTGGGAAGGCTTCTAACTTGCCCCCATTGCAGATGATGCTTGCTGATGGTTTTAAATATATACTGTTTATTATTTTAGGAAAGATCCTTCTATTCCTACACTACTAGTGTTTTCAATAGAAAGGGTTGTTATATTTTGTCAAAGGCTTTTCCCGCATCTATTGAAATAATCATGTGATTTCTGTTGGTTTGGTTATTGATATGGTCAATTATGTGGATGGTTTTCCTAAAATTAAACCATCTTTGCATTCCTTGTATAAATCCCACTTGATCATAGTGGATAATCCATCACTTGCTGGAGTTTTGCTAGTATTCTATTTAAGATTTTTGCATCTATATTCATTAAGGAAATTGGTCTGTAGTTTCCTTTTTCTGTTTTGGTCTGCCGGGCTTTGGAATAAATACCATATTTGTGTCATAAAAGGAATTTGGCAAAACTCCTTCTTTGCTTATTTTTTCAAATAATCTGTATAGTGTTGGGATTAGTTGTTCTTTAAATGTTTGCTAGAATTCACTTTTGAATTCATCTGGCCCTGGGGATTTTTTTCTTTGGAAGTTCCTCGATGGCTTGTTCAATTTCTTTTTTCGGGACGAGATTGCTCAAGAATTCTATTTCCTCTTTTGTTAATCTAGGCAGTTTATATTTTTGTAAATATTCACCTATTTCACCTAGATTTTCATATTTATTGCCATATAATTGAGCAAAGTAGTTCTTAATAATTGCCTTAATTTCCTCTTCTTTAGAGGTGAGATTGCCCCTTTTATCTTTGATCCTAATAATTTGATTTTCTTCTTTCCTTTTTATTAGATTGACTAGTACTTTATCTATTTTATTTATTTTTACAAAGTAGGTGGTAGCCTTCTCTTGCCTCTTAATTCATTGATCCATTGAAGAGTGAAGGGAACCAGCCTGTTCTGAGTAAAGAGCCAGTCCAGAAGAATTAAATGCATACACAAGAAGGAAAAGGAAATTAATGCAGTATGGTACTGGACTGAGTAGGCAAAGGAAGTATTAAAATCACTGGTAGAAAAGTTAGCCATGGAAAGGAAGAGAGATACCTTTAAATCTAGGGGGATCGAGAACACAAGAGCTGAAGATGGAGAGGAATTCTGAGCTGCTGAGAAAAGTCAAGTGAAACTGACCAGAAAGGTGATGGTAATGAACAGGACTTAAGGCAAATATTTCAATCTTTTTTTTAAGAAAGAGACAGGGTTATCTACTTAGCAAATGAGAAATGGAATGGGAATGTCACCTTTGGGACTGTTGAGAAAGATTTAGATCAGCTGCTAGTCGAAAGAAAAGCAATATGTTACTCCCTAAAGGAAACAAGAAGGAAGGTCCATTCCATTGTTTGAACTCTTATTTTTTGATAATCTTTGTTATTAGAACATTGCCTGAATATCTGAGGAGTCCACCTTCAGTGTGTGTATAGCTCCTACCTCTGCTGTGTATTAGTGAGTGATCTTTTGTAATTCAATCTGGCAAGCCTTAGAATATGTAACTATACTGTCTGTGAGTTAAAAAAAATGTGAAAAGTAGCTGTTTGGGAGTCTATGAATATGAAGATACAAAAGATTTGCTTTATTGGGATCAATAATCTTAGATTAATGATTAAATACCTCTTATGTTTAAAGCATTCTGCTTTGTGATTCAGAAAGTGTTGGTAAAATGTAGATATCCTTTGTATCCTAGAGTTTTAGAAAGAGTATCAGGATAGATTAGGCGGCTTTATGAATAGTTAAAAAAAGAAGAAATATAAAATAAAAACTGTATGGTATTTTTTTAAATCATCCCCTTTATATTCTAGTACTTTCTTCATGAAGAAATGGTTTGAGGATATCATATGTAGCAATCTATTTCCTGTTTTTTAATAAGACTTCCTAGACTATTGAATCAGTCACTAGATTTTAAAAGGAAATTGAGAAATCATGAGAGGGTCCAAAAAAGAGCGGAAGAAATTATTAGTGAATGGTTCATATTAGAAATGATTAAATGAACTGGATATATTCTGCCTAGATGAGAAGAGATTTGAGAATATTTCTTAAAATGTAAATCTGATTCTTAACCACCTGTTATCATTATTGCACAAAGCAAACACATACATAATAAACCGAAACCAAATTAGGAAGGGTTTAGTTTATACATAAGAAAATTTCCTTGACTCTCAAGATGTTATAATGGTGCTCAAAACTATCAGGAACAGATGGAAAGCCTCCATACCTAGGGAATTTTAATAACTTCTATATATTTTGAATAATTTACTTAACCTAGTGCCAGGGCTGAGACTGGCTGATCCCTGCTAGCTCTAAAGTTCTGTGACATGATCACATAGAATCATAGAAGAGTCTGGGAAGAAATTTCAGAGGCCATCTAGTCATATTCTCTCATTTAACAAATTAGAAAACTGAAGCATCCAGTGCCAAGGAGAGTTTTCCTCATTTGTTTGTAAGTAGTTTTCTTTGTGCCTCTTTTTATATACCAATGATTCCACGTATAGGCAAAGAGCTCTTGAATGAGAAATATTTACTGATTGATTGAATTCACACCAAACCAGTTAGAGAACACACTTTAACTGCTATTATCTTTATCATCCTCAACATTTTGGTATATAGAATGACATCAAAGAGAAAATTTAAAAGGGAGACATGATCATTAACTTCAAATTTTGAATGGCTGTACTTTGAAAGAAATTAAACATTTTATGTAGCTCTAAAGGACAAAACCTGGGGCTACAGACGTGAATTAGAAGCATGAGGATGATGATTTCTGTTTAATATAAAAAATTTCCAATAATTAAAATTGACTGAAAATTGACTTGCTTTCCTTAGATGGTAGTGAGTTTCCCACTTCTCAGGTTATTTCTACCAGGTATCCAATTGTCAGGAATATCATAAAGGACGTACATATATTACCCATATTAATCTAAATTATACCTTACATTCCACTTACCTTTCAGATTCTAAAATTCTTGTTTTTCTGCAAATAGTAGCTACATACCTTCTAGAGTCCTAAATCTGATAGGCAATTCAACTACTATAAAGTTCTAGTTTAAGAGAAACAGAGTCCAGGGTGGCTGAAAGAGAAAAGTGATGGTTCTCAAAAAGATATGACATTAGAAAGTCCTTTGGGTACCCTGAGCAGGAGATTGCTTGGCTATACATGCATATATCCATCATTTCCATCATTTAATGATTCTTTTCTTTAGTTCAACATTACCTTCTGTCCCTTCTAACATTTCTTTTTTGCTTTCTAACATGTATTTGCTGCTAGAAAATGTACTAGTCACTAACATTTTGTCATGGCTTGTTTTATCACAAATCTTTCTCTATGAGTTAGAGGTACCTGGGATAGAGATGGAGGAGAAAATACTAAAGAGGAGAAAAAGTTCATTAAGGGAAATACACAAAAAATCTTAACCCTGCCTTTACAATTTTGTTTAGAATTGGAGGTTCATATAAAAGTTTTATAAAAACTGGAAAAATCATTATGCTAGGCTTTTTGTAGATGTGAAAATGGAGAATTGTTAGATCTTCTTAACGATATTATTCAGTTTCCCATGTATTTTTTGCAATAAAAAGGAATAAAAATGCAAGAAATTTAAAAATATTTGCATAAAATGTGTTAGGGTGAAAATATCTTTGAATGTGTGTTATATATTTATGTATCTTTACATATTTGTGTATGTAATATTGTGTATGAAAAATAGTCAGCATAATTTATCGAAATTACATTCTCTTTTTAAGATGGCAAAAAAAGTACAATGGTCATTGGTTTTAAATAGAAGACATGTCCATTTTCACATTAAGAATCAAAATAACTACAAATAAATCTTTATTTTCCATTTAAGTCTGCCTAATTTTGGTACATTTTTCCTTATGTATGAAATTGCATCATTTCCTTGATTGCAGAGTAGATATGCATTAGAAAAAATCAAAATCCTTTTTAATATCAAAATTTTCTCTTTTGTATAATGGATAAACTACTGTGAAGTGTAGTTGCTTGTTTAACTTTACCCCTATTCAAATCCTTGATTTTAGCAGGTTAGTTAATTCAAATAAAATTTATGAAGTTAAGCACTTTCAAGAAAAGGAATAGGAGAACCTAATTTAACCTAGAGTGTCTCTTTTATTCTTCTGTTATTCATTTGAAGTGCCCTATCAGCTTGAAATGACCAACTTCAGTCATTTTTTACCCTTTTATTTTTTTTCTCTAATGTAAACTGAAATTCCCTGCTGTTCGTGGTATTTCAGTGTTTAGCATCATTTAATGAGCAGGTATCATTAAACTTAAAAGGTCCTTTTCGGTATATCTCTGATTAGTTAGTGAAAGAACCAATGAATTTCTCTTAATTTTTCTTCCTTTCCTTGTTATATTTTGATGTTAGCCCATTTTACGTTTCAGTGTTTTTTGATGAAATAGAAAATTATAATTTTGGTTTTAAAGTAGGACAGAATCTCTTAAATGATCATTTGATCTTGTGGTGTGCTACTGAAATGAGAAAGCTACATTGTTTATGTGGGAAGTTTTAGGGGAAAGGGTTTTTTATTTCCTTCTAAAATTTTACATAATGTCTTTTTTATGGATTTGGTGTTTGATTTTAAAAGGGGCCTGTTTTTCTGCTTCTTTCTTCTGGGTTTGGATAGACACAAAATTTAGGATGTAAACAAACACAGACTGTAAAAATGATTCAGATTTGGTTATGACGTTGTTTAGTCTTTCTACATTCTAAATTCTATTTTCATGTTGAATATATGAAACATCAAAAAACATAGTTTTTCTAGACAGTACTAATTTAGTCAAACAACTTCTTTTTCATGCAATATCCCAGCCTTTTAAAAAATATAAAACAAGAAACTATCAAATGACAAGATTACAATACCTTTAATCCTCTTTCCACCCCAGAACAATCCTTTCTTTTTCTGTTTTTTTTTCAATCAGTGTTTAAAATACCTAACAAAATAAATATTAGCTCTAATTTTGCTTTTAGTAAAAAAAGAAAATCTGTGAGATAAATAGTATGAAGGAAAAATAATGAGGCTAGAATGCAAGAAAAGGTCAGATAATGTGTAATAAGTTGCAGATGGCATTGTATAACATAACATTGGTAACAGGTAAAAAGATGTAACAGTGCTGCCTACTGGTAAGAGGTAGTAATGTTTAAAGGATAAATTGGGGAGAGGCATGGTTCAACAATGTAAATGATATTCATGTTTGTAAAATACACTGTTTCCTGAGATTGAACTGTTAGCCAAAAAAGGATTTTTTTTTCATTAGGATTAGTAACCAAGACCACTTGAAGTTTTTTAGACATGAAATCTTGAAGTATGTGAGAATTTTGTGGTTTTTCATTCTTATAGGGCATGTGTAAATAGCTTTAAGTTTTGATGGCATGGTTCTTGGTTAATTCTTCCAAGGTGTAGACCTTTTTATTTTTATTTTTGGTTAAATTTGACATTGTTTGTATCTAAGGCCAGTATTTCCCAAATATGTTCATTTTAAAAATGAGCCTGTCTTTGAAAGATGAGTATCATTTTCTATCTTTGTCAGTGGAATATTTTGACAGACAATAGTACATTTATTCATAGCTGGAATACTACTTTATATTCTTAGCAATGTAAACATACTAATGTCTGCTAATGCAAATGAAGATGAGAAATTTTCTTATGCATGATTCTCTCAGTATTCTAGTTTAATATTTTTAAGTTATCAGCACAGCTTTCCATGAGAATATTTGCTTATAGCAAATTATCTGCATGAAATTAGCAGCGTGAATATAGGTAGATTTATTTTACATGTTTTTAAATACTCAGCTTTCTCTGTCACAACACAAATGTTTCAGTTTAGTAACTGTTATTTGTACACATTTAACAACATTGGAGAAATGATGCACTGATTAACTTTAAAAATTTTCGTCATTATGAATTAATTTCATATAAGCTATTACATGTGCTTGTCACAATCTTGAAAATTAGAGTGAAGTCTTTGTTTAAATGAACTTGAAGCATCAGTCCTAAAAGGAAATAATTGTTCCTATTGTAATATTGAAAATGTATATTAAGCTAAGTATTATTAGTTCAGATCAGTTACTATATAACTTTAAAGGAGTTGCTATTCATGTCTAATTTCACCATGGTAAAGAAGCTCTGAAGTGAAGCTCTTTCTTTTTATGCCGACTGGCCACTTATCTTTAACTTACAACAAAAGAGAGCTTTTTGGAACACTTCAACATATAAAGAGTCTTGTTCATTGTCACATGATATTTTTCAGAGGGGAGATTTGAACCCAGGCCTACTTAACTCCAAATCTAGTCCCTATCTAATAAAACAAACTGCCTCTCGTCATATGAGAGATCTAAATTATTATGACTTGTTTTCAGTATTCTGTTTTTTAATCAAGATGTGCTATTTTTATATGTGATTCAATATTATGTGAAATCTCATGTAGCAGTGTAAAAATACTTAAAAATTTGAAAATCCATTTACACTTTAGCATATAATTTTCTTAGTTACGTTTCATTGTACAGTTTCCACACTGGAGTGTTTAGCTGAAGCTAAATGAAAAACAGAAAACTAGAGTCCTCTGAGAAATAGTTCTTGCACTAGTGGTATTTTTTAACTGGTGATTGTTTCCCAAGGCAAAAAAGCCTTCTATTTTTTTTTAAGTGCTATTCACATTAAGCCTTCTCTTTTGATGAGACATTAGGTAACTATATTGTTCCCTGGTGGTAAACAAGTAAATTCAGGGTTATTATAGAGTCATTTATTAATATTTTGATTTCTGATTTAGCAGAAATGATTAGGATTAACTAGATAGGAGCTGAATTGATACAACGAATTCCAGTCTGGTGACTGAAAATCACGGGAAATGAATTCTTGTCAAGGAACCTCCCTTTTCTGTACTCTATAAAAGGAGCTTTGGAAATGATTCTATCCCTTGGGACTTTTTTTAGGCTTTCTGTACCTTGAAAATTGTAGGGAAGGGATTTCTCTGATAAGAACTCACTCCTCTTAAGTCTTAGCCACTAGTCATTTACAATACTGCCCCAGCTACTGGGGCCACTCAGGAGTAACCTATATCATCCTGTCAAGAGTCTAGTATACATATCCAGATGCATGGGAAATGCCTTTATTCTGACAAAGCTTCATATCTCACATTTTTAGTATGTGGATGAGTGGGAACTCATATTGATCATTTTCTGATCAACCTCCCCTCTTGTGATGGTCATTTTTTTCATACCTTATCTATGGGGGAGAAGGAAAGGACAGGAGTAGGTGGAGGAGAGAGAGGGAAAAGACAGACATAAAGAGACAGAGAAACAGAAAGCTAGAGAAGAGACTATTGATAATTCAAATATACATATATATAATCTAAGAAATTATGGTTTTTAAATTTTATGTATCAAAGAAAAGCGTAAATCTTTTCTAAAAATTTTAAGCTGATATTTATGTCTTTGAAATAATTTACATAATGAATTAATACCTAGTGACTATTACTAGAATTAGAATTTTATAACATGAAGTTGAAACAAAAATATAATTGGCTATTCTACAATAGAAATAAATTATTAGAATTCTGAGAGATTGCTTAAAAATTATGAAAATAGCTACATATCTTCTTTACCTAAAATCCAATAAACAATGACCATTTTCTAAGAATGAATTTTTCCACAAACTTTATAAGGCAAGCAAAATTGACAAAGTCTGTTACTAACATTGATCTTCCACATGATCTGTTTCATTTTGATATTTTTTTAATTAGACCCAGGTTCTGCTTTACTGGCTTATCATGTGTAGGAAGAACCCTAAGTTTTCTAATATTATGCCAGCAGAGTACAAGTTCTAATATATCCTACCTCACTGGAAATTCTGAGCTTGTTGGGATAGACTGTATAATAATAGTAATAAAAACAACAATATATTAAAATAGAACTTTCTGCTTGTTTAATTTAAGAATTCTCTC
This sequence comes from Gracilinanus agilis, assembly GCF_016433145.1. NCBI lineage: Eukaryota > Metazoa > Chordata > Mammalia > Didelphimorphia > Didelphidae > Gracilinanus > Gracilinanus agilis. The sequence continues at coordinate 141,131,570 of NC_058134.1, read as the reverse complement.
AATAAGCAAGATCTCAAATAAAAAAAATTAATAGAGGAAAAAAAGATCTCTGCACAACCTGCACAATGTTTATACATTCCCTCCTAAAAGTTCATAACAAGCGGTAACATAATATGTTGGATTCCATCTTTACTTTCTCCTGACCTAACAACCATAGTAATGGGGCATTCTGAATGTTTACAATGTTTCCTTTTATGTTTCCATGTGATTTTTCATGAGCCCATCGTATCATGAAATTTCTTGGTGACATCTTTGCTCATGTTCTTTTCCTGTGGTCTTTGTTGCTTATATGTTGCCGCTTCATCATACTCATCAGGGCCCTCTTCTTTGCCATCTTTGTAATATTCATTGTTATTTTTTTTTACCTTGTTGGCATTTAGGAACATTTATAAGATATTTAGTATCAAAATGATGGGCCTTTGCTTTCATGGGAAACTTTGAGTCAGTAAAAGAGCTAAAAAAAAAGATATAGTATATGAGAGAGAAAGTTTATTACCATGGTAGAGTAGAGGGAAGCAATTGAGATGTCAGAGAAGGCTTCATTCTACTCCTATACACATTTAAGTGCCTACTATATGACAGGTACTATACTAAGAGTTGGGAAATGTAACTCATTAAGGATAAAGAACTTACAATCTAATGAGGCCTGGGGCTGTGGGGGGAGGAGAAGAGTCACAAAGTGGGTACATTGGAAGGGGGTGGAGGCAAAGTGATAGCCAGGGTAGATGAGTGCATCTTATTCTATGGAGTTGAGCCAGGCAGAGCAGCAGATACAGAGTGGAGTGAGTGTAAAGTTCAGTTTTTACCCTCTATAAAGGAAGGCTTTTGGGAATAATTTAGTACTTCACCCTTCTGCCCTGAAATCAGAGGGTACAGTCCAAAGGGAAGTGGTATCGTCAAAACTTGAAATAGCCCATGTCTCTAGACACAAATTGAATTACATTTTGAGATCTATAAGAATTTACCAACCAATCAATTTATTAGCATTGTTAAGGATTTAATGTGCCAAATACTGGAATAAAAAAAAAAGCAGAAACACTTTCTGCCCTAAAGAAGCTCTTGTTCTTTTTTAAATTTGCTTTTTAAATTTTTTATTTTATTTTATTTTTCTCAGATTATAAGTAAAAGCATTTTTCTTTAATGTTGAGCTCCAAATTCTCTCTCTCCTTCCCAGCATCCCTTCTAACCTTTCTTCCTCCCTAAGGTAGTAAGCAATCTGATATAGATTTTACACATACAATAAGTAGTTTTTACTCTAATGAGAAAGGGATGATGTTTCGTTGATAGGGAACACAACATAAGTAAAAGAACAAAAGTGGAAAAATACTTAATATGTTCAGAAATGAGATGGTTATTGCAGAGGTAGAATTTCAAAAGTCTTGGTAACTTCTGATTTACAAGAGGTGAGGGGAAAAGAAAATATTCAATGGCAACTCCAAGAAGTTGAATGTGGGAAGCTGAGTAAATGGTAATGTCACTAGAGAAATAGTGAAGTCAGGATAGGAAGTAGAGGATTATCTATTTTTTGGAATATTTTGAATTTGAAAACTTAGGAATCCCAGTAGAATGTGAAGTACTTCGGAAAATCCACTGGATTTAGAGTAAGGTGACATGCATTGTCCCTCACTTCCCCCATTCAGAGAACACTCTCTCTCCTCCTTTCCACCTACTGATCTCCCTAGCTTCCTTCAAGTACCAACTAAAATCTAGTCTGTAACTGAAGACTTTCCCAACTCCTTTTAATTTCTAGTTTCTTTCCTTTGTTAATTACTTCCCTCTTAATTATTTCCTGTTTATCTTGTATGCAGTTTGGTGTGTGTGTGTGTGTGTGTTTGTGTGTGTGTGTAACAGTGTCTGGCACATAGTAGGCACTCAGTAAATGTTTATGAATTAAGTGATTGGGTTGCAAGCCCGACTGTGCAATTTATTAGCTTTGTGATTGTAGGCAAGTCAATTAAAAATTCTTTGTTTTCTCATTTGTAAAATGAGGAATTGGACTTAATGGCTGCGAAGGTGGCTTCAAGCTCTAAATGTATAACCCTTTGTTCCCTATAGAGTTTAAGTTGTGGGACTAGAAGTCAGGTCAAGATGGAGGTGTTGATTTAGATGTCATCAGTTCCAAGATAAGAGTGAGTTAGTAGAGTTAACATTGCATTTTCTACACTAGTAGATTGAAATAGATCATCAGCAACATTATTATTCACCTTAATAAATATAATTTTCTTCCAGTACTCAAAAGACACTAGGGGATTCTTTAACAAATTCCTTCTCAATAGTAAACATTATTTATTTGAAAAATATTTTCAGTGTAGTTTACTGATATATGTACATTTCCATACGTACAAGTATACTATCATTTTCTGTAAACATAGTTCCTGCTGAAGTTATAAAATAAACTCATGAAAATGGTCATTAGAGACATGGAAGTTGAAAGCAGATCAACTTTAGAAATTAATATAGTAGAATACCCCCCACACTTTTAAAAAGAATTTTAGTCCTAGTAACTCTCCTATAATCTTGTACAAAATTAAACTTAAACATCGATCCTCATTGCTACCTATACTTTAACACATTGTAATATTTATTAAAAAATACATAAAAATACTCTTTTAGCCTGAATATGACAAAATTGTTTCTTCTTTAGTAACTGTTTCCTTAGTTTCTAGTTTTCTTATGAAAAAGAATAGTATTTCTTTGCAAGCATTCTATTTTCTAACTGAATAGACACTACAGATATTTTATATGTGAACTTGTTTTCTCTATGTAAGACTACATACACTACACTATGTACAATTAGTGATTCAAGTTATTTGCATATTGCATAACTCACAGTAAAGACACTACAGAACTATGCGAATGACACATTTGATAAATAGAACACTATTCCACTATTTAGTTTAAAACAGAGTATTTATTTCAAAGGTTATGATTTAGAGGTTAATATTTCATGTGACTTACTAACATAAGCATAGTTTTTCAAATCTAAAATAATCAGCTATATTAATTAGGCATTGCCAAAAATATTTACGTGCCTTCATAAATCCAATCCAAGACTAGTTAACAGTGAATGGGGTAGCATTATTTTCCACATTATCACTGATGCTATATGTTAAGAAAGCCCTGGATAATTCTAAATACAAAGCCAGTAGAGGAAGAGCAAAACTTCATTTCTGCTGGTGCCTCAATGGAAGTTACCAGCACTTCTCAACTTTTGTCAATAGATTTTGTTGGCTTTTAAAAATCAAACTATCATTTTTTATTAAAGAGGCATTCCTTTCAATCCTAAAATCCAGCTTTCTTATTTGGACTGGAGTAATATTATCAGGTGTTTGCTTATTTGCTATTGATTCAAGTCTTCCCTCTCCTTGAGCTGCTATGTTTTAAACATTTCAAAATACTTAAGTTTGAATCAACACTTTAAAATATTTCATTTAAACAGCATTACCCAAAATGCTGAAACATATTTAGTAGTATGGAAATGGTTAAAATCATACTTTAACTCTCCTTCTTCCCTTTCCCCTGCCCTTTTACTTTTTTCCTCTTTCTTCTTCCTCTCACAACTCTTTTTCCCCCAATTCACCTGTATAACTAAGTATTCATGGTAATGTTATTTTAAAAATCCCTAACCTTTTCTTTTCTGGCTCTGAATTATATATGGATAAATATTTTAATTACACTTAATAATCTGTCATTGAGAAAGTAAAGAGAATATGATATTCCAGTAGACTTCAAAGTATATGGCATCACATCTTCTTTAAAGTAGTAAAGAATAAATTGTACACACCTTTTTGATCACTTTAATTCATATTTTAATTTCTACTTGGAATTTGAGGAAGACTATAAAGCCAATTATCTTGCAGTTTGTCTCTTCATCTCTAATTCCTTAATCTATAATACGCACTGGGCTACTAGATGGCGCATTGGATAGAGTTGGAGGCCTAGAAGTTAAGAAAACTCATCTTCCTGAGTTCAAATTTAGCCTCAGGGACTTTCCAGCTATGTGACCGTGGGCAAGTCACTTACTGCTGTTTGCCTTAGTTTCCTCATCTGTAAAATGTGTTGGAGAAGAAAATGGCAAATCACTTGAGCATCTTTGGCAAAAAAACAAACAAACAAAAAAACCTCAAATGGCATCACAGAGAACATTAAGCATGACTCAAAACCATTGAATAACAGCCTGGACATTACTACCAGCTTATACTTTTTAAAGCACATTTCTGACCCATTAATTTTCCTACTCAAAATTCTTCCAATAAGCATTATAAAAGAAAGCCTGGACTTCTTAGTACAACATTCAGGAATCCTAGAGTTGTTTCCCTGATTTATTGTTCCAGCCTTGCCACCACCATCTCTCCTGTTGTATCCAGTATTTAGCCCAAACTCAAGCAGCACTGGAAAATTTACCTTTCCCTGAACATTCCCCATTTACTTCCACCTAAATGTCTTTGTACTGTTTCCTGCAACTGGAGCTTTCTCCCTCCACCACCTCTACTGACCCTTGGAATATTTACCCTTCTCCTGATTCTAGCTCTATTGTCTCCCCCTGCATGAAACCTTCTGCCCATACACATAACTCCAGATAAAATGATGTCTCCCTTCTTGAACTTGATTTCTTTCTCATAGTACAAGTACACTCCTCACTATTACCTTAACTGTCTCATTTACTCCCTGAAGACAGAGGGCAGTTATTATTCATATTTATAACCCCTATTTGATCAAATATACCACAAATTGTTCTATATGTAGAAGACATGCAACAAAAATATTTGTTGAATAAAATAATTTAATAAATACTTCTTGAGTACCTGCTCTGTGTAAGGTATTCATATAGAGATATACTAAATATACTTAGATTCACAGACCTCATATATTGGTTAGGTACCTTGAAGAGTTCTCTGGTCTGTTATTCTTCACTCACGTTTTACATTATTATTCCTAACAGCACTTGGAAAATAAAAGTTAGCATTCATTTATGGGCCAACTTTTTCATTACTTTATATAAGGAAGTTTTTTTCTTCTATAAACTCCATATATGACTCCCTATAAGGGACTAATCCCTGCAGGTAAGCTTGCACCTGTGAAGACAGGAACTAACATGAGTTGTCATTGAATACAAACGCTCACATATTTCATACTTTTGAAATGAAGCATTTACATAGCATGAAGCAGAGGGGTCACATAGACAGCTCATGGGCCTCATGCAGCAGATGATGCTCCCAAACACTCTCCAAAGCAGATTAAAGTTGAAAAATATTGAACAAAACAAATTAAAAATACAAGAAGACATTGGTAATATTACATTTTTGTTTTTACGTAGCCTGCATTTTTTTATGAGGTCTTTATGTACAGATTAGTGCCTCCCATTTCTATTTGAGAGTGATTCCTCTTGTAGAAGATGTCAGACTCTGAGTCAGGAAAACCTGAATTCAGATCCACCCGCAAATAGAGCAATTCACTTTACTTCTCATCCTCAGTTTTTTTATCTATAAAATCACAGATATTAATGGCACCTGCCTCTCCTAAGATTGTTGTAATAACCAAATGAGACAGTATTAAGTTGCTTATATATATATATATATATGTATATATATGTATATATATGTATGTATATATATATAATACACTGGTAGGCATCTGTAGGCAAAGTAACATGTTAAGAAAATCTTTGTTTTCAGGGAGCTTATAAATCATGTATGCTGTGTCCATTTATGCCATAGCCATATTTGCCATATGCCCTGCCATATTCTAATTGTAATGTTTTATGAGAGCTTTAGAGTATTTCAAATATGAACATATTTGAATGTGCAACTTTTTTCCCCACAAAAAGCAAGGGAAACACTCATTTGTTTTTTGATGGTTTGAAATGCTAGTAGTTTGGCTAATAATACATATCTATGTCCATGGAAAATATTTGTTTAGGCTTCCATTGCATGATTAACGGGAAGTTGCTAGCTTCTTCTCACACTGGCTAGGCTGGTTCTGTGCCCTTTCCTCTCCCTATTTCACTTGTGCATTGATTGCAATGGTGACAGAAGTGGGTGGCAGGTTCAGGCGGCAGCACAAGAATGGGTTGCAGATTGTACTTTACTAGTGGTAGAATTGAATTAGTGATGTCAGAAGCAGTGGACCTGCATGCCTGGAGCATTGCCTCTGTATTAGCTATCACACTTGCTTACTTATCTTTTGAGATTACAAACTAGTGAAGTCTGGGTTACAGCAGATTCTGTTTTCCTAGGTCATTCATAGTTGCCTTGGAGTTTTCACTCAGTAAAGGAACTGGGATGTCACTTGATTTGATGCTAGGCTAGTGGTAGGGAGAAATTGGGCTTACCCCAATACTATGTGTTTACTCCAATGTTAATTTAAAGCAAATTTATATAATGTCCTTCCCCATAAGTTCCTGATAATGGTAGGAAAGCCCATATGCCTCTATATTCTATAAGAAATGGGATTTGGTTTTAAAAATAAGTCATTGTTCTATAATTTATATTCATATTAACAAGTATGTGATGTATAAGCCAAGCATGAAACTGGAAATGGAGGGAGGGTGTGTCTTTTTAGTTTCCTGATGAAGACTTACATATTACTGCTTTAGAACAAAGCTTACTACACTCTTCAGTGTTTCCATTTTGTTTAAAAATGCATTTTAGTTTATCCTTAAGTGAAATAATCCTTGCAATTTGGCAAATGCCACAGGTTAGTTTAAAATTTATTGTGTAGTGATAGATCCATTTTTGATAGAACTCTGATTTACTTCCTATTTAGTTTATTCTGGCGCTTTCAGAAATGATAGTTAATCAGTTCCTCAGCTCACTCAGATGTGTCTAGCTTATGATCTCTCTGCACTAGAAAGAGCCACCAACTCTTTTCAGAGCTGACAGTTGTCCAGGGGATTACAACTGATCATATCCAATTTGGGGGCAACTTGACCTTTTAGACTTGCTTTTCAGGGGAAGGGACTTATAGGGTAGGGGTAGCAGAAAACATTTCATTAGTCTGAAAAAGATGTTTTAATTTCTTTGGTTTTCAAAATTTGCTTTTTTTTTTTTTTTTTTTTTTAAAGAAAACTGACCACACCATATTAACCTGGTATACTGGTAGCCTTTAACCAGATTGATGGATTTTGAATGTGGATCCAGGAATAGCACTTGAACTTTGGTTTGGATATAAGATAAAAATGGAAAAAGAGATGATAAAGTGGAAACACTAATGCTACAGTTAACCAGATTTCTAAAACTAGTAGTCGTACTTTGGAAGGTTTTGCTTAAAATGTCCACTTAGCACCACTCTCTTTATATTGCACAGTAAAAGGAAAGATGCTTTATTACAAAGTATTTGCAATAAAAAATATTTAGTTTTGAAAGCTAACCTATGTAACATAAAATTTTAGTGAATAACTTGAAATGTTCCTCAAGTGACATTTGTGATTCTGAAGATTATAGGGAACTCAAGGAGCAAGTGACTAGACAAAAATAATATGCAGCTTCTTTTAAAACATTTTTTGTGATTGTATATATTATGGAGTCTTTGTATTAATTTGAGTATTTCTTTCCCAAGTTTTTATTATCTTTATATGTGCTTAGTGAAGCTTACTATAAATTATTTAGGCCTGAACTGAAGGTTAATGTCATTGTAACAGCCAAACTTGACGTACCTCTGATACAGCTTTGTGGAAGAGGTACCTATGGCTTGATAGCTGTGTGAAACTGTTGCCTACAGAGATGGGCTCTTGACACTGTCTGCCAGCCTGAGGCTGTCCGCTTTGTGTCTGCTTTAATTGAAAATTAATAGTTAGGGGGTTGCTATGGAAATGATACCATTGCTTGCAGACAGCAAACCCAGCTTTTTGCAAAGAGACACTAGTGGTATTGTTTGTCCTTGTTGACCTCAGAAGTTCAAAAGCCTGGAGGAGGAAAGGAGATGCAAATATT